>NC_055699.1:30754700-31094700 GCF_017639745.1 Melanotaenia boesemani
AAATATAAATAAACATTCCTGACTGAGCGTGTCCAGTCTGATACCACTGAGTTGTAGCAACCTGAAGAACCAATCTTAGCAGAGCTGGAATTATTTGCTGTTATCTCTGTGCTAAGAATGGAAAGATTTTTACTCAGAAAGGGGGTCTCTACTGTTGTGTCGCTGCTCTCCTTGTCTGTTTTCGGTGTGTTTGTGTGTCTTTCGGTCAGTTCGTAAATTTCTCTCTGCTGTCAAGAGGAAACAGACCCAAGCAGCCGAGAACAAGAGAAGGAGGTGAAGTGAGATGGAACGTACTGTGAAGACTTCTGTTTCGTTCCTTTCTACCAGCTAATCAACTAATCCTTGTACAATAAGCACCAGGTGGAGTTTTGGATGCTTTCACAGCTCTTTGTGTTCCAGCACTTGGAGATGACTGGTGCTGGTCTTTTTCATGTAAGGGTGAGGGTGATCTGCAGGGTGACCTGCATATTACCAGATCCACAAATTTACATTTAAGCCTTTTAGAGGCACAAAGGAATTACTATCATGGAGAGAAAAAAAATTTCAGGAAGCCATTTTGAAAAACAGGCTAGATTATTTGTTTGGGCCCAAAGAGGGTTTTTGGATTGTTTTTACATTGTCATAAGAGTCTTCTCCTGCAAAGCAGCGTATTTCTGCCACGTACCTGAACTCATCACGATCTCCAATGATTGAAATATAAGTAAAGATAAACTGAGTTTATGTAAAAGCTTAGGAAGGGTTTCTATGTAGAAATAAAAAGTAGAACTTGAGCTTAAATCAACTGTGTAATTAGAGGTTTGGCATGAGAAGCAGGTTTGATTTAAACAGGTGTTTGCATCAGGTGGAGCTTATTTACCGGTAAAGAAATGAAGGGGACTATTTTATTTACTTTGTGTAGTTTGCACATGAACATTTACTTTGACATTAGAACTTCCCTGAATGCCTCCATCAGTGTTGGGTGTCCTTTAAACTTGTTTGTTCAGATTTGATTCAACATGTTCTCCATTTGTGTGGAGTTTCCAGTTTATGAGCTCATGTTTTATCTGCACTGAACCTCACACTCATTTAGTGATTAAGGTTTAAGATAGAAACTCCATAAATGTTTAAAATGCCTCCATCTGCAGACTGGACTCTGTTTCAGTTTGATACCCTCTTATTTTATTTCATTATTAAAAATACTGTTTGTTAATAGCTCACCATGTTACTGCCCTCATAATGCTGTCTTAATAACAATAATATAGAAAATAAGCTAATATGCACGCTTTTATGAGTTAGTCCAGACATGTCTAAGAGACTCTCCTTGAAGGGACTGAATCAGATGGCCGGAAACCGGGTGGTGGACGGTTTAATCAGCGTAGATGATGAATCCAGAGAAGGTGCTGTACTTGTTGTTGTTTCCTCCATGAGCTTTGCCACCATCTAGCTTAATGTAGACCTCATCTCCTGGTTCCAGATGCAGCACGGCGCTGTTACTGGCATAGTCATAGTTCTGGTCTGCATCTTGGGCAATGGCACTGGCCCGCACCTGCAGGGAGATGGAAACAAACACACTGCTGGATTTACATCATCACAAAAAGTATTTCTGCTCTCTGTCTATTCCAGGACTGTTTATTCGTGAGATTCTCTAACCATTATCACCCACTGCTGCACTTTCTCTTTTACACAATACGTCCTTTCATTTTTCTGTTTTCTGTCTGTTAAGTTTCCCTCAGGGGCGGAGCTAGAAGATGGGCCATCTGACTGGACACCTCAGGTGATTGACAGGTCACTGGAGGAGGACAGAAACATCTTTCCAGATCTGCATGGATCACCTACACCAATTTAAAGACTCTAAATAAAACTAGTTCCATGCAGCAGAGAACAGGTGGATCTTTAACCTGGATCTAAATAAACTGTGTTTCAGCTGATCTGAGGCTTTCTGGGAGTTTGTTCCAGACATGTGGAGCATAGAAGCTGAATGCAGCTTCTCCATGTCTGGTTCTGACTCTGGGAACTGATAAGAAACTGGATCCAGATGACCTGAGGGTTCTGGTAGGTTCATACTGGGTCAAGAGGTCTCTGATGTATTTTGGTCCTAAACCATTCAGAGCTTTCTAGACCAGCAGCAGAACTTTAAAGTCCATCCTCTGACGGACCGGCAGCCAGTGTAAAGACCTCAGAGCTGGACTGATGTGGTCCACTTTCTTGGTCTTAGTGAGGACTGGAGCAGCAGAGTTCTGGATCAGCTGCAGGTGATCTGACTGATGTTTTAGGTAGAACCTGTAAAAACACTGTTACAATAATCAAGCCGACTAAAGATGGAAGCTGGACTAGTTTTTCCAGGTCCTGCTGATACATCACATCTTTTACTCTTGATATGTTCTTAAGCTGATAGTAGACTGATTTTGTGGTTCCCTTCATGCGTTTCTCAAAGTTAAGGTCTGAGTCCATCACTAGACCCAGATTTCTGGTCTGGTTGGTGGTTTTTAGGTGTATAGACTGAAGCTCTATGGTGACCTTAAATCCTTTCTCTTTGACTTCAAAGACAATCACCTCAGTTTAGTTTTTGTTTAACTGAAGAAATTTCAGACACATCCAGTCATTAATCTCCTCAATGCATTTACCATGAGCCTGTACGAGGCCTCGGTCTCCTGGTGACATTGAAATATATATCAGTGTGTTATCGGCGTAGCTATGGTAACTAATGTTGTTTTTCCTCATGACCTGTGCCAGTGGGAGCGTGTAGATGTTAAACAGAAGAGGCCCCAGGATGGAACCTTGGGGAACCCCACATGTAATTTTTTTCTGCTCAGATGTAAAGTTACCTATTGACACAAAGTACTTCCTGTTTTCTAAATAAGATTTAAACCACAGTAGTAGTAGAAAGGCCCATCCAGTCCTCCAGTCGGGAGTAATATTTACATTTTTCCATCATCTGTATTCAAACATATGTCATTAAAGACTTTGGTCAGAGCATCTCAGTGCTGTGGTGCCACTAAAACCTGACTGGAAGACATCGTAGCAGTTGTTTGTGTTAAAAAGTCATTTAGTTGATGAAAAACGGCTTTTTCGATGATCATACAAGGAAGATTTGAGATCAGCCTGTAATTGCTCATTTGTGTCTTGATTGTCCCTTTTTAGCAGAGGTTTGATTACAGCTGTTTTTAGAAGTTCTGCAAGATGCCTGAAATTAAAGATACATTCACAATCTGGACCAGAGTCTTTGAGACCTTTTTGAAGAAACCTGTGTGCAGGATGTCCAAGCAGCAAGAGGAGGACTTCAGCTGATGTAAGATGTCGCCCAGATCTTTGCTGTTAATGGGATTAAACTGTGTCATGGTGCTTAAACTGGTTTTCAATGGACACAGTATGTCTGTTGAACCTGCTGTTGATGAATGAACTGCTTGTCTGATATTCTGGATTTTTCTGTAAAGAATTTGGCAAACTCATTGCAGCCTCGGTGGAATAAAGTTCAGGTGCTATTGACACAGGAGGGTTTGTTAATCTGTCAACAATAGCGAATAAGACCCGAGCTTCATGACAGTTTCTGCTAATAATGTCAGAGAAATAGGACTTCCTGCATTCCTCAGGTGTAAATTGTGAGTGAAGTTTCTCATTATACATGTCATAATGAACCTGTAGATTTGTTTTTTCTCCATCTGCACTCTGCTGGCAAAAGTGCTGGCAAAATTAAAATAACTTAAAAAAATAGAATAATATTTAAATATAAAATAATTGAATGAAAAAAGATATCAGATATTAATTAATTACAGAACATAAAAATAATGTTGAAAAGGCCCTAGATAGATGTGTGTACCATTTTACTTTGAGGATTTCAATGTGGACTATGCAAGTCAGCACAGAGCATCAGCTCACTGTGAACGCCAAGAAGCTGTCAGATATAGAGAACTCAGTATGAGTAGCCCTATTAACACAGATGGGTATTACCCTTCTCTAAGCCAGCGTCCACAACATTATGAGGGACCTGCCAGGATGACACCCCTCCCCACACATGGTTTTGCAGGTGACAGAATGACTGCAGTTCATATTAACCAAGCACAAGATGACGCTGTCCTTGCCGCAATAAGGGAGATAAGACAGGAGAATAAGCAGCTGCATGAGAACATGTTGCGGCTCACAAAAGTAATAAGTCAATTACAGCAAGCTCCTCCTGCCCAACTCCAAGAACAGCAACCATCCTCCAATGATACCCACAGGGAACCACATAATGCCATGAATGCAGCCACCTCCCTGCATCCATCAGACCCTGAGTCAGACATGATATCTCAGTTTGAATGGAATCAGAAAGATGAAGAAGAGGAGAAGGCAGAACACATCCCATGTTCAGAACCTTCACTGATTCCAAACCAGTCACATTCATTCTTCGTACCTCACCATAGTCATGAAGAGAGCAAGCATGACAGCACTCAGTATGTTAGTCAAAGACCGGTATCTTTGAGCCTGCCAAGTAAAGAACCACTGTATCATCAGAGCCTCAGTCAACCAGAGCAATATCAGCCCACTAGTGACACTCATAATCCAGCTCACCACAGTGTAAAGCATCACTCCTTTGATCCTGGTGAGATTCCTTATTCTCAGGATTGAAGACAATATTTTGGTGATTTTGCTGAAAATCAAGAGAAGATGTACAGAGGGCCTAAACCTACAATTCCCCCCTTTGTGTGAGATGATCTCAGAGAATTCTCCAGACTAAAGTTGGCTTTGGACAATCTTTTACCCACTGATGCTGATGATAGAGAGTGTTATCAAGATAAACGTACAAACCCAAAGTCCTCTACTGTTCTGCTTAACACTGGTCCCAGTGGTCCAGAAAAACAAAATATACTGTCCTTACTGCAACAACAACCAACACCACCTGAATCAGTGCACTAACTTCAGTAACCTCACCAAAGAGCAAAAAGAAGCATGGATTCGTAATAACAGGAAATGCTGGAGATGTGGAAGAAACCACCAAGCTGCACAGTGTAAGTTGAAAAGGCAAATGCAAAGCATGCAGTGGCAAACATGTGGAAGCTCTCCATGATCTGAATGCTAGACCAGCTAAAGATGTTAGCCCTTCTAGCTCATCAGGTGAAGTCCTGTATGTCAACAGACCAACTTCTTCTAGTTGAGTCCTCCTTAAGCTCAATAAGGTCATTTTGAATAATGGCAAATACAAGATGGAGACATTCGCCATTCTGGATGATGGATCAGAAAGGACCCTTCTCCTACCTGCTGCAGCCAAACAACTTAAACTCTGTGGCGAACCTGAGAATTTGGCACTGAAAACAGTTAGACAAGACATTAGAGTAATTCAAGGTCAGTCAGTGTCATTCACTATAACCTCAGCCTCACAACCTCACAAAACCTATGAATTAAAGGGAGCCTTTACTGCAGAACACTTAGGCTTAGCAGAACATTCACACCCTGTTGTGACATTACAAAGAAAATACCTTCATCTGCGAAACCTCCCCCTTAATACATTCGACAGTGTAAAGCCACTTCTACTGATAGGATCGGACTATCCACAATCACCCCCATCGAACCTGTGCGATTCGGACCTCCCGGAGAACCAGATGCTATAAAGACCAGATTGGGATGGACATTACAGGGTCCTATGAGTGCAGTAAAGGATCAGCTACCCACTCAGGTGCAATGTTTATCCACCTCCACAAAGTCTCCAGAGTCTGACTTGCTAAGGACCAACTGGATGTGTTTCCATTTCGTAATGAGAAAGCTGTTACCAGATCTAAAAAAGATCAACATGCTATCCATCTGCTGGAAAACAAAACATATAGAGTGAACATAGCTGGAGTAAAGAGGTATGCAACTCCTCTTTTACGTACCTGTGATATGCCCACTCTTCATGCCCCCAAAGGAGCTGTTTTGGGTCTCTTAAGAAATACAGAGAAAAGGCTGATAAAGGACGCTAAGAAAGTGGAAGGGGGAAATATCAAAACTGGAAAGTACAGGCTATGTCACCAAGCTTGAACCCGAGGCTGTGAGACAATGGAAACACAGGATTGTGTTTAATTGCTCATTTACATATCAGGGACAGAGCTTGAATGATCACCTCCTACCTGAACCTCATCTTGGACCCACACGTTTAGGAGTATTGCTGCGCTTCAGACAGCACAGTATTGCCATCTCAAGCGATTTAAAAGGTATGTTTCATCAGGTCCGCCTGCTCCCTGATGACAGGCCACTCCTGAGGTTCATGTGGAGAGATGTTCAAATGAAGCATTCCTCTGATGTACTTGAATGGCAAGTTCTACCATTTGACACTGCTTGCAGCCCATGCTGTGCTGTCTATGCGCTACAGCGGCACACCAAGGAAAACACCAACCCTGCAGAAGAGGCAAGGGGTGTTGTAGAGAACAACTTTTATGTGGATAACTGCCTGTACAGCTTGAACTCAGTAAAGGAGGCCATCGAGCTAGTGGACAGACTTCACTCACTTCTCAGCTCAGGTGGGTTTGAGCTTAGGCAGTGGGCAAGCAATGTGCCTGATGTTATAGCACATTTGCCAGAAGAAGCCAAGAGTGGCAACAATGAACAGTGGCTAGCACAGAACCATCTACAAGAGCAGGAAATGGCACTTGGGCTCCGTTGGCATTGTAAGAAAGACGAGCTAGGTTACAGATACCATTCTGTGCCAAATAAACCCACAATGCTTTACATCTAGAGTCCTAGCAAAACAGTGTGACCCTATTGGCTTCATAATCCCACTCACCACAAGAGCCAAGATCATAGTGAGACATCTGTGGGAAAAATGTAGAGAGTGGGATGACCCTCACCTGCCTGATGACCTCCTTCAAGCATGGAATAGGTGGGAAGGAGAACTAGAATATCTGTCCCTTGTAGCCATACCACGATGCTATGGTAGCAGTGAGATGGATACTGAAGACAGTAGCAGAGAAATTCACATCTTCTGCGATGCATCTGAACAAGCCTACGGCTCGGTTGCATATCTCTGCACAGAGAATACTCATGAGAATGTGGAGACAGCTTTCATTATAGCAAGGTCAAGAGTAGCTCCCAAACGACAACTGTCTATTCCCAGACTTGAACTGTGTGCTGCACTAACTGAGGCTCAACTGGCAAAACTGCTAATATCTGAATTAACCAAAGCCATTAAACAAACTGTGCTTTGGAGTGACTCTATAACTATACTGAAGTGGATCCAATCAGATTCATGCAGATTTAAAGTTTTTGTCGGAACCAGAGTGACTGAGATCCAGGAACTTACCAGCAACATGTCATGGCGATATGTGGACTCAGCAAACAACCCTGCAGATGATATAACCAGAGGAAAGTCTCTGCAGGTGGAGAAAACAGGTGGAGTTCAGGACCACCTTTCTTATTGCTCTCAAAGGCAAGCTGGCTCACTTTTCCTGAGTCAATTGACACAAATGACAGTGAGCTCAAAGGAGTAGCTTTCTGTGGAGTAACAATTAGGGCTGCAACGATTAGTCGACATTGTCGACAAAAGTCGACAACAACTTTAGCCGTCGACTATTGTCGGCAAAAAAAAAAAAAAAAAAAAAAACTACTGAGTGAGACATCGTCTTCTAATCCTATCTCTGCTGAGAGTTGCACAATGCAAGGGGGGGGGGGGGGGAATACAGAGTGAGACATCGTCTTCTTTTTTAATCTCTGCTGAGAGTTGTACATGCGCAGTGAAGTACGCCAGGGGAAAAATCGTAGTGGCAGACTAGGGAAGAAAACGGCGGCAGAAAACGTTAAAAGTCTGGGATAACTTCACATTAAACTTACAAAATAATTAAAATAAATGTGAGATTTGTAAAGCGGACCTTGTGTACCACGGAAGTACGTCTGTAATGCTCGAACATTTAAAGAGGAGGAACGTCAGACTTAACAACCTTATGCAAAATTTCAAAGCTGAAAGTGAAATAAGATCCATTTATAATAATCATGAGATACATAATCCGATTGGTCGACTAGTAGTTTTGATAGTCGGTGACTAATCGACCATCAGAATAGTCATTAGTTGCAGCTCTAGTAACAATACAAATTGTGATTTCTGTGCCACAGGCAGAGGTGGCCCACTCCTTTCAGCAACTTATTGAGCTCACAGCAGCAGCAAACCATGGGGCAGTTGACCCTACACTCTCCATTTCAGCTGATCACTATAAAGCAGCAGAGTTGACAATACTGCAGCAAACACAGAAGGACTGCTTTCCTGAGGAACTCCACCTACTACGGTCTGGAAAGACTGTACCACCCTCAAGCAGACGTGTGAAACTAGCACCTGAATATGACAGAGACACGAACATTATAAGAGTTGGTGGACGTCTCCGTCACAGTGACTATTTTAATGCACGGGAAAAGCACCCTATTGTTTTAGATTGCAACCATCCTGTTACCAAACTGATCATCAAGGGCTTTGACGCGAAACTGCAGCATCCTTGTCAAGAAAGAGTGTTTGCTGAGTTTCGCAGACACTACTGAGTCATCAAGGGAAGAGAAGCAGTCAAACGACTTCAAAGAAAATGTAAAAAACTGTGAGAGATGGTGCGCAAAACCTGTGCTTCCACAGATGGCAGATCTTCCTCCTGCTAGGCTGCAGGTATTCAAACCTCCGTTCTTTTCTTGTGGAGTAGATTGTTTTGGTCCATTTCTGGTGAAAATTGGAAGACGAAATGAGAAAAGATGGGGTATTCTTTTCAAATGTCTCACGACACGGGCAGTTCACATTGACGTCCTCACCACAATCAGCACTGATTCCTTTCTAATGGCACTCAGACGCTTGGTCTCACAAAAAGGAAATCCTTCAGAATTGTCATCAGATTGTGGAACAAATTTTAAGGGAGGTGAACGGGAGTTGAGGGATGCTTTCAGAGAGATGTGCCCCACCTTGCAAGAACAGTTGGCAAAACAACAAATGAAGTTCAGTTTCAACCGACCCGGAACACCGCACTTCGGAGGAGTATGGGAACAGGAAATAAGATCAATCAAGTCAGCACTCAGAGTATCTCTTGGAGCACAGACTGTCACAGAAGAGGTTCTGAGGACTGTGTTGATCAAGATAGAAGGGATATTAAGCTCAAAACCACTTGGCTATGTGTCATCAGATGTGGCAGATTTGGACCCAGTAACTCCAAATTACCTCTTGATGGGGCGGCGGGACTCTGCACTCTCTCAGGTGATCTATCCCGAGTCTGACCTATTGACCCGACAACACAGGAGGCACAGCCAGGTAATAGCAGAACAGTTTTGGAATCACTTTGTGAAAAACTACCTTCCCAGTTTCCAGTCTCGCCAGAAGTGGACACTCAAGACAGACAACCTGCAGCTGGAGCCGATGCTTTTGATACTTGACAGTTACCCAGAGCACTCTGGCCAGTTTGTAAGGTGGTTCGCCTTATTCCTGGATCAGATGGAACTGTTTTTATCAAGTGTCCTGGTTCAATATAAAAAGTTTGTTGAAAGAGAAAAATCACAATGAAGTTAAATTTAGTCCATTTAAATCCTACAGGTGTCTTTTTATGCTGATTCTGTTGAATTCATCATTTACAGAGTTTTACAGGAGATTTCTAATCATGGCGATATATATCGTGTATCGGGATATGGCAAACCAAAATATCGGGATGTCAGTTGTAGGCCAGCCCAGCCCTAATCTGTAACATAACAGCCCTCACCAGTGTCAATCATTTAATAACGTTTTTTTCTTCTCCTTTCCCCCCTTTCTCTGTGTTACTCTCCCCTTAGCTCTTTCTGGTTGCCCAACCGACTCTCCTGATTTGGTATAGTTGTTGTCGTCTTGGGGTGTTCATACCGGTTGACATGTGCATGTGTATGTAGGTACTGTCCCTGTATGTAAGCGTATGCATATGTCATTACTGTATGTCTACATTTATCTTGTAAAACCCATAAAATGTTAACATAAAAAAATAAAATGACAGTTAACTGTTTAAACGTAAATAAATAAAACCTGACACTGGATCATCATGCACATATCAATACATAAAAACTGTATACAGCAGATCCTCTCAGATCCGGTTCATGATGTATTAGGGGTCAAACACCCAAACCTACATCTCTGCAGGACAGTGGACCCAGGTTCGGTGGACCCAGGTCCGGTGGAGACCCACAGCCATCCTGTCTGGACAACTGGGACTTCCATTACGAGTATTGTTTGTTTGAAGGTTTTTTGTCTTTGTTGGACCTGTGTTTATTAGTTTTGTAAAGTAAGCACTAGAAATTTGCGCTAAACAAACAGAATGGCGCGCTGCAGGTTTGTGTTAAACGTCTTTATAAGGTAATTATGCAGCTTTTTTAAGGCCAGTGTCAACATGTTAAACTATTTTTTTTTTTTTTTTGCTCAAATAGGTCTAAACATATAAAAATTGTTTTTATTCCTACCACAAATTAAAAGTTTTGTTTTGATTTTGATGAGTGAACTTAAAGAAATCATGGAAATCATGGAATCACATATAATTAATTAATTTATTTTCAACAATAAGCATCTTAGATCTTTAAACCAAATATCCTTGGTTTAGGGCAACCAAATAAATCAGGGTTAATCAGACTTATTCTCGTGGTTTAGTCTGATTCTGCACAGATATGTCTTTTTAACTTCTTTAAATACCCTTTAGTTAATTTTGCCCATTCAATTCATGTTGAATTAACCCAAACTTCTAGTTTAAATCAAAGTGATGTTAAATTATTTAAACTAAAAGGAAAAAAATAAGTTGAACAGTTTCAAATAAATCAGGTTGACCCAAACAAATTGTTTAATGTTGAAAAAAAGAGTAAAACAAATGGTAATTTAACTGTATGGAAATTATTTCCATGATTTTTTAAGTTCATTCAACAAATCATTTCTTTGAGTGGAGCCAGTCAAAAAGGAAGCATAGACACAAGACAACAGCAGCTGTGACCACTTTAACACGGCCAGGAAATACAAAGCAAACACGTAATAACACCCTAAACGGGGAAAAGCAGAGCTGGGAGCTGTTTTACAGGCAGAGAGTTCACTTCTCTGATGAGCCTCAGAGCAGCGTTTCTTAATCCTGGTCCTCTGGGACCCCTGGTCCTCTCCTCTGGGACCCCTGCCCTGCTTGTTTTAGATGCTTCCAGCACACCTGATTCAGATTAATTGAACTGCTCATCAAGTTCCTTGTAGGCCTGTTAATGAGCCGTTCATTTCCGTCAGGTGTGTTAAAATATAGTAAAATTTAAAACTGGACTTTGCGATGAGTCAAACTAAGATTGGACTGGCAGCCTCAGTGAAAGCTCCCATTATTCTTCCAGTAACACGAGATTTCATTATCTAAATGACTGACCGCAAAGCCAACACATGGCAAGACTTAGAGAAACATAAAAAATCTCTTGAAGGTAAAATTTGTAGTATGGCGGTTGTCCTCCTGTGTTCCAGAGACCTGAAGAAGCCTCTGACTGAACACACAGGATGCGAAGAATCCTCCATCATGCCCAGCAGCTCCAGGATCCAGATCAGTCCCCAGGACACAATCAGACCTTCTAGATCCTGATTCTTCAAAGATAATATGGACACAAACTAACAGCTGCAGATCTTTTCTGTTACTGTGACATGTCCAAGTCGAAAAGACCTGCAGGAATCTCCGCAGCCTTTTAGCTTTCAGATCTCCTGATCACAGCATCAGGTTTGGATTCACGTAGAACCTGGATTCCAGTGACATATTTATTATCGATAGATTACTTGTACTTTCAGGATTAAGAAGACCTCAATAACCATAACGTTTCCACCGACTATCTACCATCATTTTACAGAGGGCTAAAATTGGTCAAATGAAACAGAGGAGGAGAAAATTCAAACTTTAAGACCATAGTGAATGATGAATAAGACTGTCTGATTATTATCTGACCTACTGTTTGTACATCTGAGTCAGATTTATTGACTAGTAAGCCTCCTGTTTATCTTCTCTTCCTTTGTCTCACTGTGTGCTGGCTCGAGGGTAAACGTGTAGGTGGTGCTATTTGTCCCTTGCCAGCTGCCATAGTTTCAAGATGGCAGACCGTCATGGCGCTGCCCTACCGGCTTACCCGTCATATGTATGAACAATTCTAAAATTCTTGGCTCACGAGAATGTGTCAGATCATTAGTGGAGGTCATAATCAACACAATGTCCCTTTAAAGGAGTAGTGCACCCAGAAATGTGTGTTTTTTAGCTGTAATCAACACAGTTTTATTTAAGTGTGATGAAAACCACATAAACTGTTGATAAAATTTGTATTTTTATAATTAAAAAAAAGGGATTTTGTGGGTAAAAACTGGCTCATAACGCCGTCTACGGGAAAATCCAGGTTATGTTTTTTGTGACAGAGAGAGGTTATCTACGTCATGAGAAGATTTTAAAAACCTCATAGAGGAGGACTGGACCTACCAAACTTTAATAACTACTTTATAGCTAACAGGCTGCAGTACATCTCCAAGTGGCTCAAACCCAGTTATCTGGATGAGCCGTGGCTAGATGTGGAGCAGGCTTTGTGTGAGGACTTAATCATCTCTGACCTGCCGTTCATCAGCTCAACCATTAAACCATATAAGTGCTTTAAAAGCCTTAACATCCGTTTTTCCTTAATGGCTTGGTGGGAATTCTGTAAGATAACCAGATCTTCCCTCTTTCCATGTAGACTTACACCCATCTGGAACAACCCTGACATCCTGCAGAACAAAAAGATGATAAACTTCACTCAATGGAAGACTAAAGGAATACAACAGTTAGGACAGATAATAGAAAATGGAAACTTTGTATCTTTCAACACAATTGTCTCACAGTATGGAATCAACAGCAATAAATTCTTAGAGTACCACCAACTAAAATCAATTATATGTAAGAAGTATACTGTACAGTTAGACTTGCAGCTTCCTGTCAGAATAGCAGAATTCCTGAATCATAATACTCCAAAATTATTATCAAAAATATATAGATTACTTGCAAAGCTAGAAGACAGGATATCTCTCCCGACTTCAAAATGGGAAGATGATTTATCTAATAACTTTGATCAGAAAAGATGGTCACAAATATGTTTAAACACGTTTAAAATGACTCAGAATTCAAATATACAACTAATACAATTCAAAATTCTCCATAGAACTCATTATACAGGACACAGGATGTTCAGGATGGGCCTTTCACCATCAGATATCTGCCCACACTGCTCTGAGAACACCTCTGATAGCTACATCCATGCGCTGTGGTCCTGCACACCTGTCCAAAGGTTCTGGATTAAGGTGTGTGAAGATCTCTCAAAATGGTTTAAAACTAGTTTTCCTGCAAACCCCACACTTTGCCTACTGGGCGACCTGGGTGACACCAACATAGGAATACACTCCATAAACTTGGTCCTCGCAGTCTTATGCATCGCAAAGAAAACTATTCTTGTGAACTGGAAAGATAAGAATAATTTGTCTATCCAGCAGTTTAGAAATCTCCTGTTAGATCACATCAGCATTGAGACAATGTCTGCCTCCTCCAGGAACCAGTCAGATGACTTTCATTCCCTCTGGTCCCCTGTGACTGGCTACATCACTTAATGTAGGTGGAGGATTGCGGCTTCGCTGGGATGGGGGCGGATGTGGGTGGGGGGTCCCTGGTGGCTTCAGGTCTCCGGTTGTCTCCTGGGTGGGGATCTAGGCTGCTCCGCTGCTGGGTCGGCTGGGGGTTCCGGTCTGGGCGGGCGGCATTGGGTGGGCCCCGGGGTGGGGCTGCCTCGTGGCGGTGGGGGGTGGCTGCCGGGGTGCCTGGGTCGGTGTCCGTCGGCCCCTGGCCGGGTGGCCGGTCGGGCCCGGGGTGGGCCGGGTGGGGGCCCCGGGCTCTGGGGCGTCGGGTCTCCCCCCGCTCCTGGGGGTGGGGGGTCTGCCGCTGCTGGGGGGGGCTGGGCCCGTCCGGATGTGCCGTGCCGGGGGTTGGTCCGTGCCCTGGTGCTTGGTCGCAGCCCCGGAACCTGGGTGGGGGTGTGTTTGTGTGTGGGTGTGTGTGTGTGTGTGTCTGTGGGTATGCTGGTGTGTGGGTGGGTGTAGAGGGACGTGTGTGCCGTATGTGTGTGTGGGGGTGTATGAAGGTCTGGGTGTGTGCGTGTATGTGTGTGTGTGAGTAGTGTGCGGGTGTGTGTGTGGAGGTCTATGTGGGATGTGGGTGTGTGTGAAGGTATGTATATATGAGTGTGCGCACGTGGAGGTCGAGGTGTGTGTGGAGGAGTGAAGGAGTGGGTGGAGGCGTGAGTATGTATGGAGGTGCTTGTGTGTATATGCAGGTATGTATGTGAGTGTGTGTGTAGTGGTGTATGTGTATGGAGGGGTATGAGAGTGTGTGTGTATGTGGGCACCGGTGTGTGTGTTTATAGGTATGTGCGTGACGTGTGTGTGTGGAGGTATGTGCACGTATTGAGGTGTTGGTATATAGAGGTGTGTGAGAGTGTGTGTGAGTGGCTGGGGAGAAAAAAAAAAAAAAAAAAAAAGGGAGTGTGTGCGTTTGCAGGGGGTTAGGACGTGTCCTCTGGGGGGCGCCCTGGCTGGGTGTTGGGGGCGGGGGCCTGGGGTTCCCTTCCTTCGCCTAGCCCCCCTCCCACTCAGAAAGAGGAAAGTGGCCCCTTGGGCTGGTGGCTGGCCCCTGGGGGGGTTCGTGGCGTGCCTGGGTTGGGGTGCCTGCTCTGGGCCTGTGACGCCCTTCGGGGCCGGCGGGGGACGGGGGCGCCCTAAGCCACTGGCGGGTCGTCTTCCAGGGGGGAGGCTTACCCCCCTCTGGACCTACATCTCCTGACCCCTCCCCTCCCCACTCTTCACTACATACACAGGTAGGGCCGTGGGGGGTGTGCTTGTTGCGCTGGGCGGGGCAGGGGGGGTCATCATAGTGGCCCCGTTGCTTCGCCGAGCGGCAGCATGCCTCCCAGCTTTTAATTCCACTTAGTCACTGAGCACAAATAACATTTGCAACATACAAACACGTTTTGGGGGGTGGAACATGCGAGGTCAGGTGGGTGGGACTGCTCAGGTGGCCCCACCCCCTCCTCAATGCAGTTACTGCCCCCCAATTTTAACCCTCTTTTTTTAATTGCAAACAGCACATAATATATTCCCTCACTAGTGGGGGAGGGAGGGGCGATGGGGTCTTCAAGCGCCCCTGTCTCCATGGATGGCCCGGGGGCGGGGCGGGCCGGGTGGCCTGTCGCGTTGGCCCGGGGCGTGGGCGGGCTGTCCCGGGGGGTTTGGCTGCTGGCCCTGGGGGGAAGGTGCTGTTTTGGGGGTGGGGAGTGGGGGACTGGGGCGGGGTGGGGGGGGTGGGGGCCTGGCTCGTGTCTCCTCGCCTCCTGGCTGGGGCTGTCCCCCCGCGGCGTGGGGTGGCGGGAGGATGGTGGTGGGGGGATGGTGTTTGTTTGTGTGTGTGTGTGTATGTGGGGGGGGGAAGAGAGTGGTGTGTGTGTGGGGGGATGGGTGGTGGAGGGATGGTGTGTGTGTGTGGGAGGGTGGGGTGTGTGGAGGTGGATGTGTGGTGTGTGGGAGGGGGGGGTGGTGTGGGTGTGGGAGGATGAATGGTGGAGGGATGATGTATGTGGGGGAGGATGGGGTATGTGTGGGAGAATGTATGGTGCAGGGAGGGGGAGTGTGTGGGAGGATGGATGGTGGAAGAATGGTGTGTGTGCAGGAGGATGGATGGTGTATGGGAGGGAGGATGGTGTGTGTGTGGGGGAGTGGTGTATGTTTGGGAGAGTGGGTGATGGAGGGGTGGTGTGTGTGTGTGTGGGAGGATGGGGTACGTGAAGGTGGATGTTTGGTGTAGGAGAGGGAGGACGGTGTATGTGTAGGAGAATGATGTATGTGTGGGAGGATGGGTAGTGGAAGGATGGTGTGTGTGTGTGTGTGTGGGAGGTGTGAAGGTGGAGGATGGTGTATGTGTGGGAGGATGAGTGGTGGAGGGATGATGTGTGTGTGGGAGGATGGGGTAGGTGTGGGAGAGTGTATGGTGGAAGGATGGTGAGTGTGTGGGAGGATGGATGGTGGAAGGATGGTGTGTGTGTGGAAGGATGGATGGTGGAAGGATGGTGTGTGTGTGTGGGAGGACAGAGTATGTAAGGGTTGGATGGTGTATGTGTGGGAGGATGAATGGAGGAGTGGAAGGAGAGTGTGTGTGTTTGTGTGTGTTGGTCTGGGGGGGGGGGGGCAGGACTGGTTCTCGGGGTGTGCGGCTGGGCGCTGGGGTGTGGGGCTGGCCTCTGGCGGTGGCCGTCTGGGCGGGCCGGGTCCCCCCGGGTGGCGTGCTGGCCCTTGGCCTGTGGGGGTGGGGGGTGTCCCTGCGCTCCTGGGCCCGGGCCCTCTGCCCCGTCTGTCCCGGGCGGCCGGTGCCCGGGGGGGTCGGGGACTGCTGGCCTCGGCCTGCCGGGGCCGGTGCCCTGTGTCCGCGGGGCGGCTCCTGCTGGGGTCTCCTGCTGCTGCCTTCCTGGGCGGGCGAGTGGTCGTCTCTGTGGACCAGTCGGGATCTGTAGCCTACGGGGGGGCTGGTGGCCTGGGTCTCGGGACCGCTGGCCTGACTCTGGCCTCTGTTCAAGTGAGGTGGCATCTGCATGATCACTCTGCATGGTCACTCCTTCCTGAACGTCTCCACACAGTCTTTGCGTCGCCATGTGGCCGAGTTCTCCAGCATATCCACACAGGTTTCTCTGCGCGTGTTCTTGAATACAGCAGTTTCACTTATATCTATTATCATATTTTTTTTTCTTTTTTTTTTTATTATTTCTGTTCTTATTATTATTATTATTACTCTTACTCTTATTATTATTACTACTACTATTATTATTATTACTAGTATTGTGATTATTATTATTGTTACTATTATCAACTAGTTGTGTAATGACCTACTGGCCAGGATGATCTTAGCTATATATGTTGCAAGTAGTATGGATTACATGGTTTTCTGTATAATGTTTTAAGTCCCCACCCGCACTCCCCACACCCTTTCTGTCCCTCTCTCTCCCCTCCCTCTTCTCTCTACTTTCTTTTCTATCTCTCTCTCTCTCTGTCCCCTCCGGTCGAGTCCAGCATTAAGAGTCTGATTTAATAAAGTTTTTCATGTCATCAAGAGGGACTTTATACATGTAGTATAAATCCCTGCTTGATAGAGTAAAATTGCCCAGCACCAGACAGCAGCCAGACAATCATTCTGTTTGCAACGATGCTGGACAAGACAAGTTAAAAAAAAAGAAAAAAAAAAAAAAAAAAAAAAAAAACCTCATGGCCCCTCCCTCCAGATGCAGGTAGGCGGGGCCTCGCCTTGCAGGCATTGAAAACCACGCCCACCAACGCAGATGAAGGGATGCAAATTTATCTGGTGTAGATCTGCTAGTTTCAGTCTTCTGTTCTTTCGCAGAGTTTCTGATTAAATGTTCCTGTGATGGGACGGGAACACCGGACTTTATTCTTTACCTGCTGATCCTTATCTGGCGACAGACAGCAGCTCAAATCGTAGCAACCCAATGGTGATCTCTTCCTGCTGATGTAAATAAAGATGGGTGAAGTCTGAATGTTTAACTTTTATTCTGCTGGTTTTTTAAGGTGAACCTACAAATTCAGGTGATTTCAAAATGACATCGTCTAACTGCAGTTACAACCATTCAAAGTTTTCTAACTTCAATCCATATTAATTTATACACATGATGAGATTGCTATTTTGATTTGGTTGACAACACAGAAAGGAAGACAATATTTTTAAGGCTGTCAAAAATAACGCGTTAACAGTGGTATATAATTTATGTAATTAATTCTGTTAAAATCTTAAAGGCATTTAATGTATGCACAGCATCCGTCATTAAGGACGGCGAGACATGGAGGTGTCTAAAGTCAAAATGGAAAAAGATGGTTGGCTCTGTGGATGGATTTGAGGGCGTCACAGCTTTTCCTGGTGAGAAGGTTCAACACCTGCATTTTTAAAAAAAAACCTTTCATGTAGTTTGTACAAACGTCGCTGTTCTTTTTGTCTCTTTGTCTGCGGCAGCCTCCTCCTCTCCTCCCTATCCGGTTGGTAATCATATAACTTTTCAGTATTACTGAAGTTTATTAGTGACCCAGCTGTAAAATCTACTAGTCAGCAAACAGCCATGCACACATCCATACTTCAGCTATGCAGGGGCGGGTCTAGAAAAGTTTAGATGGGGGGCCAGATAGGTGCACTGATCAGGAAAAGGTTGGCACAGAAAACAGATATCTTTTAAGGTCCTGGTTTTATGTAATATTGATTATTAATTATTATTATGATTCTGATTATTGCAACTAAAGTGATCATCGAATGTAAAATATGGAAGAAAAACCCACATGAGTTTCGGCTCTTCTGTTGCTTTAACATGGTAAAAACGGGCCGATTTCAGGCAGAGCTGCAAATGGTGACTAATCATGAATAATAATGATTAATTAATTTGTAAGCTGTGACTAATCTGAATAAAATTTTGTCATATGACAGCCCTAATTTTTTTTAATAGTTTATTTTTTTAACATATTTATAATATTCGGAGCAGTTATTTAGAAGGAGTAGTGCCAGTCGACTTAACAAAGGGAAGCAGGTAGAGCATAACGTTCTACTCAGGTCTTCATAAAAACAACTGATCTGAATGGGGGGCCTGTGCCCCAGTAGTGCCCTATGTCTCATAGAGTCCCTGGCAGGAGTTATTCAGGGTTGGTCCTAACCACAAGTGTTTCATGTCCACTTTGAACATAAAGAAATCAGTAACAGGTAACAGCTATGAAGAAGCAAGAACCTTTAACTCCTGAATGTGACAATATCTTTGTTTTAGTTTCCTCAGGTTTTATAGATGAGTTAAAGCTCTGACAGCACGATTCATAATGTGTGGAAAGCAACCCGTGAAAGTCTAATTATAACGCATACAGTCCTGTTTCCATCTCAAGAGGACTCTCTCACCTGTATATCAATTTTCTGAACCTTGTCTACGACTGGGCTGCAGGAACAAAGCAAAGATCCCAGACCAAGGCATTCCCAAGCCAGCCACCGGGTCGTGGATATGCCTCCTGGTGAGGCATGTCTGAAACACCTCCTCTGAGAGGCATCTGGAAGGTCTCTGGTCAGATTCCCAAACCACCTCTCCTGGTTTATGTTTTATAAGGAGCAGCAGTAACTGGATGACTTGTCTCTTCGACCTGTCCTAAACGTCCCGCCAGCCACCCCTTAGTAGCTCATTTCTAAATGTTGTCCTCATTATTTCAGTGTCTACCCACAGCTCATGACCACATGTGAAGGTTGGAGGTGTAAAACTCCTAGAAAATCAACATCTTTGCCTTCCAACTCAGCCTTTTCTTTCCAGGACACTACTACGAAGTCCTCATCACTGCACCAGTTCCCCTGTCTCCTACTTCTTCCTGCCCTTGTCATGAACAACCCAGGACAACTTCAACTCCTCTGCAGGTGGCAGCACCTCTCTGACCTGAGTTGACTGAGGACCATGGCCTCAGACTTGGAGGTGGTCATTTTCATCCCAGCTGTTTCACACTCACCTGCAAATCACCACAACACCTGTTGGAAGTCTGTTGAAAGTCAACACGTCCCCATCGTTACCATTAAGCACAGGTGGTGACTGAACCAGAAGCCCTCCAGCTTCTAGCTGTAGAAACTATGTCCTTCACAGCTATATACAGAATTTTCCCTACCCCTTTTCACAGGACAATGCATTTATGAAATGGTTGTAAGTCTTTTCAAAGTCCACATGAAGACTTCTTGGACAAACATATCTCTATGAGTCTTGTAAAGGTGAAACACTGGTCCTGTGTTCCCTGACCAGGCTGAAAACCACACAGTTTCTCCTAAATATTAGGATGAACTGTTTGCTACGCTCTTTTCTAAAACACCCCAGCAAAGATTTTCCCAGCGAGACTCAGAATGTGATCCTTCTTAGTTGGAAAACAGCTTCTGGTACTCTGTTTAAAAAGAGGGAGACCACCCCGGGCTGCCATAAGCACTGTCCCAGACCTCCATGCCATGTATAGAGACATGTCAGCCATGACAGCCCACCATCATTCAGAGCCTTACGGGCACAGCTACCAGAATAACACCAGTCTGTCAGGACATGATGGCAGGACTGCATGTGAATCATAATCTTTCCCCATGTGAACTGGGATCATGATCCTCTGACAAAAATCAATCTTTTAAAAACTAGAAAGCTTTGCTTTCAACAATAAAATGCTCGGCTCTACGGTTTCTTTTTAACTAATATTCCTGATGTTAAAATCTTCCATGCATGAAGATTTTCACCTTCTGCCTTTACATACGCAGATCAGCATGTCTGTTTCTAACCTCGTCATCCCCACGCTGTGACAGCGAGATCACTATTTTGGAAAAAACTTTGTGGCACAACGAAAACTAAGCAGGCTACAATTAACTTCCATGTAAAGCAACTTTACTCCCAAGTGTTCCACACAATGACATTTTAGAAAGGCACAAAACTCACAAAATATGAGAATAATAAAAATATGTACCTAAATTAAAACTACTGTACATGGTTTTAAAAATATATAGAAAAAATGAAAAAAGTATAAAGCTGAGTGACATCAGTGTGTTGTTTCCGAACAACACTTTCTGGCCATTGATCAGGTGTCACCATGTCTGAGATGTTATTTGTGTAATGTGTGTGTGTTCCATATGGAAGTGTTCTTTACTTTCTGATACATTCAACATTCTGTAGGCTATAGTGTCCTTTATAGTGTAGCAAGTAGATGAGAAAGTGGAACAGAGAGACATCGGTATTGAACCTGCAGCTTCTCTGCTTTAAGGTGAACTAAACACTGTGCCCACAGAAAAAGACAAAAGTTATTTTCCTCATCTTTCCATCTGTCTTATTGCTCCTAAAGTAACATTTCTGGGGGTTTAGTAGCCGTGCTGCTCTGGTCTGCTGCCTCCACTACTGGGGACAACTTTGCCAGAGACAGCTGCTAAACTTTCCTTTTTCCACCTGCAAACCGGAGTCGGGAGGCGGAGGAGAGGTGATTCCGCCTGGGTGAAGCTGCAGCTAGCTTCAGGGTTAGCTTCCTTCACTTTACCCAGCAGAGGTGAAGCAGACTCGGGACTCTGGTGGAACTAGCAGAGCTGTGTGGTGTTTATTGTTAAAGCTGGTAGCAAAACATTCACCTCTAAACAGGAAGTTTCTTACAGAGACATGTCCTGCATGTGATCACATGTAAATGTGAAAGGAGATCAGGATTTGATTTTATTTCTCATTAACTGTAAAGACCCACAAGATGTGGATGGAAACTCAGCTTAAGTTCAGCATCCTGGACACAGATTCTGTCCTCGGTAGGGACATGTCCACGGCTGTTAACAGCTACTCCACTACCTCCTCCCTTACTTTTACCACTTCGGTTTTGACTTTTGTCACTGGGACAGCGGTAGCTCAGGAGGCAGGGCGGTAGTCTACGAACCAGAAAGTTGGTGGATTGATTCCTGGCTTCCCTGAGTACATGTCGAAGTGTCCTTGGGAAAGACACTGAACCTTCTGTTGCCTCCCAATGTGTCTATCTGGGTGTGGATGAGTGTGATAGTTAAACAGGTATGAACAGTAGAAGTGCTGTGTGTGGGGGAATGGGTGAATGTGAGATGTGGTGGTCAACGTGTTAACAGTTTATTTACTTCTGATGTCTCTGCCGCTCGTACAGGCTGGAAACCAGGCGGAGACTCCAGTCTAAGTTCCTCCAGCCATGTTTCAGACACCTAACACTGCTCCCAGCTCATCCTGCCTTTAACTTCTTTTATTTATAGATAAGAAACAACATTTTTACATTTACCTTTTATTTTATTTAGGCCTGTCAAAGTCAACACGCTAGTGATATGTTAATGACATGCTATTTTTTTGGACGTGTGATTAGCGCAGGTGTAGTTTCAGGAAGTGATGCAGAAATTAGGTTGTTGTTCTGAAGAAGAAGCAGACACAGAATGGGTCTTTTACACGGACAAGATGCTTCTCTGGACGAGACTGCGGTCATTTTATCTGCTGTAGATGTGAACTGAGTCACCACCGTAGTACGACGCGTCTCAAATGTGTGTGTGTGTGTGAGTGTGTAAAGTCATTCAACCTCAGGTGAGTAAATTTAACCAAAGTGCCTCATTCTATACCTGCAGGTACGTAACTGCTTACAGGAGGATTAAAAACATGATAAATATCCTGTTATGGTGCATTCAGGAACAGATAATAAATCTGTGATTAATCGCGAGTTAACTGGGGATACTCATGCGATTAATCGTGATTACGTCTCTTGAATGACTGACAGCCCTAGTTTTAGCTTTTGCTGGCTGCATAAATACGTCAGTGTTTTGCAGACGAGTAATCTCAGCAGGTTTTTTCCCCTCTGAACGTGTTAAAAAGTCTAATCTCAGAGATGTTTGCAGCAGTATTACAGTGTGAGTGACAGGCAGGAGGAAGGATGTGCTTGGCAGAGCAGCGCTGCAACACTGCTTTACCCCACAGATTAGATCTGCTGCTGACAGGCTGATCACCACGGAGACACGCACAGGACAGGACATTGTCATGGAAAAGACACCACCAGACAGCAGCCAGAACAGCCCTCCTCTGGGTGTGTGTCCTGTGCCCACTATCATTAATGAGCTGCATTAGCTGCATTTTTTATCAGTGGAAACCATTTGAACATTTAGCAGAATGGCAAAGACAGAGATACGAGATTTTACTAAATGTTCATTTATTTATAAATTACTGCAGCCCTGACGTGCAAATCGTGATGTAAAAGTGAAATGCAGCAGTGTTTTCCAGTCATATGAACATGAAACGAAGCAGACGTTTACATGAAAAAAGGACAACAGGCGTTTATGACAGAACCATCGCTTCTGAAACAGGTTATACTGTAAGTATTTTACATAGATACAGATATAGATTTAGATTTAGATTTAGATTTAGATTTAGATATAGATTTAGATATAGATATCTCCTCTGGGATATATTTAAGTCACACTGGACTGTGAGTCACATGTATTTAAAAATTATGTCACAAAATCCAAGATCAAGAACAAATATTTAATCTGGAAAGGCAAGTTATTGAACTACACACAGAACAGCTGAATTTGTGTCCGTACGTTTCTTCTAGGGTTTTCTAACCTGAGGGAGAAGCAGTCTCTTATTACACTTAACAAACAGCTGATTGAGGCTCTGTGAAAGTAGGAAAATCTTTACATCATATTTGGCTTTTAAAGACAACCCTGCCCTGCCACCGGCAAAGCTTCACGTTAAATATTAACCACATAATACACACACACACACACACACTCACGGCCACAGATTCTCGTGGAGTATGAATTTATCGAACCAAAACAAACTTTTTTAAACGGCCTCGTCTCTTCTCCGGCAGGCCGCAGTAGAACCAGACAGGAAGTTGAGACCTGATCGTTTTTTAAAAATTAAATTATTTGCAGAGCAGCGTCACACTTCCTGAGAACAATTTCACACTCTTATTATGGTCTGTAAAACATCAGCTGATGCTGGGTCCTTTTCTTCCCTCTCTTGTTCTCTTCTGTTCATCCTCTTTTCTTGTAGGTAAATGTAAAAATGATGAATAATGAAGTATTAAGAGCAGCCTCATAAAGCTCGTCTTGGCATACGACAGCCAGACCACCGTTCTGCTGTCATGAAGCTGGACGGGACAAGTTAACCTTCCTCTTGTGTTAGTTTTCCATCATCTCTTATGTTAATGGGTCAGTTTGACCCATGTCTTGAATTAGCTGCAAATACAGAAAAAACAATTATCTATCATCCAGTTTCTTTCTTATCTCTTGGTTACCTTGTCAGTCGTCCTTATTCATGAAAAAATTGATTTGAATGTTTTTGCTGTGGGTCAATTTGCCCCTCAGTTTCAATAAAAAAAAAGATGGTAAAATGAATCTCACGAGCATCATATAAATGAGTAAAAGGTTGTTGTGTTACCTGACTATTACTGAGGGGTATTAGAACATATTTATTAAATAAATGAGTTTTTATTATTATTATTTAGTATTATTAACTATAGTAGCATCTATGGTGTTACAGGTCAGTTTTGACCCAGAAACACTTGCCTCAAAAAAAAGGACAAAAAACAGTTTTTTTTTTCTTTCAGTTTCTCCAAGCTTTACTGACACTGACATAAACAGCTCAAAACATGTGTTGATGTCACTGCCTCTTAACTGCAAACCTTGTGACTCCATCATGACGACATTTGCAGAGCTGACCTGCATCATGCCGTCCTGACAGATTTGACCGTCTTTCTCAGAAAGCCGCACATCCTCATCGCTTTGCTGCTCACTTTTACAAAAAACATTACAGACTTGCACTCTGCATGTTCTCGACAGAACTCTGTACACGCCCAGCTGGTGTACCTGGACATGTGTGCAGGTGAAAACTACACAAAAAGAGAACAAAGCCCCGATGATTGGCAGCATGTTGGATGACTAGTTATTGCTTTATAATCTTATTTTTACAACAGGGTCAAAACCAACCCTAACAACACAAAGGTTATAATTTCATCAAGAGTGTTTTATAATGAAGAGATTTTTTTTTTTTTTTTTTGCTTTATTTTGAATAAATAGAGGTTCCTGACAAAGTCAAAAAGCCTCTGTGCAACAGACATATTTATGTGGTTCTTTCACACATTTAAAACCTAAGAACGGGCTGGAGCCAACGCCAACACAAGGGGAAGGTTAAAAAAGAAGAAAAGGAAATCATCAAGCTATGAAAACAGCACGCTGTAATAAAGATGAAGTAAAATCAGGCCATCAGCCTGATCTGATCACCTGGAGCTGTCTGGTCCGATTACAATCTGAGAAACAAATCACATTTTCTGGGTTTTCTTCGGATGCGGCATTAACAGCACGAAGGCAGAAAAAAAGGAAAACCATCATAAATCTGATTAGAAAAAGAACGAAACGCTCTTTCTGTGCAGACCTGACACGTGTACCGACATCCCACCACTAAATCCTGACATCCTGGGTCAGAACTTCATTTCAACTTAGATCAGCAGGAAACGTATATTTACCACACGACTAGCGAGCATGTTAACAGCATCTTTCTCACCTGCCATGGCTTATAGACATCATAATCATAATACTGAGTACTGTTTGATTGTAATAAAGGCCATAAACTCATTGGAATAAACTACATTAAACAACAAAGAAGATGCTGGAGCAACAGGACCAGTGGTGGTGTGTTCAATGTCCTCGCAGAATAACTACTGCTGCTGTTATGTGGTCATGTACAGACGAGTGTTAGTTTTATTTGGTTATTTCCAGCCACTGGTTGGTCCCAGTCTCAGGTTTAAGGTTAAGGTTTAAGGTTGTTACTTGTACTCAACTCTAGAGCCAACCATGGACTGGACAGGAGCACATTATCAGGAGCCAATCAGATTTCAGCATAAATCCACAGGTGGTGCCAGAGTGGGCCCCTGTGGCATTATTATAGGTGTCTGGATTACGTGTAAAATTGGAGTAGAGTAAACTCCCTAGTAGGCGTACAGCTCCTGTCTCTGAGGACGGCGTCGACATCTCGTCCTCATGGTCCTTACCAGCTGATGGAGACACGGGGCAGATATCTGCTTCCAGCTTCTACATCCATCTGAAACACCAACAATAAACATAATCATCTAGGCCAAGATGAGAACCATGTGGGTGTGTGTAAGAATCAATGTCAGTGAAGTCATCAAGCACCTGGACAGGTAAGATAGCTTCACCAGATCAGGAAAACTGGGGATTAAAATCTCCTCATCACTGTTAATATGGTCAGAGAACAGAAGGAGGAGAAAGAAAGAAGGAAAGCATCACTCAGAAAGGCTTTTTCTGCATTTGGACTGGACTTACGTCTGGTCATGTGATGTCTGGACTTCTGTCTGGATCTCTCCCCCACTCCAGCGGACATCCAGGAAACAGGTATGGAACTTGTGAACTCTTAGAAATACCCGGGTGCTCCCCAGGACAACAAACTGGACTGGACAGATAACACCAAGGCTCTCTATAAAAAGGGTCAGAATCAGCTGAGGGGTGCAAAGGACGCTGCTGAGGAGCTTTGATGACTCAGTGGTAGCATCAGCCATCTTGTGTGGCTGCAGCATTACAGCTGCAGACCAGAAAAGACTGAACGAACTGGTGAGGAAAGCCAGCTCTGTGCTAGGCTGCTCCTGAGATGCAGATGAGGTAGAGAGCGAATGTCCAAGCGATCATCTGCTCTCCACCCGATGCACGCCACAGTGACGTCACTGAACAGCTCCGTCCTGTCTGACGGAGACACCTCTGGTCATTCCTGCCTGCAGCTGTCAGACCTGACAATCAGCTCTGTTCCCCGTAGCTCACACTGAACCATCGCTGCCCACATGCTTGGATTTAACCGGTGAACACTAGCAGGTCTAACAGTGTACAGTCACAAAATAAAAACGTACAAAGTTCTTTTATTTCCTTATCATTACTGTTATTATTATCACTGTTACATTACTGTGATTATTAATATTAATGATGCTGTACAGCATTTATGTGAATACTGTGTTTTAATCTGATGTTAATTGTGCGCACTGCTAGTTGTTTCTATAGCGTGTACACACCTGGTTAGCACAACATGCACAGATACCTCTCCATTTATATTTGGACTCAGCAGATTTAAAATATCTGAAAAATAATGCAGCTCATCCTATTATAGTGAATATGATTAAGGTATGGCTTACAGTAAAGAAACATATGAAAATATTAAACCAACTGTCACAGTTTAATCTGATTTGGGCTAATGTCTCATTTCAAACAGGTACGCTGGATGCTGGGTTCAAACTATGGGCAAAGATGTGGGACTAATATTATAAATATAATATTTGAAAATATTATAAATGACTGGTACAGAGTTTTATGTCCTCTATGGAAAATAAAACATTAGAAATTCCTGTGTTTACATTTTTGGAAAGGAACTCTTGAGGAAAGCTTCACTAAAAAGCATAACAGTGCAGGTTGGATCTCATCAGTATAAAATTATCTGCCATCTGGTTCGAATGAGACATCAGTGACTGGACAGAACACATGGAGGGAAGAACTAAAAACGGATCATTCAAATGATGATTGGATCATACAGAAGCTCGTCCCAAACAGCAAACACTAACTTAAATGACTCTAAATTAAGGGGTTAATGTAGACCTGTATAACCCATCAGGCTCAATACATACAACAAGAAAATACCTGGCGCATGCTTTATGGAACGAAGCAAAAGGTACGTAGGTCCATACAATATATGTACAAATATACTGCATTTGGGAATGTGACAACGTTGAAAAATTTGATATATGTTTGTAAATTCTCCACTCGACCCCAAAACAATTTTATTCACCAGACATTCACCACAGAATTATGAAGCTGATTTATAAAATATGGTTTCATTACAGACAAAGCAAACAGCCTGCAAGAGGAGCTTGAATCAAATGTATGGCTGAGTGGAAAGAATTTTAACATATAAAGAATTACATGTTAGAAAATAAACTGAGTTTGTATGAAGACTTTTGGAAACCATTTGGAGACTATTAAAGGGGAGATATGGTCAAACTCCAATAGCTGGAGAATTTAAATTAAGTTTGTACTATTGTTTACTTGTTTTGTTTTTTACTCGTCTGCTGTCTGGATGTACATTTGGACTAATGTCTGGTCTTATGTCTGGACGTCTACTGAAGGTTTTTTTTAATTCTGACACAGTTTAAATTACACAGGAGCTTTTGGAGGAGTCTAAATTTGGGGCATGCACCATGACTTCCCACATCACCAGCACACACGTGTATTTTAGTGTACGGTTTATACTGGAAAAAATGTCTAAAAGTCCATCAGGATCAGAAAATTCTTCTAACAGCCACATATAGCCGATTATTAGCCCCTGCTGTGGCGGCTCATAACAGAAGGTCTGCAGAAACAACATCTCCTGAATCGAGTCGGCTCATTGTAACAGATCGAATATATCTTAGTTTAGAAACACACTTGCATCATCGTTAAATCTTAAAATGCACAAATGTTAAGCAGGACTGAGGTCAGTCCTGGTTATTAGCCTCCTTTAGCCAGTAGAGACCACAGTGGTTTGGGCTATAAAACTGGAAAAACATAATAAATCTAAATTTAATCTAAATTCTATTTTAAAAATGCATAAACACACAAGGCTGAGAAATGGATGCTTTTTAAAATTAGATTATTTGATGGGAAATAAAACACAACCTGTGAGGGGACCATTTTTAAATCTCCCTCTTGATGCCCCAGCGGGGAGTTTAGATGGGAGCCCCCCTCCCTGTACCTCCCCCGTTGTTTTAACCACAAATTCTGATCACCACGCCATGAAAGTTGGACAGAAAATCCACTTCCTTTCAAGCGTTTGTTTACTGGTCGTTTCTCATGTCTGATGTTCAGTCTTTGTGTGTTTATATTTTCACATGATGGGAAATTCTCTCATGCTTGTTTTTACCTAAAGAGCCCGAGGAAGACGTCTTTACTGAGTCTTCATCGTCCAAGCTGCCCTCAGTCACACATCTGACCTCTGAATGACGACAGCAGCCATCTGAAGAAGGTTTTCCTGGATCTCTGTGTGGCTGATGGATGTATCCATGTATGGAGATCCTCCTTTATCAACCCAGTTAGGAGGTTTACCTGCTTCTCCATCAGGACTAGACCAGGTGATTTCTGTAAAAACTTTAAAGGGTTCTGACTTTGAAAAATGGCTCTAATCATATAAGAATGTGTTTTAAATATTTGACACAAACAGTCATGATACTATTTAATGTAAAACTGTGGAAATAAAACATTATTTCTTAATGCCTGTAAATAAGGAAAAGAAGCTCTAAATGAGCTAATGTGAATGGAAGCCGGTTCATTTCCAGACATAAAGACGAACTGTGGCTGCAGATGAACTGATCTTTATCAGGGTCCCATCACAGCAACCGACCAATCAGATGAGCTCTAACAACCCCATCCAGCCTCAGCAAGAGGATGTTTCAACTTTCTGGTAGATGACTGGATGGTGGATGCAACCCGACAGACGACATCACGAGCATCTAGTGTCTTAAATAGTACTCAACATGAAGTGGTGATCACCAGCTACATGCATGGATAAATAAATAAATGCAGTTTTCAGATATTTGCCATGACCACTGTGCTTACTGTACCCTGATGACACTTCAGCCCAAATACTGTTTGGGAGGCAGTATTTTTTCTATAAGAAGTAGCTGCAGCTCTCAGGGTGGAGGGATCATCTGTCGCTCAGAAGGCTGCTGGTTTGAGTTCATCAATCTACAAGTAAAAGTGTCCTCAGGATATCTGCAGGTCCTCGCCAATAAAAAAAAGCCATTAGGAAAGGGCAACCCCCCCCCACCAACAGCCCTGAACGAGCCAAACACACTGCCTGCAGCCGTCAGGGGTCTGACTTCCCAGCAACGGTTAGTTGGTTAGTTAGTTGGTTAGTTACAGGTTTCTCTGGTTCAGGCTCAGGTTAAAACAGCTGAAATGATCTGAACTATGAACTAGTTCAAAACTGAAAATGTGAACTATGAACATGAACTTCATTTTAAACTGACTGAGAAGCATGAACTTACACAACGCTGCACACCTGAGGATGATGGCGAGTGGGGGAGAGGGGGAGGCGTTTACTGGTGGGAAGAGGTGTTGCCAGAACAAAGGAAGCATGGATCTTTCAGAGTAAAAATCATGATAAAAATAGTCAAATTTCAAATAATTTCAAAATATTTAATCACCATCCGCAACTCTGCCTGAAATCTGCTTGTTTTTACTGCATCGTATCACCAGAACGAGTCGATGCTACAAATATTTACTGTTAACTGAGCTTCTCTTGGGTAAATGTCAGATGTCCCAGGGTCAGTAAATGCAGCATGAAATGTACTTCTATATGTTGTTCTAAATCATCTCTACCATGTTTTAGATCAGAATTCAGAACTTATATAACATCATCTCACCAACCGTCTCCATGGTGATAATTTCTGTCCTAAAAGCAGCAGATGTGACGACTGAAGTTAAACAGCCGACATTGATGAAGAAACTCTGATAAAACTGATGATCTGGATAAAAACAGCTTTTTCTTTTATCATTGAAGCATCACCCAAAGTAAACACCTGCTGGTAAAATACATCATTGACTGCTTGTTCTACAGGTTTTACACTTTTTTCCTGGTTAGTGCTCCTGCTTGGCCCCATCAGAACTTTTCTAGACCCGCCCCTTCATATCTGAACTATAAATCCTGTCTACAGCTACATCCTTTAAGCTGTGTCCTGCCAAAATAAACACTTTGGGGTAAATATGTGACGATATGAACAATGAACCTCAAGTTTCCTCCTTCTCAGCTGAACGCAACAAAAGCCGATCAGCTGATCACCGACAGCTGTCACTGCACAGAGACCACCAGAGATCCTCTAGAGTGCAGGTGTGGAGCCCTCTCACCGGGAAAAGAGTGTGTGTTAAAACACCACATTCTCCATGCAGGCGACGTCCATGTTGTTCCATTAACGCTGATTTATTCTCAAATTCATCCATAGAACCACCAGCTGAACTTCTCCATCATGCATCTCCACGTCCCGCAGTCATAACAGAAAAAAAAAATTAACACAATAAATTACATAAATTAATTGACGCTGTTAACGCGTTATTTTTGACAGCCCAAGTAAAAATAATAATAAGGTGATAATAAATCCATCATTTTGCACTCATCGTTTCAGACTGTTGGTTAATGTTTGGCATCAACTTTCATTTGTCGACCATCTGAAAACATCCGTGTCCACTAGAGGTCTAATGAGGACACAGAGATAACTGGGACGTAACTTTGCAGCTTCTGAACAGAACAACAGAATAACCAGAGGTTGTATAAGGAATCATTTTAATATCAGTTACATATTGAATTTAAATGAAGGTCACACAACAACATGACTGATGAAGATGGAACATTTCTAAGCAGCCCAGGAGGCGCCGTCACTGAGATTCAGCTTCCTACTTACTTTACATGCAGAAATAACAAAAACTAATAGACATATGAGGAGTGTTCAGGTGATTTTACACATTATAGTGCTGGGAAATTAATTTACACATAATAATCGTGAAAATTGTAAAATCGTAATTATTTCTTTGACAATAATTGTACCAAGAATATCCGTGATCGTGAGGTCCCTAAACTCATCATGGCTATTCAACAAGAATTAAAAAAAGGAAACCAAGAGAACATTATCAGAGGAAGTGAGGAAAAGAAGGAGAGAGGGTAACAGAGCAAGACACCAGCCTGACTATTACTGGCTGGAGGGATCTCAGAGGAGAGGCGGGAGGAAGACGATGCTGGCTTAGCCGTTGTTAGGGAGAAAATCAGCTATAATGTGTTTATTGGAGGACATGTCAACTCATCTAATAGTGTAGCAACCGAGGAAACTTCTGAAGGATCTGGTTCTGTCCACCAACCAGAAATCCCTCCGTCTTCTCTCAGGCAACAAAACAAAACATTTCCCTTTAGCCACGTTTTAAATCTAGAAGCCTTAAACTGGTTCCAGGAAGCTGAACTGGTTCCAGCGTTTGATGATCAGAACAGCCCAGAAAAAGCAGGTTAAAAAACTTTATTTATAAAGGAAAGTGTGACATCATGTAAACCTGACCCTGAACGTGATCTGGTTTATATCTGAAGCGGCTTCCTCACCTTAGCTGCATTCTGTGTCATGTTTCTTTCCTTCTGTCTTCAGGGCTGCTGTAGTGAATTCATGTGTTTAGAAATCTGTTTTGTTTTTATGCAGAAACTTAAAATGCTGCATTTTGCAGCTTTAACAACAAACTGTAGAGAGAAGTTTCAAATTTTATGGAGTGACAATTTAAAAACTGCATCACGATCCAGAGGAGAAAAAAACCCTCTTTGAAAACAGATTTACAGACAGGCCTGTAAATACCTCAAATATGATCATTCGGATTTTACCTTGTGTTCCTTCTTTAATCATTAATAAATAAATGTTTATACTAGTATGAAAGGTGAAACCTGCTGAATCCTCTTCTTTGTGTGAAGTTTGTTCAGAGTTTCTTCATCCTGCTGCGCGTCGACCCAAACCAATAAACAAATAAATGTTTCCTACCTGGTTGTTCTTGCAGAGGTCTGCCCACATGCTGGTCCCGTCTCCTCCGCGCATCAGGACGTGATAGGTGAAGAAGTAAATCCCGGGGATGGAGCACGTGAACTTTCCCGTGGTGGGGTCGTAGTGGTTCCCCAGGTTGGTCACCACGTCGTCAAATTTCAGCACTTCGTAGCCCTCGTGCTGCTTTTTCAGCCCTGCGTAAAAGGCGATCTTCGGCACGGTGCTGTACGTGGCCGCGCTGATCGCTCCCGCGGCCGCGCTCGGTCCCGGAGGTCCCGGTAAACCAGGTCTACCCGGTTCACCTTTATCTCCAGGTGGCCCAGCAGGACCGGGTGGTCCCGGCTCACCTGGAGCTCCTCTTGGACCCGCCTTTCCCGGACGTCCCGGTTCTCCTTTCGGACCCTGGATGAAGGTGGGTAAGGACTGAACCAAGCCGCTATCAGGAGGCGCGTCCGCCGTGGCGGTGCTGGTCGGAGACCTGGTTCCGTACGGGTCGCACACCATCCTACAAGTACCGAGCATCTCGTAGTGCGCAGCTGTTCCCGCTGAGTTGACCAAAATCGGAATCAGGATGACCAAAACCAGAACCATAACGACCCCCAGGACTCCCGCCGCCACCAGCCGCTTCCTGCCGACCAGCCGCGACAGCGCAGGTCGGTCCTGCTGCCTGCTTTTGGGAGAAATCTTGCTGGCTGGAGAGGAAGCCGTTCTAAGAAGAAAAGAGAGGTTCTAGTGACTTGTTTAAAGACCCCCTTCCTTTGGCGCTTTCCTCCACACACGTCTCCTGAAGCGCTGCGTCTTCGGTCCGGGACAAAGTTCAGCTGCTCGGTCTCATGTCGGCATATCCGGTCCTGTCCGCGTCCTCTTAGATGAACAACCCTCTAGACAGATCAGGACCACTAAGACGGTCCTCCTGATCAAGTCCAACAGCAGAGGGATCAGAGAGAGTGAGTGAGTGAGAGAGAGAGAGGTGCTGTATCTTTCTCATCCAATAGAAACAGAGCAGCTCATCCAAACAACTGCACGCGCTCATCTTTTTATTATTTCTGTTTTTATTAAAACGGTTAATCATTGTATTATTTGTAGCTGCTCCGCTGCAGGTCTCAGGTTAGCCCTTCATGTGTAGACCTTATAGCAAAACCTGACACAAACAAACAAACAAACAAACAAACAAACAAACAAACAAACAAACAAACCCTTTAAAGAGATTTGTGGGAGTTTTAACAAAGTCATCCGACTCATGGTCGCAGGAGGCCGTGATGGAGTAATAATGCCACTAAAATCAAGCCGGTCTGCGCTTCTCTGTCTTCACTAGTCCTCCAAATGTCTGCTTAAAAATGTCCCTGAAAAGACAGCATGAAGGTAACAGAGGATCACTGGATCGGCATTTCTCTCAATATGAGTGAGCTGATTGATGAATGGCTGGATTCAGCCTTATAAAGGCTGGACCGGGCCAGGGACCAGCTCGTGATACCGGGTCAGAGACAGGCTGGTGATACCGGGCCAGAGACCGGCTGGTGATACCGGGCCAGAGACCGGCTGGTGATACCGGGCCAGAGACCGGCTGGTGATACCGGGTCAGAGACCGGCTCATGATACTGCCTTTTAATCAGATTTAGATTTGTCAAGGAACAGAAAGAAGAAATAATACACTAAACAATTTTATTAACTTTATGAGTGAATAATGTCTTCATGACAAAATCTGTCCTTAAACCAGGATCAGGTGCTGTTGGGGTTTAAAGGATTCAGATTTCTATCATCTGGAAAAGAAAGGCAGTATTTTTATGTCCTAAACAAAGACAGTGAACTGAACAGAGAAAAACATGTTTCACTTTTCAAATGAAAGAACAGATGAAGAAGTAGAATCAACCTTTCAGGTTTTCTGTCTTACATCAGACTCTTTTAATTCGTTTTTTAATTCGGATTAAATGGATTCCTCTGTGGAATAATCCATAAACGAAACGTTTAAAGAGAATAGGATGGAGCTTCTCAGATCAGATGGACGGTCTGATGCCCCCTGCTGCTTGACATGTGGGTAAGGAGAAGTTCGGGGTACCTCCCTCATCAGGACCCTGGAGGTGTGGTTGCCATGCCAACAGGTTTACAGAAAGAAAAGGTGAAATTTAAAGGGGAAATGAAGAATAACAGGTAGATAAAGTGGACTGTGGATCAGAGATGTCTTGAAAGATGATAAACCTGGTTTAAATAAATCTGAACGTTGTCCTGATGTTAAAGGTCAGAAACCAAACGTGGATCAATACCAGTGCTCTGAGGTCTGAGGACAGAATGAACCTCTCATGGTTGGAGCTCCTGAAAAGCAGCCAAAGTCCACATGGCAGGTCAGTGGTTAGATTCCAGCCACTCCACATGTCTGAGTGTCCTTTAGACATGTCAAACTTCCCCTGATGTCTCCTAGGAATAAGAGAAAATGTATGGGAGTAGATTTGTGTGAAAAAGACCAGGAAAGACACAAAGAATAAAGAAAAACTTTCTATCTGCAATCAAATTCTAGAGCAATTGTGTAAAATCTTTGTCTTTAATTATGTGACACAAGTATATCTTTAGTTATACGCATCCTGACTCTGCTTTGCTCTCCCTGGTCCTCATTCACCAATACGAACAGATTTGTTCTTCCTAAAAACATTTTACAACAAAAATCTTCATATCAAAATCTTCGGAAGTCGACATGTTCAAAGAAAATCAGCATTAGTGTTTTCTGCTGTTCTGTTCATTAAATAACAAAAATAAAACTACAGTCATGTTTTGTCAGACTTTAAAATAACTTTTTGTGCAGTATTTATTTATTTAAGATGAACACGAATATTTCAGATCCAAGCATTAGAATTTCCTTCGAGAGGAAATTAAACTATTTTTTATCCATTTCATTCATTCAAGAACAAGTTGCAGATTAGACGGATTTAATTCTGTTGCTGGTCTTTCTAAAGCCGTCATTGTAAAAAACTGCAAACACATCCAGTCTGTTCCCTCAACAAGAACATCACTCCATAAAATCCAGATCCACCTGCTGAATGTGGTCTTTAATAATTTACATTTACTACAACCGTGTCTTTTCATTATAATAATTAGTTTTATTAAGAAATTAAGGACATTTCCTGGTTAATACCTATCAGACTCACCTGGAGGATTGACGAGATGCAGCACTCACTCCGTAGATGAACCACATCTTAAAAGCAGGTGGAAATGAGCTTTATAAACTGTAAGAGGTGCAGTAGGCTTTGTAATGAAATTGGACTCTACAGTGTACGGCTTTCCTCTTCAGCCACTGCAAGGATGTTGGTCGTGATGCGTTCATGGACCAGACTGCAGGCTGCTGTCCAAGTCCAGGAGCAATTAATGACCCGTTTGTAAATAAAGCTGTTTTTATATTATTTGAAGTTCACCATGTGATTATTTATGATCAAGTAAACACTTTAAAAACTAGGAAAATAAGCCTTCATTGCACTTATTTATTTTTCTTTCTTGTTTTCATTCATCATTTGGTTCTGTTTGACCTCAGTGCTGCCTTTGACGCTGTAGATCACTCCATTCTTCTAAACAGACTCATGGAGATTGGACTCAGGCACAGTTTTTAACTGGTTTAAATCATATTTATAGAGTAATAGAGAGTTTTGTTTTATAAACATTGATGTATGTTTCTCTCAGAGCTACAAACTGATCTATGGTGTCCCACAGGGTTCAGTTCTGGGCAATATCATCAGGAGACATGGCATGAACTTCCACGGCTATGCTGATGACACACAGCTTTATGTTGCAGTGTCTCCTGATGACACCAAACCACCTGATGCCATTTTTAACGGTATCCTAGAAATCAAATCACGGATGTCAGCAAACTTCCTCCAGCTCAACCAGGAAAAGACTGAGGCTTCGTTTCTGGCACTGGAACTGCGAGAGAGAGAAACTAAACAACAAACTTCAAACCCTCCAGAGCACTCAGGTCCTCTAACAGGTGACTTTTACAAATTCCAAACATTTTCCACAAGAGCTTACGGTGAGCCCTCATTTAGTTTTTATGCTCCACATCTGTGGAACAGTCTGCTACAGGACTTTAAAAACGGCCAACGTTTTTAAAACTCGGGCCTATCTTTTTACCCAGGCTTTTAATTAGACGGGTTTCTTATGAAATTCATTTAATGAAAGTCATTTACTCTCCTTGTTTTATTTTATATTATTTTATTTTTTATTTTAGGCTCATTTATTTTACTGTTAATACCTATGGGTTAGTTTTTTAATTATGTACTTATTTTAAACACATTAATTCAGCTTTTTTTCAGATTTGATTGTTTTGTTTGCTTGCATCTACTTTTTTACAAGCTGCTCCTATTTATTTATTTATTTAGATTACTATTATTATTATTATTATTATTATCATTATTGTTGTTGTTGTTATTATTTTTATTATTATGGAAAGTTTATTTGATCCCTTTTAAATTGAACTTCCCAGTGTTTTCCTTTTCTTTATTGGGATCTACCAAGCCAGCGTTTTGCCTGCTTGGTCTTGGTTCTCTGGTGTGGTGATCACCCTTGTCTGGGGGGTTTGTGCCATCCTGCACTGCATCATAAAGGTTGAGGTGTGGGACCCAGCCAGCTATGATTTGCGTGGAGCCTGTGGTGGTGGCCTCTGTGGCCGTGGGTGGGGGAGCCCTTGGTGTGGACGGATCCCCGAGATATTGCTTCCTCATAGCAGCAGGAAGCCTGATATTGGGGATTGGGGTTGTCTGTGGGGTATGGGATTAGTGGTTGGATAGGTAGGTGGGGGTGCTTTTGTCTGCTTTACCTGTGTGAGAGATAATTGGATGGGTGTTTTTGTTTGTAATTTGGTTGAATTATATTTGTTTTATTCAGTTTTGTTGATATTTAGCTGTTATTTTGTGTAAAGCACTTTGTGCTGCTTTTAATTTTGAAAAGTGCTATATGAATAAAATTTTGATTGCTTGACTGACTGACTGACTAATTTTGTCATTATGTTTACTTTTCCTCACCTGTTGGCATACAGCCTGCAAGTCATGACCTTTTCTGGGCATTTTTTGGGCGTGTAGCACCAGCTGGTTTGTCCTTTCAACTTAAGAGAGACTGGTATTCACCAAGCTAAGAGGGAAGTTACTAACAGTTCTGCAGTCTACAGACATGTTCGTGAATCTGAGGGTTTTCATAAAAATTTTCTTAAGTACAACTTAAGAATAAATATAAAAAGATTCATAAAAAGGTATTGGTGAATAAGGCTTCCTGACTTTTTGTTTGCACTTCTTAGTACATATCTCTTGTTTGAATGTATCTATCTCAGATACATTCAAAACAGGTTGGTTGTTTTTACTCTGTTCATAACTGCTTTCAAAATCTTCTTTTTAAACTGATTTAACTTAGCAGTTGTGAGTGTAGAGGCATATAAGGTTGAAAAATCAGCAAACATTCTGAAAAAGTTGTCAGTCTTTAGTAAAAATAGAGAACAATTACGGTCCCAAACAGCTCTGCTGTGGTACTCCACATACACAGCACTCTCATCAGAAAAACAACCATTAAAGAAAACTATTTGTGTTCTCAGTTTCAGCACTGTAGCCACAGCTGGTTTGCAGTGAACTTTTTCAGTTATATTTCTCAGGAGAGGACTTGTTGTGTTTTGAACTGCCATAATTGTTCTCAGGACCGTAATAGACCACTGCAACATGGTTTGGGGTTTTTTACTTTTCCAGCCTGGAATCAAAACCGCGGCGCCCACATCTCTGATGTCTCAAGGCAGCATGGTTTCAATAACTTTTCTTGGACTCTGTTTATTTGTTCAAGTCATTTTCACAGAGGTAAGTTATAATTAACTGTATGTGAAGGTGGACGATTGATGACTTTTATTTGATTACTTTTTTTTACTGGAACGTCACTGTTAGTTACGTTTTCCAGTCGTTCCTCTGTGTGATCTGTGCCGTCTTTGGATGTTTGTGACCCAATGCATATGGGTCAGTCCCCCACCAACTCATCAAGTTTGCCTTGGAGTTTTTCTACATCCCGATCTGCATCAGAGCCCTGGTTGCCAAATACTTTGAAGAACTCCAGATGTGCTGCACCCATTAGGACTTCATAGCAGATTGACAACAGCTGGAAGTAGGCATTGCCATGGGATGCTCAATCTTCTTCATCCTCTTTGTTGCAGCCTTTGAGATCATCCTCATAGGGGCTAGGAAGATGGTCGGAGGAGTGAAACTGCCTTCAGGTCAAAAGCTACCAGCAGTGAGAGGCTATATACCTGATATCACCACCATACTCCAGACAGCAGCATGTACAATGAGACTGCTGCAGAGAATAGACGAGCTGGTGGGCTGGACAAGGATGAAGATCAAACCCTGCAGGTGGTGAGGACATCCCATTGCTGCAGTCAACCCATTCGCAGCCTGGGTTTAACCTACAGGGCAGAGCTCTGTGACAGACAGATGGGGGAGACGGTGAAGAAGCAGCTTGCAGATGGCCTGGCCAGGATCAGTCAGAGTCAGCTCCCCAGAGAGTACCAAGTATGGTGTTACCAGTCCATACTGTACCAAGGTGATGTGGCCTCCGAAGATGAGCGAAATGCCTTCCACAGTGGTAAGCAAGATAGAAGTTCATCAGGATGTGGTCGGGACTGCCAAGATGTTTGCCAGACGTAGGCTCCTTTGGCAGGAACATGCTACAACAGCCACTGTGATCCATCAGCTTGGGATACAAGCAGGAGAAGGCTCGGTTGGTGCTGGAGCTTAGGGAATCCTCTGGCCAGCTGGTGAGAACAACAGACACCCAAATATGGACACGAAGGAAGTGGAAAGCCTAGGTACAAATTGACATGGCAATCAGTAGACTGAAGCACAACGAGGTGGTCGGCAGAGTCCGGGAGGGGCGAACAGGCCTCGGAAGAGGCAAGACTCCCTTGTTCTGGTCAAAGGCCTCCAAAGAAGACCGAAGAGCTATGGTGGTGGCAGAGGTGGCAAGAACTGAACAGGAACACCTAAACATCAAAGTCATGTCCCAGGGCCAGCAAAGATGCTGGGCATCATGGGAAGGTCTCACAACCAGGCCCAAGTCATGGTCTGACCTTTGGAAGATCCCCCAAGCTAGGTTCAGCTTCCTGATCAGAGGCAACGTATGACACCTTGTCCCCAAAACCCGACCTGGTGTGGAAAAAGCTGCCAGAGTTGGCAGAGTCATGGAAGCAAACAGAAGACCTTCCGCCGCAGGTGGATATTCCACCCAGTTTGCAGGAGGTGAGGAGAATGTCAAACCCTCCCTTCAGAGAGATGCAGCAACACTCCTCTCACCGGGCAGGGAGTGGAACATGAGGCTCAACCTGGGGAAACAGCTCCAGTTCCCCGGGTAAATATTGGTTTGCTCCGGTCAGACTTAGTCACGTGGTTAGAGGCTTGCAAGACAGTCCTTCTGGTCTTACTCACTGTCCCATGGGAAAAGGATCTGGAGGATGCTAATGAGCAGAAAGCAAGCCAAGTATGCAGGCCAGGTGGCAGAGTGGAGGGAAGTGGGGTGCAGGTGCTTCATAGGTTTCTCAACTGCTGGCCTACTCCGCGAAATGGCATGCATAGGGGCGGGGTGTCAGAAAGCCATGAAAGAGCTGGCTGAGTAGGCAGAGAAAGGCAACTTCTGACTGTGGCCGACAAGGAAGAATAAGGGGTGGGGCCGAACAACAACTAGGGCATCAGCAGGGGCTGGCAGGGAAAGATCGGTAACTCTTCAATCATCTATGCTATTGACAAAATTTAAAGAGATTCTGAAAGCTGAGAAGTGCAGCTTTGTGCTGATATGCAGTATATTATGGTACCGTAATGTACCACTGATGTACGGCTGGTTAACCGGCGTCTTGATTAAAAATCAAAAAGAAGCTGATTTTGGACAAAGTAGGAGAAATATCACTTTTCATGTTACAACCTTGTCTTTGTGGTGGGATAAATAAGTTGCTGGCTTTTACACATAGCTGTAGTTTTCCTCATTGTGTGAGACACGGAGATGCCGGAAGCCCCACCTGTTGGAAAATGGCAAGTGGACCAAAACACATAGACGAATAGAGGGATCATAATCTTTCAACAATTAAAATGATAGAGCACCTTTTATAAGAGAGACTCAACAGTGATTCACCCCAATGTGTCTTGAAACTTGACATGGACTTGTATAAAACGACTTGTAAGCCTGACTGGTAGTTGGTCAGGATACATCAGGTGTAACCCTGTTTATGTTCAGTCAGACTGGTTTTATACCATAAACCCACAGAAGAAAATGCTGCTGTCCACTCTAAATGTCCCATTTGTTACGATCTTGTCTGCAGAGGAAAATAAACCTGAAAATAAAGTCTGAGAACTGTACCAGATATAAAAGTCAGATTTATTTACTTTTTCTCTCAGTACATGCTGTGTTTCTCTGCTTGTTGTGTAAAACAGAAGCGACATGATAACAAGTTACCCTCTGATTAGGATGCTTCTGTCAGCGTCTTCATTAAAGAGGAACTCTGCAGCCTCCCTGAGACAATCAAGCCTGCCCTAACACACACCACCTATAAATCAGCTTGTTAGAATCGATGGCTTCTAGTTAGCTTGGGACCTATTGTGTCCCTGGAAAAGTGTGAGGTGAATTGAGATTAAGTGAGAACAAAACAGAACTAGGCGGAACCACAAGAGTGGAGCAGTGACTTAGTTAGAGAAGACTTGCAGATGGAGCTGACCAGTGGCTGAAGAGTTCATGTTTTTATCCAACATCCTGTCTCACACACACTGACAATAATAATAATAATAATAATAATAATAATAATAATAATAATAATAATAATAATAATGATGATGATGATGATGATGATGATGATGATGATGATGATGATAATGCTCTTTTTTTGTGGGCCACTACAGAAACCTTGTCTTCTGCATCATCTACATCTATTAAATGTTGCTTCTTGTTCACCTTATCAGGTCCATCTGTTTAACTGCATGTTAACCTGTTAACACCGTGTGTTTTATATGTGATACGTACAGTTTCTGAGACCTACTGCATCATTTTAATGTAAAAACTTTGCTCAATTGTTTGCAATCTGACACTTGTCTTCTGCCCCCTGGTGGAAATCTTTTGAACTCCAGTCATTCTGGCATCACGGTAATAAACAGTACATGAAAATTATATATATATATATATATATATATATATATATATATATATATATATATATATATATATATATATATAGTTTTTTAACAGTTTGTGAAAACTGATAAAGACTACAGATAATAAAAATATAATTCTGTCTATTGGCTCAGGCTTTATAGGGTTAACCCAAATATCTAATCAGCCAATCACATGGCAGCAACTCAGCTCATGTAGTCTTGTAGACATGGTGAAGATGATTTTCTGAAGGTCAAACTGAACATCAGAATGAGGAAGAATGCAGAAGGCAGCTAGCCTAAATAAAACTTATTGTTTTTGTACTGCCAGCAAAACATGGCCAAATTTGTGCAAGTGCCAAAAGGCAAACAAAGATAATTAACATTCAACACACAAAAAACAAACAAATATGACGAGGCATATCACATCAAATTTTATTTATAAAGCACTTTTCATACATAAGTAGCACATAGTGCTTTACATTATAACAAGCAGACAAAATCAATGTTTGCTAAAACAAAGAATTTATCACTACGAACCCTTTAATTTTTATTCTCACTATGTGAGAACTTTAATGATAATCACTCAAAAGCTCCACAAATCAAACAAGCCATGGATCACAAAGTGTGATAGAGGAGTAAAGAGAAAAATCTCTGACACAATATAAGAGATTTAGAAAACAGAGGACAAACCTATAACCACTAATAAAGATATATTGATAAATATCATTAAAACAAGAAATAATATTACCACACATTACTGGAGCAGAACAGGAGTAACACACAAGAAACATGGAGAGTTATGAATAGTATTATTAAAAAAATATATCCAGAATATTTTTTAATAAATATAAAATATTGTGCTTGATGAAATTAAAGAAATAGCAAATTAATTTAATGATTTCTTTGTACATGTTTTCTGTAATTAAGCAAAATAAATTCCTGAGCCAAGAATTAATAATGAAACAGTAAACATATTACTGAACATTCCTCCTCCATGTTTGTTGGTGCTGGAAGCGATAAATACTCGACAATGTGAAAACGCTTGTCGTGTGTCCAATGAAAAGTCCTGTGATTTTTTTTTATATTGAAATGGCATTAGTTAAAAATATTATAGAATAAAAAGTGCAGCCATTCACACATATCTGTAACCTGGCTTTTCCAACTAGTATGTTTTCATGAAAAATGAAAACAGCAAAACTTATTTCCATGTATGAAAATGGAGAAAGATATGGGTTTACCATTTCTAGATCAATATCACACAGAAATCTTAGAAAAATTATTTGCTCATAGACTTGATAAATATAGAGAGAAACCTTATCTTTTAAGTGATAACCAGTACAGCTTTAGAGCAAAAGGGTCCACTGCAATGGCAATGATGGACCTTGTAGAAAGGATATCTACCACAATAGATAATATGGAATATTCTGTTGGTGTTTTTATAGATTTAAAAAAGGCATTTGAAACAATTGGTCATGGTTTATCAATGAATAGATGAGACAGACATGGTATAAGAGGGTTAGCATCCATATGGGTGAAAAGTTACCTGGATGATAGACATCAAGATGTGCAATTAAATCATGTAAAATCAAATGAAATGAAGGTAAATTGTGGGGTTCCTCAAGGGTCTGTGTTAGGCCCTAAATTATTTATATTATATCTCAGCAACATTTGCAGTGTTTCTGTTTGCTGATGACACCACTCTCTACTGCTCCAGTAAAAACTTAGAACTTGGAAAAGCAAATGTGTTCGGCACAGCAGAGCAGCCAGACCATCATTCTGCTGCTACCGTGCTGCACAGGACAAGGAAGAAATAAATAAAATAATAAAATAAAATGGAAGCAATTTGTTTCACACAAACCTCCCCTTCCCTCTCATCCTCTTCACTCTGTCCTCCATCTACTCTGTCCTCCACCTACTCTGTCCTCCTCCTACTCTGCCCTACATCTACCCTGTCCTCCATCTATTCTGTCTTCCGCCTACTCTGTCCTCCACCTACTCTGTCCTCCACCTACTCTGTCCTCCATCTACTCTGTCCTCCACCTACTCTTTCCTCCACCTACTCTGTCCTCCATCTACTCTGTCCTCCACCTACTCTGTCCTCCACCTACTCTGTCCTCCACCTACTCTTTCCTCCACCTACTCTGTCCTCCTCCTACTCTGCCCTACATCTACCCTGTCCTCCATCTATTCTGTCTTCCACCTACTCTGTCCTCCATCTACTCTTTCCTCCACCTACTCTGTCCTCCATCTACTCTGTCTTCCGCCTACTCTGTCCTCCATCTACTCTGTCCTCCACCTACTCTGTCCTCCATCTACTCTGTCCTCCACCTACTCTTTCCTCCACCTACTCTGTCCTCCATCTACTCTGTCCTCCACCTACTCTTTCTTCCATCTACTCTGTCCTCCTCCTACTCTGTCCTCCACCTACTCTTTCCTCCACCTACTCTGTCCTCCACCTACTCTTTCCTCCATCTACTCTGTCCTCCATCTATTCTGTCCTCCATCTACTCTGTCCTCTATCTACTCTGTCCTCCACCTACTCTGTCCTCCATCTATTCTGTGCTCCGTCTACTCTGTCCTCCATCTACTCTGTCCTCCACCTACTCTTTCCTCCATCTACTCTGTCCTCCATCTACTCTGTCCTCCACCTACTCTGTCCTCCACCTACTATGTAACACACAACACATCCAACCTTGAAGCAGATGGTCTACAGCAGCAGAAGACCACACCTGCCTCCTGCCAGCTAAGAACAAGAAAACTGAGGCTATAATTCAGACAGACTCACCAACACTGGACAATAGAAGATGGAGAAACGCTGCTGGTCTGATGAGTCTCCATTTCAGCTACATTTACATCTGGTGCCTTCATCGAGCCGGGATCTCCACCTGAGTGTGAAGCGGCTGGGATGTGAATCAGCACCTCCAAGACCATGGTCGTCAGCCGGAAAAGGGTTGAGTGCCTTCTCTGGGTTGGGAATAAGGTCCTGTCCAAGTGGAGGAGTTTACATATCTCGGGGTCTTGTTCACGTATGAGGGAAGGATGAAGCGGGAGATCGACAGGCGGATCGGTGCGGCGTCTGCAATGATGTGGACTCTGCATCGGTCTGTCGTGGTGAAGAGGGAGCTGAGCCAAAAGGCAAAGATCTCGATTTACCGGTCGGTCTATGTTCCTACCCTCACCTATGGTCACGAGCTGTGGGTAGTGACCGAACAAACAAGATCGCGAATACAAGCGGCCGAAATGAGTTTTCTCTGCAGGGTGGTCGGGCTCTCCCTTAGAGATAGGGTGAGAAGCTCGGTGATCCGGAAGGGGCTCAGAGTAGAGCTGCTGCTCCTCCACATCGAGAGGAGCCAGATGAGGTGGCTTGGGCATCTGGTCAGGATGCCTCCTGGACGCCTCCCTGGTGAGGTGTTCCGGGCACGTTCCACCGGAAAGAGGCCCCGGAAAAGACCCAGGACACGCTAGAGGGACTACAGGTCTCGGCTGGCCTGGGAACACCTCGGGATCCCCCCGGATGAGCAGGCTGGAGGTCTATGCATGATGCAAAGCTTATGAAACACACAAGAGGTAGATTTCCTTTATTTATTTATTCTTACACAATGCTTTTATTTCCGTCAAGACCGTCTCCATTTCGACAGCTCCTTGTCCACCTGGTTGATAGCGGTGATGGTGTCCCTCTGCACCTGCAGGACTTCCTCTGAGGACACGGCTGCTGCGGTGCTGCAAGTCTCTCCAACCACAGCTGCAGCACCGCCGAACCAGTCTGAACACCCAGTAACTATAAATAAAGAAACATTATTTAACACTAAATTAACTGCTACCAGTCTCACATGTATCTGTACATGTTTATTTTATACATTAAAACCAAAGACCACATTACCGGCATCATTACTGTCATCTAGCAGCTTTTCTCCAGAACCATCTACTGTGGGCTGCAGCGTCTTGCTTAAGGTCCCAGATTTAAAATTCAATCACCTGCATGGCAGACGGATGCTCTACCGACTGAGAAATCCAGCTGTATGTTCTGATGCTTCTGGTGTGTCTTCCCTCTGACGCTGTGAAGACAGCATCTCCACCTGCTGCCCTTTCCAACCTGGATCTCTGTCTCACATTCTGAAAAATTCCCCTTCTTCCCTCTTTTTCCCTCCGGAGCCATCATGGAAATGATGTGTTGAACATATATTACAGGCATCCACCTGATCATTTATAGCAACCCTGTGGGTGGAGCAAGGCGTTCCCTCACGTGCGCCTGCTTTAGTTGATTCTGATTTAAACAGGCGTGGGACATGTTCATGAATCTGAAAGTAGAAGTGTGCCGCATTTCCATTTCACACCTGTAGTTTGCTTTGCTACGCACAGTTTGATAAATGAGGCCCCAGATCTCAGTCCAGTAGAGCAGCTTTGGGATGTGGTGGAACGGGAGATTCTCATCATGGATGCAGCCGACAAACCTGCAGCAACTGTGTGATGCTGTCATGTTAATATGGAGAAAACCTCTGAGGGAGGTTTCCACCACCTGCTTCATCTATCGCACCAGGATTAAAAAGGACGTCTGACCCAGTAAATGAAGGTGGACCTTGTGAAAAGGATGGTGAGTATAGAGTTTGCATTTCTGAAATAATTAAAGTGTAGCTCCACCCCCTACTTTTTGCCTCCACCCACTGCCGAATTTGAAAAATGCCTGAAACTGCAGGGTTGGGGTGGGAGGTGTGGGATGATCAGGGGGCGGAGAGTGGGCGGGGCAGGATGCACAGGTAGAAATGATTGACAGACAGCAGCTCAGCTCACTGGCAGGATGCAAAGTGAGATTCACGAAGCAGCTACGCCACAGAGCATGTTTGAGGTGGAAGACTTTCCCTCCTGAACCTCCTCAGCTGCACATGAACCAGGTGGTCCTGATCATATCAGTGTGAGCTGTTCGCGCTGTTAGCTGCCTGTCAGCAGCTCCAGCAGCTCTGGAAAGCTGTGGAGACTCGCGGCAGGTTGTGGCAGCTGCAGGAAGTTGCTGCTGCTACGATTTGAGCTGCTGTCTGTCGCCAGATGAGGATCAGCAGGTAAAGAATACAGTCTGGTGTTACTTTTACACCCCTCAGTCTGAAACTAGCGGATCTACACAAAATACAAAATAAATAAAATAAAAAATACAAATTTTATCAACTGTATAGATGCTTTTCATCACAATTAAGACTGTGTTGTTTACAGCTCACAAAACAACAGAAAACTTCCTCTTTGAAAATGTTAAACATCAGATACTTGCTTTATTTTAAAGGTTCAATAAAGAGAGGACTTTAAAACGTGGCTTACATCAGTTATTTTTGCATCATGCTGAAATGTGACGATACTTCTTTAAATACTGGAAAAATAACTCAGATATAAAGTGAAACTTAAGGCACACATAGTTAGAAACAAGATAAAGTGAAAGGAATCTGGACGTAAACAATCCCTGAACCTGCTTCCTCACTCTGATCCCAACAATCTTTCTCTGCTGTGGACTTGATGGGACGGTGACCTCCGGGCCACACCAGCTGGATGGGACTCTGATTTAATGACAACAGAAGTGAAGCCCGGTCCATCCTACGCCTTCTTCATGAGAAAAAGCCCCACTCAGCTTAACGTAAGCTGCTTTCACACGTGACCTGGAGTCCTGACATGTTCTACATGTTCTGGAGCTGCAACCTTACACTTCGTAGGCATGATCAGCCTCCTGCTGACCGCTGCAGACCCCTCTTCCCTCACGTTACCAGCCAGGAGAGCCCGTTTCCAGCTCAACAGCTACAGTGAAAACCAGATGAAGGGTCTGGACTTTCTCCTGAAGATCTCCAGTGTTCATGTGTGAAAACAGCATCAGGGATTTTGTGAAGTCCAGCAGCATGTAGAAGTCTAAATGAGCTCTAAGCTGGTCTTCATCCAGGTACAACCTCCATGTCTGATGTGAGGAACAGAAGAACTCAAACTACAACGTGTTAAAACTAATATTCAGCTGGACTGAGTCCATGTAGTATTAAAAAGTACATATGCAGAAGCTCGCTTCTTAACTGTACACATAATATAAAATAAGGAAAAGGCACATGCAGTGAGTTTGGCTGGGAAGCAAACGTTGGGTTCCACCCTCCCCTCTTCACTTGTTCTTGGCGGCCAGCGGTTTACGGCTGATCTTCTTACTCTTGTCATTGTTCTTCTTCGGAGGCTCAGGGTTAGCCTGCATGTGTCGGCCGTAGAGGCTGAGGACGAGAGAAAGATGATCAGACTTTAACTTCTCATTTACCCTCCAACCCTCTAAAAATACTACACTAAAAATATAAATAATAAGCAGAAAAAAAATCCAGAATCTAATCAGGTCATATTTTATTCCCAGTAGAAGATAAAAACACATCAGAGATGAAACGGAGATGTTTCACCATGTGATGAAAATATGAGCTGATAGTGAATCTGATGGAAAAAGTTGGAACAGAAGCAACAAAAGGATGGAAAAGTACCTGGAACAAACCAGAAACACCTGGAGGAGCATTGGACAACTAACCAGGTTACCTGGTAAGAGGTCAGTAACATGACTGGGTATAAAAGGAGCATTTCAGAGAGGCAGAGTCTCTCAGATGGAAAGATGGACAGAGCTTCACCAATCTGAGACAAACTGGATCTAAAACTGGAACAATTTCAGAAAAATGTTTCTCAGACTTTGAAGATCCTCCATCTACAGTGTAGAATATCATCAGAAGATTCAGAGAATCAGGAGGAATCTCTGTGTGCAGGGACAAGGCTGGATGCTGGTGATCTTCTGCATTAAAAGCAGACATGATTCTCTACTGGAAACCACTGCATGGATTCAGGAAGACTTCCAGAAACCACTGTCTGTGAACACCGTTCACCCCGAAACCCACAAATGCAGGTTAAAGCTCCATCATGCAGAGAAGAAGCCAGATGTGAACAGGATCCAGAAACTGGGGTTGTATATTTAGTACTTAGTCTTTGTTTTTGGTTCCTGAGCCATCACTAAACAAAAAGATGATCCTGATTTTAAAGAGAAAATTCTTAAAGGACTAAAATTGAGTAAGAATTTATCCCCCCAAACGGGCGACCTGCAGTCGGGTTTCCCTGAAACACTGATCCACACATCAAACTGAGGATCTCTGAGGCTGTCCATCACTGTAACGATGCTTCCATCCGTTTTCTCCCCGCTCCATCATGTTCAGGGTCAAGGAGGGGATGTCTGGAGCCTGTCCCAGCTGTCAGCCGGTGAGCCAGCGGGAACACTCTGGACAGATCTCCAGGAAATAAATCCATCACTTTGTCCAATAAAAACTGCAGAAATCTCTCTGAGTCGCTGCTTTTGTACCAAGACGTTATGAAGCATCAGCAAACGTGAACTGTTTTCCACAGCCATCCATCAGCCAATCATCACAGACGGATAAAAACGGTCCACCGGTGCCCCGGCAGCGTGATCCTCACCGGTTTATTAATGGCCTGACCACAGACGTATGTGCTCATTAACAGCCGACACACACAGCTGCAGAGTCTTGTTCTGTAATAATTGTCCACTTTCACTGTGGTTTACTTATTAGTGTCTTTTCCACACACATATATGTCTCTCATGCCACCTCCGTCTGTCACTTTTCCTCCCCATGGGCGTCTCTGGCTGCACAGAAGCAGCAGAGTTCAGTGGGGTGGAAAAGACTTTTGTTAGCCCGGTCCGTCTCTCCTCTCCACAGCCTCGTTATTTCTCTTCTTACTGTACTTCACGCTCAGTCCGGGTCTTAAACAGACCAACTTCAAGTCTTTTCCAGGCACAGACTAAAGTCTGTTAACTCAGATTAAAAACGGAGACATTTTCCATGAAAAAAACATTTACAGTCTCCGTCTATCTGACCTTCATCAGCTTCATGTTTATACGTTCATGTAGGCCCACAAACCGTCAGTAAATCCGATTCACCAACCTGAGAGTACTGCTCCACACAGAAAACATGGATCAGGAACCATGTTAGACCATCTGACTGGAACCTGATGGGGAAGGTGTGTGATAGTCGAACCTGGTTAAAATAACACTTCATCCTGATTTAATGTCTACAAATAGAAATGTCTTCTTTGTATGTATGTAAAGGAAAAAAGTCAAAGAAAGAAAATGAATTAAAATCACTAGGGTTGAGTACTGAAATGTCCAGAGACCGGAGCATTAAAAGTCCCGATCCGAGCAGCTGAATCGCAGCCTGCTGTGCTTCTGATCGATCAGATATTCATCGGTGACACTGAACGCTGGGCTGCGTCGTTTCTTACACCACATTGTATCGTGGCTGAATTTGTGATATCAGCAAACAGCTGTTAAATATGACACTGTGATCAAACCTGTGATTTACAGCCCAACTAATCACCCAGTCAAGAGACTGGATTCCTGCTCAAACTCTAAGACATTAACAAAAAAAGGTCAATTTATTCAGAAACATTCAGCACTAAAAATCCAACACAAAGAACAAATAAAAGCATCAGGAAGCAGTAAATAAGTGGATCATTTCTTCATCGTAACAAAGCTACTTGGTAATAAGTCTCATCCTGTTTTTTCTCTTTTTAATGGCACGTCTGGAAAGAAAATGTATGTGTGGGATGAGCAGCAGAGGCTCCGTCCCCCATCTCCCCAGCCTGGGACGGAACGCCATCGTCCAGGACAACAACGCTGGCCCCACAGAGCAGGTTTACCAGAGACCACCTCCAGAGGATGGAGGACCGGCCTGTAGTCCGGACTTCACTCTGCTGCTCATCCCACAAATGCATTCTCCTTCCAGATGTCTCCATGGAAACAACCAGACAGAATCAGATTCATTACTTTTATGGCCCCAGGCCTCCTGGACAGCGTTTGCAGAGTGTGCAGAGCTGCTGTGCTGCAGCACTCCCAGGATTGGCTGCCGACTCTCTCCTGGTTCCCTCCCCTCGAAGGCCGGATTGGACGCCAACGCTCCCCCGGAGGGCCGGCCCTGATGGACTGCTTGCCCATAAAAGCCAGACAGTGTCATCCTGTCGGCGAGGCTGTGTGGTTGGTTAACACCAGTGCGCCAAGGGTGGCTTTGGACTGAGAAAGAAACTGTGTGAATTGGATGGTTAAAGCATTAAATGCTGACATTGGATACTGAGCTTTCTAGTTTGTTTGTGTGAGGTGAAAAGACTCTCTCAAATTTGTGTTTCTTGAATGAACCTTTGCTTTTGGGATTAATTGTTTAGTTGTTTGATTCTCGTTAAAGATGCCCTGCGTTTGTTAGCGGTGTTTCTTTGTTTGTTTTCATAGAGTAATACTCCCAGGCTTTCTGGTTGTTTTGTTGGGTTACTGTTTAAATATAACACCTGAAAAAGGACACTTTTCGTTTGTTTATTTGTAATTGTAGATATTTCCGGGTTTTTCTTTCATAGGATCATTTCTGTTATCTTTAAGGCTCCCGGTGTGGTTTGTGACTGTGGGTTCTGTTTTGTGTTGTGTGGAAATAAAATACTTGTTTCCTTTTATATCTGGACTTGATTGTTTTTGCTGCGTTCTCCCCGATCCCTAGCGGGGGGGCCGTAACAATTACCAAGAAACTTTGTTATAATAAATAATCCACCAAACTGCCAAGTTTTCATCAAGGTACAAAAGAAAAACACGACAGCGTCCACAGCGTGCAGGCTGAACACAGATGGACAGTACAGTATGAATTCAATCAAAACCAATTTAAAACCTCAAAGAAAAGCCGAGCTGGCATACCGGGGTGGGTTTTTAATCAATATTGTCAAATAATTTGTATAACAACGTGAGATAAAAGGGACCAGTATTTATTCCTCTCTTCATCTCTTTGGGTCAGTCACTTTTAAACTGATTTGTAAGAAAAAAAGAAAACGACATCAACGTTTTAACTGTGTACATGTCCAGCTGCATGCAAACTGCTGTGGTACTCCACCTAAAGGCGGAGGCCGGACTCAGAGGCAGATATTGGACCGTAGTTGCTGGAAGATTCCAGATCGTTTCGACTGACCGTGCACGCTCCTTTAAAGAAAAGTGATTATTCATTTGGTCAATAAGCAGCCAATAATACATACTTGGTGCTGTCATAACAAGCTGCTGTTTGCATAACTGTGGGTCGTTCCCAGCAATGATGGATGAGTGGAGGGAAAAAAAGGATCTGTAGAAAAAGGAGGAGGAAGAGGAGGAGGAAGATCACTCAGTGGGTCATTAAGGGCGTCATTCCATCCCTAGCATGTGCAGCATGTGTTGGTTTAACATTCACAGTTAGATCATGTTCACAACAATCCTTCCTGGTGACTTCTGGTGCAGCAGATTGCCTGTCAGCATGGACCACCTAAACCAGGTAAACCAGGTAAACCACCTAAACCAGGTAAACCAGGTAACCAATGACTCAACACCCATCACTTTTTTTTCCCTCCGACGTTCCTCTGATGCTCTTCATTCCTTCCTCCGACGTTCCTCTGATGCTCTTCATTCCTTCCTCCGACGTTCCTCTGATGCTCTTCATTCCTTCCTCCGACGTTCCTCTGATGCTCTTCATTCCTTCCTCCGACGTTCCTCTGATGCTCTTCATTCCTTCCTCCGACGTTCCTCTGATGCTCTTCATTCCTTCCTCCGACGTTCCTCCGATGTTTCTCTGGTGTCCTTCGTTCCTTTCCTTTGATGTTTCATATTTAGGCTTTTGAATGTTCTGTGTTCATATCCTCGGATACGCCGCTTTGACCCTCGACCGTGACGGTCCATGAGGAGGACCTACTCCAAACCCCGGGGGTGGTTATGATGTTACGGCTGATCGGTGTACATCTTCATGATGTACAGTAACAGTAAAACATGTAGGGATCAAATGCTACGTAACTGTGACGTCGTAGCTGTGGAAAGCCTTTCCTGAACTGTAAGGAAGAACGCAGCACAGAAACAAAGGAGGAAAATGGTGGACATCCATAAGTTTGTGGACTTGAAACAAAAAAAAACACTGTATATAAAAACATGGGGCTGTTCCTGCTTTGTTCTTTTTGCCGAGTCACACAGGAAGTGATGTCTGTTTTGACCAATCAGTGGATTGTAGCATGTCAAGCTCCACCCTTTAGGGCCAGATTGACATGCTGGGAACCAACGGAAGGGTTAAAAAAAGTGGGATGGTTTGGCTCAGATATTCTGGTACCCTTCCCAGCCTTTGTGTGTGCACTGTGTGTACTTTAGATTGTTGTACTCACTGTGAACACCGTCGAGGATGTGGAACAGATCAAATAAAAGGAATAAATATATATGACACCATACAGACCGAGTGCTCATACGGTGGATGGTTACAGCCTGTTCTGAGAGTTTGTGTGCTGAAAATGCAAGAACCCAAAAGAACATGTCATATCCAGGCAGCTAAACACTCCAAACAGCCACAAAGCAGTGACCTGAAGTTTCATTAAGCTTTTTCCAACAAGCAGTTGAGACTTCACAGAGTTAGCTAAAGAACAACACAACTATTTCCCATTTATTATGAGTGTGTGTGCTCATGTGCAGCTCCAGTGATGAGCTGTTAGAGCCAATTAAAAGCAGAAGAACGGGGAATGGATTCAGATTCCTGATGATGTCTTTATGGAGTTCTGCTATTCCACACGGCTTAATTAATCACAGCTCTGTTTCTGCGCATGTGTGTGTGCACGAGCAAAAAGGAGGGATGCTGCTTTGTGCTTGCCTTTACCGCTGACTGAGTCTGTGTTTTAAAAAGCTGAAAACTGTGTGTGTGATGAATGTGCTTGGAGGCCAAAGGCCATTGATCTGATGTGGATCTTCCTTTTGTGGCTATCTCATCTTCACAGCTACTGTTTAAAAGCTTCTTTACAGCTACAGAAATGTTGGTGGGTAGGAGACGAGGAGGAGGAGCGCGCAGAAGGAAGGAAGGATGGACATGAGGAGAAATGGCAGTGAAAAGGTCCCGATAAAGAGTCATGACAAACAGGCTTTCTCCGAAGCCCTTTGTCCTTCTCATTAGTTAGCAGCACTTCCTGCTGACCCACACAACTCCGAGGAATATGAACAGTGTCTAAATGGTAAATGGGTGCTCCTACATAGCTCTTTTTAACACTGCAGCAGATTTCTCACATACACATTTACCAGCTGATTACAGCATACAACCTGTTTATTTCTTGGAGGGAGGAGTAAATTATCAGAGGACCAGAACAGTCCACAGGATAATGAAACTGCTGAGCCTCCTCGTCCATGATCATCCATCACACTCAGGGTGTGACCACACCACACCACCACCGTTTGGTCCACTTCCACTGGTAGTTTGGTTCGTCTGGAGTAATGTGGACACACATGTCGTCCACAGACATGAATGTGAAAACTGGTTTGGGGGGGGTAGTCCTTATTCTCCTCTAGTGTGAAACCAAACAGAGCATCCAGTGAGCCAACGAGAGGAGTGATGTAGATCAACATGGTGGATATCTGGCTGCCTCTCCTGCTGCTCATACTGGACAGATTCTGGTGAAAACTGGATCAGGTTTAAACCAGAAACCAGACTGCAGAAAGTTATTGTTGCTCCATTGTTTACTGGAGGTGTTCTGACCTATCCGTGTGCTAGGTTTCCTCTTTTCTGTCAGAGTTTTCGGGTAATAGCACACCTAGTGAGCAGCTGTTGTGACTTCATGATGTTTGGTCCACACGTCACCATGTTTGAAGAATAAGATGCCATCCCACCGACCGAGCTGGGAACAAGGACCGGGCTACTACAAGGCTAGCACTAAGCTACGACTAGACAGTGGTAGGCTTGTGGTTAAATGTAGAGCCGAGGGTCCGAAACGGGACAAAGTAATTATTGTTATACTCAACTATGGCTTGTCGAAGGACAATTTTTCATATTGTTTTGTGGAGGCCATGAATTGATCCCCCAACCTTCATGTTGGTAGATAACTACTATTCCTTCTGAGCTACAGCCACCCCGACAGTACTTTCCTTTTCAGTCCATTTCACAAGATCTAAGTGGCAACGAAAACGAAACAAGACGCTGACGTATAATTCAGCCCTCGGATACAGCAAGGAGATCCGATCTTTGTACGGGTTGAGAAGCTGATCCGTCACATTAAAACAATCCAGCTGATGTGGTTCAGGCCCCTGCTTTGGTAAAGCCATGGGTTGGAGGTTTACATATCATGTGGCATGAACATATTTCTGGAAACTGTTAGAGAAAAACTAACTAAAAAACCTAAAACTCAAAACATTTAGTGAGTTGGTTGGATTAAAAAAAAGAAGAAAAAAACATGTAAATGTCCAAGCTGAAGCAGCTGGACGCCACAGTCCTACAGATGTCACAGGGAGGCAGTTATGGATGTTAAATCAATCAACCAAGGATCAGTATTTGCTGATGTTTGAAATATGTCTCATTACTGATGGAAGGTGTTGTTGTGTAACTTGCCAATGCCTGAATATATCCAGTTCATTATTCACTGATTGTTTGCACCGTCATGGTTTATGTGCAGTGAAACACTGAAGTCCGGTTAGCCCCATCTGCTTGTCATAATGCAATAAAGTTAAAGCTGAAGGTGAACTAGTAAAAAGATGTCTAAACGTTGGGCACAGAGCTCAAAAACTGGGTCGCATCTGTTAGTAGACGAAGCGGAGACTTTCCTGTTCTGGACGTAATAAAACTCCTGATTAGAACTCATCAGTGTTGATGAGGTTCTGCGTTAACTGTCTGTACTAAAGATTCCTCTGAATGTTCTTTGACATCAATCAACCCTCAGTTGGTGTTTCAGCACTTTACCCCTGTGTTATATAAAGACAATGCCTCATTATACAAGTCTTTGTTGACTAATGCACGGCCCATCCAAAGCAAACTCACGCTCAAATACCTCGTTGCACCTCTTTACTTTGATTCCAGCAGCATTCTCAGTGGAATCGTCTTGATAAGCTTCTGCAATGTCACATTTATTTCTACCCAGGTGGGAGAGTCTCACCTCCAGCACATCCCAAAGATCCTCCATGGGGTTAGGGTCTGGACTCTGTGGTGTCTGATCCATGTGTGGAAATGTCTCCTGTTCCCTGAACAACTCTTTCACAGTCTGAGCCCCATGAATCCTGGCACCGTGCCATCAGGGAAGATGGAATAACCTGTTCATTCAGTAGATTCAGGTATCAGCCGACCTCATTGTTTGTACACATAATGTTGCTGAATCTAGATCTGAACCCAGACCTGAATCTAGACCTGAACCCAGACCTGAATCTAGACCTAACCCACTGCAGCAACCCCAGATCATAGACTGCCCCCACAGGCTTGTACAGCAGCACTAGACATGATGCTGCTTCCCTTCATCCTCCTCTCTTCTTACCCTGATGCTCCATCACTCTGGACCAGGGTAGATCTGGACTCATCAGACCACATGACTGTGAACTTTCACTATTAAACATGGTCCTGAGTTCTACTGCTGTTTTTCTTCCATCTGGTTCCACCAAACGTTGAACCACCGATCACCATCATTCAGGATGTTTTTCTGACCACGTTTCTTCCTGGAGGACGATGGTTCCCACCATCCATCCAGTTTTTAATGATGGTTGGACAGTTCTGAACCCAGTTCTAGTAGTTTCTGCTTCTACTGAGATGTTTTCTCTGCTTGATGCCGATGACCTGACCCTTCTGGAACAGACTAACATCTTCTCCATGACCGTGGATGTGTCTTTCCACGTGGTTGGTTAAGAAATGAGAAGCTGCTCATTGGGATTAAAAAACTTTGCTGCTGAAACATCATCCTCATCCATGCAGTAATTAGCTAATATGAGGCTTTAATCTGTTGACTTGGTTCAGTTTAGGTGGGGACTTTTTGGATGGGGTGTGTATAAACAGTTGTTCATGTTCTTAGGAAGCAGATTTTCAACCCTGCAACTGGTTTCCGGATTAACACAGAGAGTGATGTGAGGCTGGTAAATGAATGCTCTGTATTTTTATCCGTTCTGTGTCCCGTCATTTTCACGGTTTCTATCAACACCACAGCTTCTAGTAGAAATTGTAATGCCCATCGCTGCGGTGCTGTGCTAAATCTGCTCATTCTGCCACTCGAGCCTTCAGCAGGGCTTCAACAATGTGTGAGATGCTCTGTGTAAGTCCAAGCGAGTCCTGGACAACAAAAACTCTTAGCTGAGCTAATCGTCATGGGGACAGATGTCTATAACAGCAAGTCAGGACTGGTTCTGATTTCTCTACATCCCCTAGATGGACATTTACAGATGAGCATAACTTCCTTGGACTGCTCCTACAATCTCGTTCAAGGTTGAATGAAGACTTTTCTAAGGCAGAAACTGGGGTGTAGACAGGTGTGTGTGTGTGTAGGCGTGTGTGTGTGTGTTGACAGTTGGAAAGTGAAGCACAATTAATCAGGTGTAAATGAAGCTGTGACTAAATTAACACCTGTCTACTGGACAGGCTGTTGCTAGGTGTGTGTCCACGTCTCATCTGTCTGCCATACATCTCCACACACACTCATTTATATCTCATTAACACCTACTAACAACATCTTGGCAAATCATGCACAACTCTGAAATGGTTCAGCAGCTCATCATCACTGTTATCAAACATCTGCGGATCAGTGTTGAGTTCCTCCATAAAAACCTCTCGTGTCTTATGTAGCAATGTTAGCTCTGCTGTTAGCATCACTACGACGTCACCACCAGACAACCCACAACATGACCGTCCAAACCGTCCGCTTGGCCTTCACAACATAAACTCATCGTCTACTTTATCAGCTCCACCTATTCAACTTCCTGTTAACACACACATCTAACCGGCCAATCAGATGGCAGCAACTCAATGCATTTAACCATGAAGACGACTTGATGAAGTTTAAACTGAGCGTCAGAACGAGGACGGAGGAGGATTGAAGGGACTTTGAACGTGGCATGGTTGTTAGTCTGCAGCACCAGTTTATCACAGCACAGTGATAAATTTAGCTATTTACTATTTCTAGCACGTCCAAAAACAATCCGCTAGTTAAATATGTGCCGTGTGAACCTTGAACCGCTAGTTTCCTCCTTCTCAGCTGAGCAATAAACAAATCAGAGAAAAGCCGATCAGCTGATCACCAACAGCTGTCAAGATTCACAACAGGAGAGGGGGGGTGGAGAGGAGGCGGCTGCGCCGGACAGAACAGCAGCGCTTGTATAAAACTTTCTTTTTAAAAACGTGGGAACAGTGTGGGTGATGAACCTTCTCTCCAGGAAATGTGTTGAAGCATCCTCATCCCCCACACGTGTGATGCCTTCAAATCCTTCCACAGCGCCAACTAGCTTGTTCCACATAGCCGCTACACGTCTCCATTAAAAATTTAACACAGTTCAATTAGCTACTGCCGCGTTCTTTCTGACAGCCTTATTTTTTTTTACCACAGTTAAAGTTTTCCACTGCTGCTCAAACAGTCACAGACACAAGTTCTTCCTGATTTCCTTGACATTAAGAAAATAGTCAGATTCTCATCTGTTCTGCTTTGACATGCACAGAAATGCCACCTCAGCGATGGCGGGAGGTCTGCTCCTGCTGTGCGCCTCGATGACTCCATACAGACGGAGGTGCATTGGCTCCTCTTTGTAAAGCTGGTGCCATAAGGACTGAGCTACATGCAGCCTGAGGACATCGGTAATCTCTGCATTCATACTTGCTTTTTTTTATGCTGAGCATCCTTGTAAGCATTAATGGTTGCTCTAGAATTCTTTGATATATAAATACGTCAGTAAAAAAAAAAAAATCAATAAACCAATTATTGTTTTTCTCTCATTTAAGACTTCAGATTTATTTATGCTGCTGCACTAGAGCAAGATATGTACAGATGCACATAAATATGTCAGCAGAGAGCAGAAGGGGAGGCAGCAAGGTCTTTTTGTCTCAGAGTCACACAGCGGAGGGATCAGTTCCAGAGCATGGCTCAGAGCAGCAGTTTGAAGCCTTCACACAGAGGATTTACAGCATCCTGCTGCTTGGGAGGAAAGAATTAATAGCAGCCTTCTGCTTCACAGAGCACCACGCCAGACAGAAGCCTTACACTTACATATATGTGCTTGAGCATACAAACATACAACTCCAGTAACACGCAACAGTTTGAGGATCCTGAGAGGTCCTGCGTTTTAATGGCTGACTACACCGAGGGCTTTAGAGTCCAACTCTAGAGTAAAAACTTTATACAAATAAATCTCCACTCAGATAATTCTTCATGTTCAGGACATCAGAGGTCCAAACAGGCTGGAATGATTTCAGACGGACTGACAACTTTCTCCTACGAGTACTTTCCCAATCAAATCCAGAGAATACTAAAGCGTCTTCTGATTGGTCGAAAGGCAGAGTAACGAGGACTTGTGGATGTGGACTATCCGAGGACAATTACTGCATCAGATCTGGTAGCAGGTCCATAATCAGGTCTTGTAACAGGTCTGGTAACAGGTCCAGAATCAGGTCTGGTAACAGGTCCAGAATCATGTCTGGTTTCGGGTCCAGAATCAGGTCTGGTAACGGGTCCAGAATCAAATCTGGTAACAGGTCCAGAATCAAATCTGGTAACAGGTCTAGAATCAAATCTGGTTTCAGGTCCAGAATCAGATCTGGTAGCAGGTCCATAATCAGGTCTGGTTTCGGGTCCAGAATCAGGTCTGGTAACGGGTCCAGATCAGGTCTGGTAACAGCTGGAGCCCCGCCCAGTCTCAGATGTATCTGTACACATTTTATACATTAAAACAAAAAGACTAAATTACCAACATTGTTACTGTCATTTAGAAGACGTTTTTCTCGTGAAGTGATTCACCCGTTAGATTCAAACTTCGATCTCCGATAGCAGACGGATGCTCCATCGACTGAGATATCCAACCACAACATTCAATGCCTCCTGTGTTTCTTCCCTTCTGACACTGTGACGACAGCATCTCCACCTGCTGCCACTACTCTGTCTTTCTGACACCAGTAACGTCCACGCCGTGTCCACCAATTAAACATTTTTACATTTGTCAACGTGGACCATCAGGATCTCTGTCTCACACCCTGAAAAATTCCACTTATCCCTCCTTCTCCGATGCTGAGCCGTCATGGAAATGATGTGATGAATATGTATTATAGGCGTCCTCCTGACCATTTATAGCCTCCATGTGGGCGGGGCAAGGCGTTCCCTCACCGCGCCCGCGTTAGAGTTGATTCTGATTTATGAATGGAAACAGGTGGAGGACGTGCGTGTGCACGCTTTGATAAATTTGAAATTAGAAGTGCGCAGAATTTGCTTTTTGCGCAGCAGACACCGCCTGTAGTTTTATAAATGAGGCCCCTGGTCTGTTAGCATCATAATAGACTTATGGACAGAGGTCCAGCTGGAGGTCCGGCTGGAGGTCCAGCTGGACCTCCAGCTGCCCCAACTTTCAAACTAGTGTGCGCCATCTGGTTGTAAGAAAACCTAGAACTTAATCACTCTTTCCAGAGTTGGAACGATCCCGAATCAGATCCCGAAGCGACCAAACCAAACTCTTCAACATTACAATCTACTACAAGCAGCTCCTTCTGAAGTACAACATGAAACGTGGTTACACCGCCGATGTTGAGCTTTGGATCATGCTGGACGTGTTAGTACCATTTTCAGGTGTCATGGTATGAAGACTCACAGGCTCATGAACCGGCAGAAACCTACATTAGTGTGAAACGTGTACAAGAAAAGAAAGATGGTAAATGAAGAGATACTACTACGTTAGTACTTACTACTTGTACGTCTCTGAGCGAACATATTCAAAAACATGGGAGACGCCAAGCTGGAACTGGTCTGCGATGGGAGTGACCCAGGGGTTGTTCTCTGCTTTGAACACCTGCTTCGGACCGGTCAGATCCAGATTACCTGCAGACAGGGAGACACAGAAACAGGACTGGAAAAACACTTCTTCCCAACAGCTGTCTGAGCTTCATGTGCAGTACATTCTACAAGTGGAAGGGACACAACTCCGTTCTTTTCCCCCTAAATAAACACCCAGCACGGATTCAAACTGAAGTCATTGGCATCAGTCAGACTGAGTTCTTGTGGGAAGCTTTTATTGAGGTTGTTTTGGCTGTTTGTTCTTTTCACTGAAATCTGGAATGAAATAAAGGAAGCGTGAATTTGCAGCCCAGTTATCTGATGACACACACATGTGGTCCTGAACATGCTGGTAGCAGACCTTACTACCATACAGAAGAACTCTGAGTATTTTTTATTTTTAGTTGTTTTGACCCAGTGGCCTTTAATCCTGAAGTGTAACAGAAATGATCAAATTCCCAATTTTTCCTAATTATTCCACACCAAATTTGACCACTTACCTTCAAATTAAATGCTGATTTTATCCTGCCATGGGCCAAGGAATGAAAAAATACTGGTTTTATAGATTTTTGAGTTTATAGAATTGCATTTGTTCCCAGAAAGAACTTCGGGGTTTTCTGTACAACAAAACTGGGTCATTGATGGTGTGTTTAATTCTTCATATTTCCTCCAGAGTAACGGTCTGCTCCTCCAGGGTGAAGTAGCTGCTCAGCAGGGGGTCTCCATGTCTGCGATTGGTCAGACGCTGCAAACTCCGCCCCCTTTATGTGAGACTGAAAACCCTGGGTTGAAATATGGCTTGATTACCAGCTTCGTCGTACCGCTAAACCAGTTTATTCTGCCGGATGAATCAGCTAAATATTAAAATATTAAATGTAATATTTTAATCAAAGTAACCAACACTGTAATCAAAGAAACTAATATTGTAATAAAAGTAACTAACTTTGTAATAAAAGTAACTAACTTTGTAATAAAAGTAACATTGTAATAAAAGTAACTAATATTGTAATAAAAGTAACTAATATTGTAATAAAACTAACATTGCAATAAAAGTAACTAACATTGTAATAAAAGTAACTAATATTGTAATAAAAGTAACTAATATTGTAATAAAAGGAACTAATGTTGTAATAAAAGTAACTAACATTGTAATTAAAGTAACTAACATTGTAATGAAAGTAACAAACATTGTAATTAAAGTAACTAACATTGTAATTAAAGTAACTAACATTGTAATAAAAGTAACTAATATTGTAATAAAAGTAACTAACATTGTAATAAAAGTAACTAATATTGTAATTAAAGTAACTAATATTGTAATAAAAGTAACTAACATTGTAATAAAAGTAACTAATATTGTAATAAAAGTAACTAATATTGTAATAAAAGTAACTAATATTGTAATAAAACTAACATTGCAATAAAAGTAACTAACATTGCAATTAAAGTAACTAACATTGTAATTAAAGTAACTAACATTGTAATAAAAGTAACTAATATTGTAATTAAAGTAACTAATATTGTAATAAAAGTAACTAACTTTGTAATAAAAGTAACTAACTTTGTAATAAAAGTAACTAACATTGTAATAAAAGTAACTAACATTGTAATAAAAGTAACTAATATTGTAATAAAAGTAACTAATATTGTAATAAAACTAACATTGCAATAAAAGTAACTAACATTGTAATAAAAGTAACTAATATTGTAATAAAAGTAACTAATATTGTAATAAAAGTAACTAATATTGTAATAAAAGGAACTAACATTGTAATAAAAGTAACTAACATTGTAATTAAAGTAACTAACATTGTAATAAAAGTAACTAATATTGTAATAAAAGGAACTAATATTGTAATAAAAGTAACTAACAATGTAATAAAAGTAACTAACATTGTAATAAAAGTAACTAACTTTGTAATAAAAGTAACTAACATTGTAATAAAAGTAACTAACATTGCAATTAAAGTAACTAACATTGTAATAAAAGTAACTAATATTGTAATGAAAGTAACAAACATTGTAATTAAAGTAACTAACATTGTAATTAAAGTAACTAATATTGTAATAAAAGTAACTAATATTGTAATAAAAGTAACTAATATTGTAATAAAAGTAACTAATATTGTAATAAAACTAACATTGCAATAAAAGTAACTAACATTGCAATTAAAGTAACTAACATTGTAATTAAAGTAACTAATATTGTAATAAAAGTAACTAACATTGTAATAAAAGTAACTAATATTGTAATTAAAGTAACTAATATTGTAATAAAAGTAACTAACTTTGTAATAAAAGTAACTAACATTGTAATAAAAGTAACTAACATTGTAATAAAAGTAACTAATATTGTAATAAAAGTAACTAATATTGTAATAAAACTAACATTGCAATAAAAGTAACTAACATTGTAATAAAAGTAACTAATATTGTAATAAAAGTAACTAATATTGTAATAAAAGGAACTAATATTGTAATAAAAGTAACTAACATTGTAATTAAAGTAACTAACATTGTAATAAAAGTAACTAATATTGTAATAAAAGGAACTAATATTGTAATAAAAGTAACTAACAATGTAATAAAAGTAACTAACAATGTAATAAAAGTAACTAACACTGTAATAAAAAGTAACTAACATTGTAATAAAAGTAACTAACATTGTAATAAAAGTAGGTGTAATCTCTAACGTTTCCAGGTTTCATGTTTTCTGTTTAACGTGAAGCGTTTCCAGGGCAGGAGGAGAACTGGTTTCATCTTTTCCATCTTTCTGGCTTCATAGACGTGACTTCAGTTTGTATGATGAGCTGAGCCAGTTCATGCGGTCAGGATTACTACACACATGTGGAAATGTACTTTTAGATGTGGAAAAGTTCCTCTGATCATGTGAAAAACGGGATTTTTTCCCTTCCAGATACCCGGAGTTGAATGTTTGCTGGTCTATCCCTGCTGATCTGGCTGTAACACACACACGGAAACACGTCGCTGAGGTAAAATATGAACTGAAACTTTACTCATTTTCTCCAGAAATTTCAGGTTGTTCATTATATTTTCTAAAAGGACGGTTCATTAAACGTAAACATGTTGATAATATAGTAGACGTACTAAAAATGTTAAAAAGTTTTTATTATTTGTAGGTTATCGTGCGGTTATTTTACTGGTCTGACCCACCGGAGACCAGACTGAGCTGGACTAAGATGAGTTTGACTGGATGGACGACAGTTCAGTTAAAATCAGGTTAAATCCCATCGTCAGGTGATTACTGGACTAAATCTCTGTTGGGGAGCGTGATGGGGGGCGTGTGGACATGTGTGGGGGTGAGTACCGAGTTCAGGGGGTAACACGGTCAGCCTGTTGCCCTGGATGTGAAGTTCTTTGAGTTGAGCCAAATCCCCGGTCTCCTTCGGCAGCAGGGTCAGATCATTATCTCTGAGACTCAGCTGGACAAGAAACACAGGAACAAAGTCAGGATCCGGATCACGTCACTGCATCCTCACCGGCTAACGTCACGAAGGCCAGTAAAGACAAATACAACTTTATTTTATTTTCATCCAAGACCAAACAGCAAACTGATGCGTGATGACGTCATGCTGTAACCAGATAATAACCGATCGTCATACATGGACATGAAAGCAGCCATCAGCGTAATCCTCTCCAGCACGGAGACTCAAACAAGTCAAAGCGGTAAACTCAGCTTGGTCAGTGTGTGTCTGTGCAGTTTAACTTACTATCTGTAGCTTGGTCAGCTTTCCAATGTCCGCAGGAAGAGCCTCAAAGTCGTTGTCACTCAGGTACAGAGCTCGAAGAGTGGCTGCAACATAAACATCTGTTAGCGGTGGAGGCTGGGGAAGCACGACCATGAAGAGAACATCATCAGCTTCATACAGCAAACATCTGGTCTGGGATTGTTTACATTTAGTTAACTTACATAGATCCTGGATTGCGTACAGTAAGACACCCTGACATTCATGTAAAATCTATGAACTGTATAAATCACACGGTACAAGAAGAGAGCTGGAGATTCCAGAGATGCTCCTGGTCTGATGGGACCTGCTAGCTGCTTCCAACCTGCCAGAAACAGAAGAAGTCTGGAGGATAAACTATGTTCATGAAGCTGATGGGTGAAGGTCGGAGCCTCCTATTGTATAATTCCTGCAGGGTGATCGTCTTCCAGCTGCAACAAGTTATTTAACCCCAACTGATGCAATAAGCAGCTTCTCATTTCTTAACCAACCACGTGGAAAGACACATCCGCGGTCATGGAGAAGATGTTAGTCTGTTCCAGAAGGGCCAGGTCATCGACATCAAGCAGAGAAAACATCTCAGTAGAAGCAGAAACTACTAGAACTGGGTTCAGAACTGTCCAACCATCATTAAAACTGGAAGGATGGTGGGAACCATCGTCTTCCAGGAAGAAACGTGGTCAGAAAAACATCCTGAATGATGGTGATCGGTGATGGAGCATCAGGGTAAGAAGAGAGGAGGATGAAGGGAAGCAGCATTATGTCTAGTGCTGCTGTACAAGCCTGTGGGGGCAGGCTATGATCTGGGGTTGCTGCAGTGGGTCAGGTCTAGATTCAGGTCTGGGTTCAAATCTAGATTCAGCAACATTATGTGTACAAACAATGAGGTCGGCTGATACCTGAATCTACTGAATGAGCAGGTTATTCCATCTTCCCTGATGGCACGGTACCAGGATTCATGGGGCTCAGACTGTGAAAGAGTTGTTCAGGGAACAGGAGACATTTCCACACATGGATCAGACACCACAGAGTCCAGACCCTAACCCCATGGAGGATCTTGACACATAGAATGCTGCTGGTATCAAAGATAATGGTGGTCCAATGAAATATTAGTGTGACCTCTTCTTTGGTCAGACTGTATCAGGAGGCCACTGAAAGGCGTTCTGTGGTGCTGAGGCTGAACTATGAAGAAGTCTGTGTTGTACCAGGATGAGTCTACTTCCTGCACACGTCTGGCTTCTGAACTTATCTTGTGAGATAAGAAGTCTTGGAGAGGCAGAGTTTACTGTTTATTGTATCGCTGACTGTTCAAAACTAGATTCAGGCTGCTTGACTTTCAGTGAACAGGTCAGTGGAGGATGGTGTGGACCAGTTCGGATGTGGAGCTCCGGCATCGTCCAGGAATGACCCAGTTTAAAAAGCACCTGGTTTTCACACGGTACAGGGAGGAAGAAGAGCTTTAATACCCACGTGTTCTCATGATTTATGTGTTTATTTACTGGGAAACTGGGAGGATTTCATCTTATTATTTTGGCTTCTGGTGTAAAACCTGCCTCCTTCGGGATCAAACTGCTGACCAACCAGCTGGACAACCCCTGTACCACCTCAACCACAGCCGTGTGTGTGTGTGTGTGTGTGTGTATACTAACTGAGGTAGAAGAAGTTTCCAGGCAGGGAGCTCTGGTTCAGGTTGTTGTAGGTCAGGTCCAGGACCTCCAGAGCAGGTAATGAACCGAATCCTCTGGGCAAGCTGTTGAGTCGGTTCATCCTAAAACACAAACATGGAAGAATTTCTAAACAAAGAAACTTTGATCCAAATAAAACGAAGCGGAGCGTGTGATGAAGGGCAAGTACTGATCCCGGTTTACTGGACACTTGCTGCTGGTTTAATAAAGAAACATCAGAAAGCCGGAGACGTCCCATGATGCACTGCTCTGACGTTGTCGTCTTTCATTTGTGTTTCTTTTCTTCATTTTATCATCCACCATCCTGCAGGTGTTCCACGCTGCAACACACCTGATTCACCTGAAGTGGATCTCTGACCAGCTGGTGCTGCAGGTGTGCTGCAGCAGGGATGCCAGGAAGGTCTGCAGGACAGCAGACTGGAGGGCCGGAGCTGGGGATCCCTGGTCTAGAATCGCTCCACAACTCTCCTTTATTACCCGGACGATTGATTATTGTAGCACTGTGACAAGAAAGAGGAGAGCATCAGAAATGTGCTGCAGCCTCAGGACCCCTGCCCTGCACGTAGACCTGTTCCCAGTCCAAGGCACCCGATTCAGGTTCATGGACTTCCTCATCAAGGTCTTTGCAGCCTGTTAACGATTCACCTCATTCAGGTGTGTTAAAGGAGGGCTACCATAAAACCTGCAGGGCAGTGGGTCCTGAGGACCCGGACTGAGAAACAGTCCTGCAGGTATGTCGACATGCAGCAGCAGAGATGCTGACGGAGATCAGAGAGACAGATCTCAGTACTCCCACGGTTTTAAACGCTCCCTCCTCCCAGGTCCATCAGCCCAGGTCCTCTGGAAGAGTTTTTACCCAAAGATAAGACCAGAAACCAGTGGTGAGGTTTCCTGTTCTCATCGTGGACCACAGGGTGACATTCATCCTACATCAGAGAATCTCCTCCTCTGATCTGGAGGACTGAATTCCTCATCCTGGACCTGCTGGGAAACCTGGTCTTCACTCAATCCTCTTCAGTCTGGATCACGGTTTCTGTTATTTATTCACATCAACATTTAGCTTCATCATCAGCTTCCAAGAGGAGCACAAACCCGAGGTTGAGGTGCTTCAGCTTCTGCAGGCTGCTGATCTGAGTGGGAAGCTCTTCGATCTGGTTGTTGAACATGTTCAGGACCTCCAGGTTCTTCAGCTCAGAGATGTTGGCAGGAACAGCTGGAAGACAGAAGCAGGAGGACGTCAGAGTGGAAGGATTCCTCCACTTTAACGGGTCACAAACATCAAACCTGAACAGAAGACGTTGGGAGAGCCGGATTTCATGATTAACGACAAACACCTGATCATCCCATCCTACGTCTACACAGAGATGAACTGGAATTTAAAATCGGCCCTCTGACAGCAGCTGATCCGGGTTTTCCGGTGAGATCGTGGGCCTCTAAGGGTTAAAAAGATCGGAGAACACGGTCATCTCTGATGTTTCTGCAGGAGGGAGGAACAACCACTTCTTCAGCTCAGGTCTCGGCTCATCATCTGCATCCCAACAGTAAGGGACAGTCCTCTAAGGACACTGATGTCCACATTTTGGACAGAGAAGACAAACAGTTTGGGTCAGGAGTCAAAACGTTGTGTTAAACTGGAAACCCATCTGAAGAAAGGACGCCACCTCAGGTACCTCCTCCTGCACATGCCTCCCATGCAGCTCTTTTCAGAAGGAATGTTTTAAATAATAATTCTCACTAAAAACCAGTGTTCAGGGTTCAGACGAAGACATCTGTCTGGTTAAAGCACGCGGCCGGATGCGACGCCACAGGTGTCCCTGCTGAGGAAGCCGCTTACCTGTGAGCTTGTTGTGGCTGAGGACCAGCTGGGTGATGTTAGACAGGGTGACTGAAACGACATGAACAGGAAGTCAGTGACACGTTTTAACCTGAAGCAGTCAGAGAACCGAAGCAGCTCAGGGGTACATTGCATCTGGATTAGAACCCAGGTTCATCCTCATCACCATCAGAGTGCAGGAATAAAGAGATCTGAGCCACACGGAAAAACAAGCTAACAGCTGTGTTGTGATGCAGCACCCAAAAAACTGGAAAAGGACCCAACGTTTCAGTCGGGTGGTTTTTCTATCGTCTATGAGCCCATTTCAGATGCTAACCCAGAGTCCAGCTAGCCTGCAGGATCTGGTCCTGATAAGCGGCAAAGTCCATTTTCTACTGTTGACATGTCAGCACACATCGCAGGGGGGTAGAACCGTTAGGACAGGGGTGCCCAGCTCCGGTCCTCAAAGGCCACAATCCTGCAGGTTTGATGTGTCCCTGCTCCAAAACCACCTGACTCAAACTGATGAGTCATTGTGCAAAGCTTAACAGGCTGTTGGATCCATTTCATTTGAGTCAGGTGTGTTGAAACAGGAAACATTGGAAAATCTGCAGGACAGCGTCCCTCGAGGACCCACTTTGGACACCGATGCTTTAGGATTTACCAGAGAAAAGACACGAAGTGCAAATTATTTACTCTGATTTGGTCAAACGAAGCGATGTCTAGACATATATATGTATATATATATATATATATATATGTATATATATATATATATATATATATATATATATATATATATATATATATATATATATATACACACACACACATATATACATATATATATATACACACACACATATATACATATATATATATACACACACACATATATACATATATATATATACACACACACATATATACATATATATATATACACACACACATATATACATATATATATATACACACACATATATATATATACACACACATATATATATATATACACACACATATATATATATATACACACACATATATATATATATACACACACATATATATATATATACACACACATATATATATATATACACACACATATATATATATACACACACATATATATATATACACACACATATATATATACATACACATATATATATATACACACACATATATATATACATATATATATATATACACACACATATATATATACATATATATATATATACACACACATATATATATATATATATATATATATATATATATATATATATATATATATATACATACACACATATATATATATATATATACACACACATACATATATATATATATATATATATATATATGTGTGTGTGTGTCTATATAGTTTTTCATTAGAGAACGATAGCAATGATCTTAAAGCCTCATCAAGCCAGATTTTACACATCAGGTGTTGAAATGAGACGTTTTAACATTTCATGGAAAATAAGAGCTGATTTTTAACCCGATGACATAAAACATTAAAAGTTAAAACAGGATGGCATCACTTGTGCAGCTGGTGGTGGCTACATGGCTGTGGGCTGGATCTGGAAGGAAAGGGGCGGTGTGTTTAGGGCCCTCAAACAGCTGGCTGCGGCCCTGCTGTAGACCATCTTTACCACCAGCTGACCAACCCACAGTTTAACAGGAGGGTGGATCTTCGCGCGGCTCGTTTCTCTTCTTCGGTAATTAATTACTTTAGCATCTTTAACTGACCTCATGACTGATTAAAAGTCTCGAGGAAAGTCGGAGGATCATCTCTGTAACACCCTCCTCTGTCTGCCTGAGCCAGCCAACATGGAGCCGGCAGAAACATGGACCCTGTCTCCTGATCCAAACTACACCCCAAAGTCTGAACAGAACCAGAACCCGGTCTTACACAGTCCCGGGATGTCCAGCATGTTGGCGATGCCCCTATCGCACAGGTCCACCTCCAGGAGGTTCTTGTCTCGACTCTCCTCCACTATCTTCTTCAGAGACTTGGACATGTTCCTGGAAAACAGCGATCAGCTCCTAACAGACAAAAAACGTCAGAGAGAAGCTTCCTGCTTTCATCCAGCAGTCCGAGAGACAAGCAGTTTATAAACTCACCGCGAGGACACAGCGATCTGACACAAACTGTCAGACTTCCGGATTCAGACCCCTGACTTCCCCTCTGGAGCCAAACCGACCGGAAGTCGGGTTGACAGAGCTCAATCCATATTAGGACATTTCCTGTTCCTGCGCGCGGCCTGGATGTAGTCAGGAATGAAGTCTGCGCGTGCAGCCACACCTCATCACCTCATCAAAAGTCCTTTCAGACAGCTAAAAGTTCTGTAGATGGTTTTAGTTTGTGGACTGTGTGACAGTTCAGACCTGGTTCAGACCTGAAACTTTAGCCCTGAGACTTTAGTTTCCGGTGCAGTAGAAACACAATAAAAGTTTGGTTTTGATTATTTCTGGATTTCAATTTAACAATTTATTATTAAGGCAAATAGAACATTTGCAAGTTTTTTTTTTTTTTTTAAATAAGGAAGCTTTGTCTAAGAAAAGAGTCGGATCTTCCACCACTAGGTGGCAGTGATGCACTAAACGGTTCCTGGACGGTCTGAGGCGGACAGGAAAGAGGCAGTAGAAGACGAAGAAGCAGGAAACGAAGAAGAAGAATTGCAAGCCGAGGAGCCACGGATCCTCCAGGTTCGGCGCTATGATGGGTGAAGTTCGGGTTCTGGAGTTGTACAGCGGTATCGGAGGGATGCATTATGCTTTTAAAGGTAGGTCTGGACCGGAACCGGGTTTTGTTTGAGTAACATCAGAGACCCGAACCCTGAAAGATTTAATAAAGATGCACGGATTTTACTGCTGCTGGTTCTGCCCATACAGAACTACCACGTAGAAACCGGTTCGGTCCAAATACAGGGCCGGACTGGGACAAAGTCAGGCCGGGAGTCGTACGCTCCCCCAGGCCGTCTAACTCCTATACTACACATCTTCTACCATAATTTAGCCAGTTTACCATGAATACAATATAACATTCTCTGCAACAGTAAAAACAAGAAGTGGTCCAGAGCTGCTAGATGCGATTCTAATGACATTAGAAAATGAAAAAGGCAGCTCAACTTAGAATAGACTGTCCAGCCTTCAGAGTAGTTCCCACACTTTTCCATGCAGCTTCCCACCTGTGGAGGTATGTTTGGTCCAGCAGGACCCACCACATCTTCCATGCAGAAAAATAACCCAGCAAGCATTTAACACTTCAGTCACATCATTTACAGCCAGATAAACACACACATTTTAAAAATAAAATGTTCCTCATTGGCTCAGTTTGCAGCTCTGGCCAGGACCAGGACAAACTAGTTTACCTGAGCAGCCTCAGTACTGAAATATCCACCTGTTACTTTACGTTACTCTGATACCTGTGGAAGAGGTAGGGATGGGTTGACGATGCCTTAAGGAGTGTATTGACACATTACACAAACTGTGTTGACACTGTATTGACACTGTGTTGGTCACTCAATAGTGACCTCTGCTGTAGATTTAAAATCATTGCAGGTAAAGAAAATGAAAAGATGGAAAATCTTGCATGCTGTCAACCCAACGTTAGCCTGTGAAATAATATTTCATCTTCATTCAATTGCTAGTCTTTAAAATATGACCTCATCCTTGTTAACCAAAGTGTTCAATCATATGAAATAACACACTAAAAATGGATTCATTCATACATTTTTATTGAGAATCAAAAGTTTCTGAAGTGTCTTTGCTCCAAGGCATTTTCTCCTCTTGGACACCAGTTCCCCTGCCTTAGAAAATACTCGTTCACAGGGAACAGATGAAGACGGTGTGCATAAATATTTAAGCGCCAGTTGATAAAGGTGTGGATATGTTTTCTGGTTATTTTTCCAATACTGCAACGGGTCTTGTGTTCTGGGTGTGTTGCTTTCTGCCAAGTAGCGTTGGACTTCAACTATGGAATCTGCTGTTGTATTCGATGTCATCCGGCTCTCCTCAACTTCCATATCCAGAGGTTTCCAGAGATTGTGTCCTAAGAAATATGTTTGGACAAATTCTGTCATGTGGTAATACACTTATGATAACCCACAGAAATATACATATAAACACACAACAAATGTGTTGTCATACCTGAACTGGGTTCTGATCCATGTGAAGAGCTCGGTTCTTCTGCTGGGTCAGGCTCATGGCTCCTCATTTCAGCAGCACACTCCGACTTCAGCCTCTTAACAGCTTCCGTTGCTCTTTGTGGACTAAAGAAGCCAACTGTTTTAAACCTGGGATCCAACAGTGTTGCCAGTGTCATCACACTGAGTGATTCCATGTTGCAGATGGACTCAGTTAGCCGCCTTCTCAGATTTGCACCCAGTTCTTGAGCAGCTGGTTTTGTTAATGCTGAGGCTTGACGTTGAAGCTCAATGTGGATCATTCTCATCAGTGGAATAACCTTTGACCCCGAGACTCTTTTTTCCTCAGAGAGTTCTCTTGTGGCTTGGTCAAAAGGAGAGAGCACCCTGAGCATCTCTTCAATGACTTCAAATTCTTCAGGAGTCAGTGGAGTAATTTCATTTTTTAATGTGGCCAGTGACACCCAGACTGCCTCCTTCTGCTCAGTCATTCTTTCCAGCATGTGGTAGGTGCTGTTCCATCGTGTTGGCACCTCATTTATTAATTTATGGATTGGTGTTCCCAGCTGTTGCTGCATTTGAGTGAGCTTTTCTTTGGCCGTGGTGCTTGTTCGAACATATGTAACAATTTGCCGTGTTTTGTTGCGTATTTCTGTTAGTGTTGTAATTTGATCACATGATTTCTTCACAATTAAATTGATGGTATGGGCAATACAAATAGTTTGCCGTATTTGTAGTATTCGAGCACATGAAATCATGTTTGGTGCTGCATCAGTGACAAGACACCTGACCTTGCTCGCTATGTCCCACTCCTCCATAAGGGTCCTTTTAACCATGGCCATGTTTTCTGCAGTGTGTTTCTGTGGAAAATGCTGTACTCCTAAGACTGATGTACGGAATTCATGGCTGTCTTGTCCACATAGTGGCAAGTAACAGCAAGATATGCCTCCACATTAATCGAGGTCCACATGTCAGCTGTTAAAGTAACAGCAACGGCGCTCTGGAGGTCCTTTTTTGTTTTCTCCTTTTCCTCCTCATATTTCTGGTCCACCAAGTCCTTGACGGTCTAAAAATAACCATACAAATATTGTAATACCTTACGAATACATACATGGCTGTCTGTGCATTTATCTATCGACAGTACTCATTAATTAATTCAACCATACATTTCTTACACATACCTTCCTGCTTGGTAGAACATATGAGGGTGCAACAAGCTGCATGAGCGCCCTGAATCCCTCATTTTCTACGAGGGTGAGTGGCTGACAGTCTTTGATGATCATGTTGATCACAGCCTCATCCAATGCTTGCTTGTTAGGAACTGCAAGCCAAAAAGAACTATTTGGTTTGAAGCTTGTTAAAGGACTGTAATTTCACAAATAATATTACAGTCACGCAAAGCCTTTTGTGTGTAATAAAGTATTTTTGAAAATTCAAAGTTTGTGAGAATTTCATCATACCTGGGGTACTCACAGCAGGAGTGTCTGCCAACTCTTCATTGCCATGCCGAGCTCTATAATGCCTCAGCATTGATGACGTGCTCTTGTTGATGTATGACAATTCTGTTGAGCAGAGCCGACACTTCACCTGCAATAAAACAAAAAGTTAATTTACCAGAAAACAAATCAAACCTCTTACTAGAAAAGAGTAGAAACATTGAATTAAAAACTACCAGTAAACAATGCCCAAAGGAGGAAAAGATTTACCTTATTTGGCGTCAAAAGATCAAAATGATTCCAGACTTGAGACATTTTTCTTGAACGATCCATGAGTAGAAGCAAAGCAAAGCCAATCAAACAATCCAACAGGCACCGCAACACCGCAATCTCCATCCAACAAACCCACGACATGTTGATACAGTTTGTTTCCTTATAAACACAATTTGGCGCGGCACATCCAAACGATACGCTTCCTGTATCGGTCACGTGATTTTTTGTTAAAGCGATACACGCACCAATACGGGGTTTCACACTTGTGCACTCGGCACAGTGCTGACGCACCAGTGTCGTTCGTCCCATCACTAGGAAGAGGTAAAGAGACACAATGAACGAATTAAATATATCATTAAATAGTTACTTAAATGTGCCATCAAATAATTAAAATGATAATTAAATACATTAGTTTTATTATATGTATCATTAATTCATTAAAATACAAATTAATATGTGTAAAAACATGTAATTTCACTATTTAATTAATTATTTCATGGTCCTGTGTTGCAGGTTAGTTTATCTGTCAACCTCAGTCAAACTCAGGGGGCGGATCCTGACGCCTGATTGGTTGTCCTCGCCACAAGTCCAGGCCGTGTGCGAGCTGTAGTACCAGGATCATTATTACAGCAGTAGTACCAGGATCATTATTACAGCTGTAGTACCAGGATCATTATTACAGCAGTAGTACCAGGGTCATTATTACAGCTGTAGTACCAGGATCATTATTAGAGCTGTACTACCAGGATCATTATTACAGCAGTAGTACCAGGATCATTATTACAGCTGTACTACCAGGATCATTATTACAGCAGTAGTACCAGGATCATTATTACAGCAGTAGTACCAGGATCATTATTACAGCTGTAGTACCAGGATCGTTATTACAGCAGTAGTACCAGGATCGTTATTACAGCAGTAGTAACAGGGTCATTATTACAGCAGTAGTACCAGGATCATTATTACAGCAGTAGTACCAGGATCATTATTACAGCTGTAGTACCAGGATCATTATTACAGCAGTAGTACCAGGATAATTATTACAGCAGTAGTACCAGGATCATTATTACAGCTGTAGTACCAGGATCGTTATTACAGCAGTAGTACCAGGATCGTTATTACAGCAGTAGTAACAGGGTCATTATTACAGCAGTAGTACCAGGATCATTATTACAGCAGTAGTACCAGGATAATTATTACAGCAGTAGTACCAGGATAATTATTACAGCTGTAGTACCAGGATCATTATTACAGCTGTAGTACCAGGATCGTTATTACAGCAGTAGTACCAGGATAATTATTACAGCAGTAGTACCAGGATAATTATTACAGCAGTAGTACCAGGATCGTTATTACAGCTGTAGTACCAGGATCGTTATTACAGCAGTAGTACCAGGATCATTATTACAGCAGTACTACCAGGGTCATTATTACAGCTGTAGTACCAGGATCATTATTACAGCAGTAGTACCAGGATCGTTATTACAGCTGTAGTACCAGGATCGTTATTACAGCAGTAGTACCAGGGTCATTATTACAGCTGTAGTACCAGGGTCATTATTACAGCTGTAGTACCAGGATCGTTATTACAGCAGTAGTACCAGGGTCATTATTACAGCTGTAGTACCAGGGTCATTATTACAGCTGTAGTACCAGGGTCATTATTACAGCAGTAGTACCAGGATCGTTATTACAGCAGTAGTACCAGGATCGTTATTACAGCTGTAGTACCAGGATCGTTATTACAGCAGTAGTACCAGGGTCATTATTACAGCTGTAGTACCAGGATCGTTATTACAGCTGTAGTACCAGGATCGTTATTACAGCAGTAGTACCAGGATCGTTATTACAGCAGTAGTACCAGGATCGTTATTACAGCAGTAGTACCAGGATCGTTATTACAGCAGTAGTACCAGGATCGTTATTACAGCAGTAGTACCAGGATCGTTATTACAGCAGTAGTACCAGGATCGTTATTACAGCAGTAGTACCAGGATCATTATTACAGCAGTAGTACTATCATTGTTACAGCAGTAGTACCAGCATCATTATTACAGCTGTACTACCAGGATCATTATTACAGCAGTAGTACCAGGGTCATTATTACAGCAGTAGTACCAGGATCATTATTACAGCAGTACTACCAGGGTAATTATTACAGCTGTAGTACCAGTATCATTATTACAGCAGTAGTACCAGGATCATTATTACAGCAGTAGTACCAGGGTAATTATTACAGCAGTAGTACCAGGATCATTATTACAGCAGTACTACCAGGGTAATTATTACAGCAGTAGTACCAGGATCATTATTACAGCAGTAGTACCAGGATCATTATTACAGCAGTAGTACTATCATTGTTACAGCAGTAGTACCAGGATCATTATTACAGCAGTAGTACCAGGATCATTATTACAGCAGTAGTACTATCATTGTTACAGCAGTAGTACCAGGGTCATTATTACAGCAGTAGTACCAGGATCATTATTACAGCAGTAGTACCAGGGTAATTATTACAGCAGTAGTACCAGTATCATTATTACAGCAGTAGTACCAGGATCATTATTACAGCAGTAGTACCAGGATCATTATTACAGCAGTAGTACCAGGGTAATTATTACAGCAGTAGTACCAGGATCATTATTACAACAGTAGTACCAGGATCATTATTACAGCAGTAGTACCAGGATCATTATTACAGCAGTAGTACCAGGATCATTATTACAGCAGTAGTACCAGGGTTATTATTACAGCAGTAGTACCAGGATCATTATTACAACAGTAGTACCAAGATCATTATTACAGCAGTAGTACCACGGTCATTATTACAGCAGTAGTACCGGGGTCATTATTACAGCTGTAGTACCAGGGTCATTATTACAGCTGTAGTACCAGGGTCATTATTACAGCAGTAGTACCAGGGTCATTATTACAGCTGTAGTACCAGGGTCCTTATTACAGCTGTAGTACCAGGGTCATTATTACAGCAGTAGTACCAGGGTCCTTATTACAGCAGTATTACCAGGGTAATTATTACAGCAGTAGTACCAGGATCATTATTACAGCTGTAGTACCAGGATCATTATTACAGCAGTAGTACCAGGGTCATTATTACAGCTGTAGTACCAGGGTCATTATTACAGCAGTAGTACCAGGGTCATTATTACAGCTGTAGTACCAGGGTCATTATTACAGCAGTAGTACCAGGGTCATTATTACAGCTGTAGTACCAGGGTCATTATTACAGCTGTAGTACCAGGGTCCTTATTACAGCTGTAGTACCAGGGTCATTATTACAGCAGTGGTACCAGGGTCCTTATTACAGCAGTATTACCAGGGTAATTATTACAGCAGTAGTACCAGGGTCATTATTACAGCTGTAGTACCAGGGTCATTATTACAGCTGTAGTACCAGGGTCATTATTACAGCAGTAGTACCAGGGTCATTATTACAGCAGTATTACCAGGATCATTATTACAGCAGTAGTACCAGGGTCATTATTACAGCTGTAGTACCAGGGTCATTATTACAGCAGTAGTACCAGGGTCCTTATTACAGCAGTATTACCAGGGTAAGTATTACAGCAGTAGTACCAGGATCATTATTACAGCAGTAGTACCAGGATCGTTATTACAGCAGTAGTACCAGGATCGTTATTACAGCAGTAGTACCAGGATCGTTATTACAGCAGTAGTACCAGGATCGTTATTACAGCAGTAGTACCAGGATCATTATTACAGCAGTAGTACCAGGATCATTATTACAGCAGTAGTACCAGGATCGTTATTACAGCAGTAGTACTATCATTATTACAGCAGTAGTACCAAGGTCATTATTACAGCAGTAGTACCAGGATCATTATTACAGCAGTAGTACCAGGATCATTATCACAGCTGTAGTACCAGGGTCATTATTACAGCAGTAGTACCAGGGTCATTATTACAGCTGTAGTTCCAGGGTCATTATTACAGCAGTAGTACCAGGGTCATTATTACAGCAGTAGGACCAGGATCATTATTACAGCAGTAGTACCAGGATCGTTATTACAGCAGTAGTACCAGGGTCCTTATTACAGCTGTAGTACCAGGATCATTATTACAGCAGTACTACCAGGGTCATTATTACAGCAGTAGTTCCAGGGTCATTATTACAGCAGTAGTACCAGGGTCATTATTACAGCAGTAGTACCAGGATCATTATTACAGCTGTAGTACCAGGGTCATTATTACAGTAGTAGTACCAGGGTCATTATTACAGCAGTAGTACCAGGGTCATTATTACAGCAGTAGTACCAGGATCATTATTACAGCTGTAGTACCAGGGTCATTATTACAGTAGTAGTACCAGGGTCATTAATACAGCAGTAGTATCAGGGTCATTATTACAGCAGTAGTACCAGGGTCATTATTACAGCAGTAGTAACAGGGTCATTATTACAGCAGTAGTACCAGGGTCATTATTACAGTAGTAGTACCAGGGTCATTATTACAGCTGTAGTACCAGGGTCATTATTACAGCAGTAGTACCAGGGTCATTATTACAGCAGTAGTTCCAGGGTCATTATTACAGTAGTAGTACCAGCGTCATTATTACAGCTGTAGTACCAGGATCATTATTACAGCAGTAGTACCAGGGTCATTATTACAGCAGTAGTAACAGGGTCATTATTACAGCAGTAGTACCAGGGTCATTATTACAGTAGTAGTACCAGCGTCATTATTACAGCTGTAGTACCAGGGTCATTATTACAGCAGTAGTACCAGGATCATTATTACAGCAGTAGTACCAGGGTCATTATTACAGCAGTAGTACCAGGGTCATTATTACAGTAGTAGTACCAGCGTCATTATTACAGCTGTAGTACCAGGGTCATTATTACAGCAGTAGTACCAGTATCATTATTACAGCAGTAGTACCAGGGTCATTATTACAGCAGTAGTAACAGGGTCATTATTACAGCAGTAGTACCAGGGTCATTATTACAGTAGTAGTACCAGGGTCATTATTACAGCAGTAGTACCAGGATCATTATTACAGCAGTAGTACCAGGGTCATTATTACAGCAGTAGTACCAGGATCATTATTACAGCAGTAGTACTATCATTATTACAGCAGTAGTACCAGGATCGTTATTACAGCAGTAGTACTATCATTATTACAGCAGTAGTACCAAGGTCATTATTACAGCAGTAGTACCAGGATTATTATTACAGCAGTAGTACTATCATTGTTACAGCAGTAGTACCAGCATCATTATTACAGCAGTACTACCAGGATCATTATTACAGCAGTAGTACCAGCATCATTATTACAGCAGTAGTACCAGCATCATTATTACAGCAGTAGTACCAGGATCATTATTACAGCAGTAGTACCAGGATCATTATTACAGCAGTAGTACCAGGATCATTATTACAGCAGTAGTACCAGGGTCATTATTACAGCTGTAGTACCAGGGTCATTATTACAGCAGTAGTACCAAGATCATTATTACAGCAGTAGTACCAGGGTCATTATTACAGCAGTAGTACCAGGATCATTATTACAGCAGTAGTACCAGGGTCATTATTACAGCAGTAGTACCAGGGTCATTATTACAGCTGTAGTTCCAGGGTCATTATTACAGCAGTAGTACCAGGATCATTATTACAGCTGTAGTACCAGGGTCATTATTACAGCAGTAGTACCAGGGTCATTATTACAGCTGTAGTTCCAGGGTCATTATTACAGCAGTAGTACCACGGTCATTATTACAGCAGTAGTACCAGGATCATTATTACAGCTGTAGTACCAGGGTCATTATTACAGCAGTAGTACCAGGATCATTATTACAGCTGTAGTACCAGGATCATTATTACAGCTGTAGTACCAGGGTCATTATTACAGCAGTAGTACCAGGGTCATTATTACAGCTGTAGTTCCAGGGTCATTATTACAGCAGTAGTACCACGGTCATTATTACAGCAGTAGTACCAGGGATCATTATTACAGCAGTAGTACCACGGTCATTATTACAGCAGTAGTACCAGTGTCATTATTACAGCAGTAGTACCAGGGTCATTATTACAGCTGTAGTACCAGGGTCATTATTACAGGAGTAGTACCAGGATCGTTATTACAGCAGTAGTACCAGGATCATTATTACAGCAGTAGTACCAGGGTCATTATTACAGCAGTAGTACCAGGGTCATTATTACAGCTGTAGTACCAGGGTCATTATTACAGCTGTAGTACAAAGGTCATTATTACAGCAATAGTACCAGGATAATTATTACAGCTGTAGTACCAGGATCATTATTACAGCAGTAGTACCAGGGTCATTATTACAGCTGTAGTACCAGGATCATTATTACAGCAGTAGTACCAGGATCATTATTACAGCAGTAGTACCAGGGTCATTATTACAGCAGTAGTACCAGGGTCATTATTACAGCTGTAGTACCAGGATCATTATTACAGCAGTAGTACCAGGGTCATTATTACAGCAGTAGTACCAGGGTCATTATTACAGCAGTAGTACCAGGGTCATTATTACAGCAGTAGTACCAGGATCATTATTACAGCAGTAGTACCAGGGTCATTATTACAGCTGTAGTACCAGGGTCATTATTACAGCAGTAGTACCAGGGTCATTATTACAGCTGTAGTACCAGGATCATTATTACAGCAGTAGTACCAGGATCATTATTACAGCTGTAGTACCAGGATCATTATTACAGCAGAAGTACCAGGGTCATGATCCAGTCAGGACTAGTCTGATCCAGTCTTCTGGATCTGGAGTTAACTAGTTCTCTACATGTTGTGTGAAGTGTGGTAACCACGTTTAAGATCCAGTATTTACAACTACATTGATGAATATTTCTCATATTCCAGTTAGAACCAGTCCAGTCTGACACCCGTACCTGTACCTGACTCTTAATAATAATAATACATTTTATTTGTTGGCGCCTTGCTTGACACTCAAGGTCACCTTACAGGATAAAACACAAGAGTAAAACAAATCAATAAATACATTCATAAATTAACGGATACATAAAACAATAATTAAAGCAGTGTGAAGTATTACAGTGAGTATGCCAGTTTAAACAGATGTGTTTTGAGTTTGGATTTGAACAGTTTTCTTCTCCTCCACCAGAGAGTGGCGTACCTGCCCAGGTAGTGGCTGCTGTCGACATCAATACCATCGCTAATCAAATCTACAAGCACAATTTCCCTGAGACCCCCCTCTGGAACAAGACCATCGAGGTTGGTCATAGATGGTTAGTCCATGTCTGTAAACTGGTTCACTTCCACCTGGTTCTGGATCTGCTGGTTCTCAGTCTTTACGTTCATTTCCACCTGTTTTCTGTTTATTTACCTGGGAACCAAACTGACGGGTCTCCAGTCTGTAGTTAAGGTTAATACCTTCCAGGAAATGAAGTAGAAATGGTTCTAAAAGAGGTTTTAGTTGTTTTAGTTTTATTTTCTGTCTGTTTCATCTTTGTCCAACATCAACATGTTGTCCCAGATCCAGATCCAGGTGGAGACTGGATGCTCCGCCTGATCCTAACCAGGAATAAAGTCTGCGCTGGTCTGTGAAACTAAGACGTTTTGCTTTTGTTTTTTAGGGCATAACGTTAGATGACTTCAATAAGTTGTCTTTTGACATGATAACGATGAGTCCTCCTTGCCAGCCGTTCACCAGGTAGGTCTGATCTGGTTTTGTCTGCACACAGACCAGCAGTGGTGGGTCATGAGTGGGGTGATGCATGTGTCCACACAGTGACGGCTGTGGGCAAGTTTCCAACACATTTCATGCCTTCCAGGAAAGGGTCAGTGTGGTTGCTGTACCAGTTTACACCAGTAGGGGGAGTAGCTGGTTTTTACTGGGCTGGCAGTGGCTCAGGTGGAAGAGCGGACAACCGGACGTTCACCACGTATGAATGAGGAGTGGATGAATAACGGGTCCAATGAATAATAATAATTCATGTTTTGTTTCCTTCAGGATCGGACTTCAGGGCGACGTCTCTGATAGCAGAACAAAGAGCTTCCTCTACATCCTTGATGTTTTACCCAGGTGTTACATCCCAAACACAACGTCATGTTTCCCACACGGGATCGAACAAAATGATTATTCATTGTTTTAAATAGGAATGTTTTCTTTCTTGGCATAGCAGCCTTAAGAATGACCCCGGTACCTGCTCTCTGTGAATATTTAGTCATCACTGAATGTTTTTGTGGATATTTGAAGGAACAAGACACGACTGAGTGTTTCAGATAAAAGACCAATAACATTTTACTGATACTGTATCAGAACAGTTTAGACTGTTAGTATTTAGGATTTGTGGGAAGTAGCTTTTAACCAGATGACCATCACTTTAAGTCCCACAGATATTTCCTCCTCAAAAGTTCCACACAGGTGTTTTAAATATTGATCAGGTATTGATTATAGTAGCTGGTGGAGGTACGAGATGTGGATTCATCCTGTCATCTTTTCCTCCGACTGCATCATGTGACCAGACTGGAAAAGCTCCCCCGCTTCATCCTGCTGGAGAACGTCAAAGGTTTTGAGACGTCTTCTGCCAGGTAATGATGATGATGATGGTGGTGATGGTGATGATGGTGATGATGACGATGGTGGTGATGATGGTGGTGATGGTGATGATGATGGTGGTGATGGTAATGATGATGGTGATGATGGTGATGATGGTGGTGATGATGGTGATGATGGTGGTGATGATGGTGATGGTGATGGTGATGATGATGGTGGTGATGATGGTGATGATGATGGTGATGATGGTGATGGTGATGATGATGGTGATGGTAATGATGGTGGTGATGATGATGATGGTGGTGATGGTGGTGATGATGATGGTGATGGTAATGATGATGGTGATGATGATGATGGTGGTGATGATGGTGATGATGACGATGGTGGTGATGATGGTGGTGATGGTGATGATGATGGTGGTGATGGTAATGATGATGGTGATGATGGTGGTGATGATGGTGATGATGGTGGTGATGATGGTGATGGTGATGGTGGTGATGATGGTGGTGATGATGGTGATGATGATGATGGTGATGATGGTGATGGTGATGATGATGGTGATGGTAATGATGGTGGTGATGATGATGATGGTGGTGATGGTGGTGATGATGATGGTGATGGTAATGATGATGGTGATGATGATGATGGTGGTGATGATGGTGATGGTGATGGTGATGATGGTGGTGATGATGATGGTGATGATGGTGGTGATGGTGATGGTGATGATGATGATGGTGATGATGACGATGGTGGTGATGATGGTGATGATGATGGTGGTGATAGTGGTGATGATGGTGGTGATGGTGATGGTGATGATGATGATGGTGATGATGACGATGGTGGTGATGATGGTGATGATGATGGTGGTGATAGTGGTGATGATGGTGATGATGGTGATGATGATGGTGATGACGATGGCTGTTATTGAGTGTTTCTACAGCACATCCTCAGATCTATTCTGAGATCAAGAGCTTCTTTAATTTGTTCTTTCTTTACAACCCACGTAAATAAATGGGACAACAAATGTAAATAAAACAGAATGTAATGATTTAATTTAACATGAACTTATATTTTATCTCTAGTAGGACATAAAAATTCGTAACAGGGGAAACGCATGTAGAAAACGACAGAACGAGGCAGCTCATGTGAAAAAGTTGGAAATCAGTTGGATTCTGTTTTTATTAACATCTCACACAGCGTCGCAGCCTTTTTGGACACATTTGTGTGAAGGTGGATTTGTTCATTTTTGGACATATTAATATTTTTGATCAGCCATTTTTCTGAAATGTTGATGCGTTTTGAACGTTGCATAAGAAGAAAAGAAAATGTGAACTTTCTTGTGTTTGATGAGGCGTCAGCATCAGCATGTGCCATCAGAACAAACGTGTAAATATTGTGTATAAACTTTATTTAACGCGCGACTTTTCATTCGTTAACTGGAGTCATGTCTAGCCTCTTCTCCTCTTCAGAGAGCGCTTGCTGAAAACTCTGACAAACTGTGGATACACTTTCCAGGAGATCATGGTCTCACCCACAAGCGTAAGAAAGACTTCTTACTTATTTCATTCACCACTCCTGAATTCAGATGAGATGAATCGTATCTCCGTCTTTGTCATTATCCAGGTCGGGATTCCAAACTCCAGACTGCGTTATTTCCTGTTGGCTCAGAGTTCAGCAGGAGACTCAGACGTCCAGATAAATTCACAGGTTTGTGGACAAAAATCCGGTTTGCCTCCAGTTTAAACCTGCAGCAGATATTTTTGTTTGACTTGATTGTTGGGCTGCAGGAGTTTGCATGTTCTTCCCCCTGTGTGGGTTCTCTCTGGCCTCGTGGTCACTAAATCCTCCCGAGGAGTGTGTGTGAGTGGTTGTTTGTCTCTGTGTTGGCCCTGCGATGGACTGGCGACCTGTCCAGGTGTACCTGCCTCTCACCTGCTAAATGTTGGGATAGGAAAACTGAACTGGACTAAGTGGTGCACATAACGAATGAAAAAACTTTAATTATGGATATTTTTTAGAGCCCGACCGATTGATCGGCCGGCCAATTAAATCGGCCGATTTCAGCCCTTTTCAAAATAATCATAGTTTCTTAATTTCTAATAAAACATTAAATGTTGTCCAGGGTCAGTTGTTCAGAATGATGTTGTTTCTCGGGTTGTCCACTAGATGGAGCTCTCCATTCAATCGTCAGTGCTCACCAGCTACAGCAGTACCTGAGCCAGGCAGACTACACTCCAGCACTGCAGTCAGCCATGCTGACTCATCCCATACAAACATCATTCAAAGTTTAAAGGGTCACAAAAGATAAAACTTGGACTGAAAGGACATTTCCATATCTTTTACGGTTTTGACACAATCACAGGTTACGTTTCAGGAAAAATGTCCAAAGCTGTTCCAAAAAATATTCAGATAATTTCTGAAAAAAGTTTGTCTCTAGTTGGTTTTCATCTGGTATAATCCACATTGGGATGTGTCTTACAGCTTTACGTCACATCTCCGATCTGAGGCCACACCCACTCTTGCTCCATTAAACCTCATACTTTTTTCAGCTTTTCTGTTCAACTCCAGAGATGAGGGATGTTCTTAACTTGTCATAAAAACTACAAGAAAAAAACTGCAAGAGTAAAAATGAAATGTAAGTGTTGGACTAACCCTTCTGGGGCTCAAGAATTGTTTTTATACGTTCAGTTTGCGGGTGTTCGTGGTTGTTGGAGGGGTTATTTCAGTCCTCACTCATCTGGGAGCTCTGAGCCCTGATTTCCACCGGGTGCGTGCGCCCTGCGTCCCGGCTGCTCCGCAGTTTTGTTCCGACCTCCGGACCGTCAGTCCAAACCGGGAGCGCCTGCGAGTGCAGTCCGATCACGAAATCGGTGTGATTCTCCACTTCTAGGATGAACGTCTCATCTACTTTGAAAAGAATCACTGCGACTCCCTGACCGGTTAATGACGTCATGTTTTCATGGTTCAGACGCGCAGATCTGCACAGGGGCTTTTATTTTGAAAAATACTGGAAGTTTTTACTCTGCTCCCATGTCTGATTTCCTGTCTGCCCCTCTCTGAACTGCGGTAATTGACGCATTCTGAGTGTTTGCTCCTTCAAAAATAGACTCGCATGTATGTTTAAGTTGCAGGTTGCTTCTGAGGCGCTGCGGCGCCCAGCGGGAACCAGACCATTGGCTAACGGCCGCGAATAGCAGATACACCTGCGGCGCACAGGCACCCGGTGGAAATGAGGCTGACTCGTGGCTGACCTCATGGCTGACACACATTACAGACTGTTTCCAGCCTTTAGGAACGTGCTGGTCTGAGCCCAGAGCGAACCCAAAATCACAGATGAGCAAAGGATTTTTTTCCGAATGTAAAAGGTACTAAAGTAGTAGACTGTAAAGTACCTAAATTATACTTTAATATCCAGATGCATGCATGGTAAAACAGAGGGATGCTCCATCTAATGCAGGATGATGCTTAACGTGGAGTACTTGGATGCGTGTGATGGAGCATTGTCCTGCATGAAAATCATGTTTTTCTTGAACGATGCTGACTTCTTCCTGTACCACTGCTTGAAGAAGGTGTCTTCCAGAAACTGGCAGTAGGACTGGGAGTTGAGCTTGACTCCATCCTCAACCCGAAAAGGTCCCACTAGCTCATCTTTGATGATACCAGCCCATACCAGTATCCCACCTCCACCTTGCTGGCGTCTGAGTCGGAGTGGAGCTCTCTGCCCTGTACTGATCCAGCCACGGGCCCATCCATCTGGTCCATCAAGACTCACTCTCATTTCATCAGTCCATAAAACCTTAGAAAAATCAGTCTTATGATGTTTCTTGGCCCAGTCTTGACGTTTTATCTTGTGTGTCTTGTTCAGTGGTGGTGGTTTTTCAGCCTTCCTTACCTTGGCCATGTCCCTGAGTATTGCACACCTTGTGCTTCTTGGCACTCCAGTGATGTTGCAGCTCTGAAATATGGCAAAACTGGTGGCCAATGGCATCTTGGCAGCTTCACGCTTGATTTTCCTCAGTTCATGGGCAGTTATTTTGCGCCTTGTTTTTTCAACACGCTTCTTGCGACCCTGTTGACTATTTTGAATGAAACGCTTGATTGTTCGATGATCACGCCTCAAAAGCTTGGCAATTTTAAGAGTGCTGCATCCCTCTGCAAGACATCTCACTATTTTTGACTTTTCAGAGTCCGTCAAGTCTCTCTTCTGACCCATTTTGCCAAAGGAATGGAAGTTGCCTAATAATTATGCACACCTGATATAGGGTGTTGGTGCCATTAGACCACACCCCTTCTCATTACAGAGATGCACATCACCTGATATGCTTAATTGGTAGTAGGCTTTCAAGCCTGTACCGGTTGGAGTAGAACAACATGCATAAAGAGGATTATGTGGTCAAAATACTCATTTGTCTAATAATTCTGCACACACTGTAGTTTGAGTAATTGCATGTATTTTTTAAAGGACTGTACACCGTTTACACATGCATACGTGTGATGTGAGCCAAAGCTAACTACACAATATAAGAAGCAGTAAAACCACCATTAGGAACCGTTCTGGCTGTTAACATGGACAGCAGTAGAAACGGGCCTAGCAGGTAGTTTGTTTAATTCTTGGATTTAACCGGAACCGTGGGTCTAAAATACTAAAACTCTCCTCCCGTCTCGTTTCACTCAGAAATGTCCCAGTTATTCACTTTAATGCAAACAAATGATCAGAGTGTTTATTGAAGAGGACAAAGCAGTTTAAATTATCTAGAATCCGCAGTGTGTGTTCAGCTCCTCTCGGAGCACCACACACACACGTTTATTATCTACGATCTCTCCTTCCGAGCCGGTCAGACCGGACAAAGTCACTCTGGTCGTTTGCAAACAGCAGACAGTCGGGCCGTTGCTGGCTTTGATCGCGAGGGGCAGATCGGGACAAAACTCAGATTATCCTGCAGCGTGAACCCGCCATCGCACACACACACACACACACACACACACACACACACTAACATAAAGCAATGCAGGGCAACAGGATGGATTTAATGAACGATCCACAGTTTTTATTGTTTCTAATGGACGTCAGTGGTTCATTCAGTGTCTGTGTACCAGCACCGTCTTCTCTCATTCACACACACACACACACACACACTATATACATCATACTGTAGGTGTGTCTCCATGTCAGTGTCTATCTGCAGCCCCTCCCTCACACTCATTAGATGGACAGTCCTTGTCTGGGTCATGAGAAATACTCCCTGACTGATGGGATTAAACCAGTTTAACCAGTTTGTCTTTTATATGACAAAAGACCAGAGGACATGAGTAAATCTGTGTCCTGTGCAGCCGGACGGCCTGTATGCTCCCAGTGTGTTTCTCAGGTTTCTGACAGAGTTTCTCATCTTAGATTTGTGATGCCTTCCCTCCCCCGGCTGAGAGTGCCCCCCCCCAGCAGCCCTCGGTCCTGAGTCCTACCTGCAGGACTTCTGGTCAGACTGAGGAGGAAGTGCACGGCGACCACGTCCTGTACAAACGTGAGACGGCAGCAGAAGTTGAGAAGAAGCTGGTTCAGAACAACGACCCTTCAGTCAGGCAGATCCAGGACTTCCTGGAGCCTCAGATGGATGTCAACATGGAGCCTTATCTCCTCCCCCCTAAAACTCTGCTCCGGTACGCTCCGGTCCTGGACATCGTTCAGCCAAACTGCAGGAGGTCCGTGTGCTTCACCAAAGGGTCCGTTCACCTGTTATTCTACCATTTTATTTTCCTCCAGTGTGGTGACAGTACAGATAAAATAATAATAAAGAATCCATGTTGTCTGAGATGTTTCCATGGAAACGGGTGCCGAATGGACCCGTTTTATATGTTGTTTAATGTTTTCTACCGTGTGGTTTCACATCTTTACATTGTCATGGAGACTTTATAAACCTGCTCCTGACATGATGTGTCCCTGTGTTGGATCCACAGCTATGGTCGGTACGTAGAGGGAACTGGCTCGGTGCTCCAGACCTGCATGGAAACTCAGGTAGGTATTGCCCACTTAAAAAGCCGAAGATGACAGAATTTATGTCTACGTTCTGTTTTTTAGCTGTTAAAATGCAGTTTCATTGTATTTTTTACTAGCAAATGTATAAATGCTTCTGTAGCTTCTGTCAGAGGAAAGGTAATAAGATGGGAACAGACCCACCCAGACTATATAACACTGAACAGCGTTGCTATAGAGGAGTAAGATCGCCCATCCAGCCGTCGTTAAAACTGTGCTCCTGCCTTCTGGCCGCTGCTTCAGGAGAATCAGATCCCACACAGCAGGAATATACATGTAATCATTGTTTCCTCTCGTACGTATAGATGTGTGTTTGTACTGTATATACTACACACTGTATACTGTGTATACTTGTACTGAAACATGGATAGTCTGGTAACCTTCATACTGAAGCTAACAGCCCACCATACTGCCCACCATCTTGTTCCAGCTAACAGGATCTGCTACTGGGGTTTTGTTTTCTACTCCAGTCTGGACTTATGATCCTTCCTGGTGAAACAAATGAAAGAGGATATAACTACATGACCTTGTGATGTAGCCCAGGTTTCTCATTTCCCTCCATTTCCACCATGTTACACAGTTTCCATCCACACATTCAGGTTTCTCACCAGTAAACTGTGTTAAAAACACGTTAAAACAGGCAGAAGAGAAACGTCCTCACTGCTGTAACCAGAGATGAAGTCGTTAGGATGCAGAAACACTAAATATTAATAACTTACAATCTGCTGGACAATGAATGAAGCTCAGGTTTCCACCTGTTTCAGTCTCTGATGTGTTTACCTGGTGTTTGGTGGAAGTAAACACACCTGTCATCGATTCATAAACTAGTGATCATTAAATGTTCATGCAGACATTTTACAGCCAGATGCATTAAAACCTGCAAGTCTACAAACTATCGGCTGCAGCTTCACCATCACACTCATCATTTATGGCTTCATTAAACATTTATTGTTCTCATATTTTTATTCTAAAAAAAACAAGAGATCTGTTCATCTGTGTGGATTCATTTCTAAAAAATGTATTCTGGGCGTTACATCTTGAAAAAGAAGCTATAAGAATATGAAAACAATGAAAAATATAAGGAAATAGATTTATTCATGAGAAGAACAATAAAATATACAAAAAACTTCAGTGGATCTGATGGCAGCTCTACTCTGAAACCAGTAAACAGTCCTGAACTTGTGACGGAACCAGACTGGGACTCCTGTTAATCAGAGAACAACAAACATCCCAACCTGGTGGAAGAAAGTCATGTTCTAGACATTTCGTTTTTATGATCGTTGAAAACCCAGATCGTCATTGTGATTAAAATTCTATTAATCACCCAGCCCTAGCTCTACCTCCTCCATCCTAACGATGGGCTCTACCTCCTCCATCCTAACGATGGGCTCTACCTTCTCCATCGTAACGATGGGCTCTGCCTCCTCCATCGTACTGTCGGACTCTTGCCTCCTCCATCGTAACGATGGGCTCTACCTTCTCCATCGTACTGTCGGACTCTGCCTCCTCCATCGTAACGATGGGCTCTGCCTCCTCCATCGTACTGTCGGACTCTGCCTCCTTCATCGTGCTGTCGGACTCCGCCTCCTCCATCGTGCCGTGGGGCTCTGCCTCCTTCATCGTGCTGTCGGACTCCGCCTCCTCCATCGTACCGTTGGGCTCTGCCTCCTCCATCATAACGATGGGCTCTACCTTCTCCATCGTAACGATGGGCTCTGCCTCCTCCATCGTAACGATGGACTCTGCCTCCTCCATCGTAATGATGGGCTCTACCTTCTCCATCGTACCGTCGGACTCTGCCTCCTCCACCGTACCGTCAGACTCTGCCTCCTCCATCGTAACGATGGGCTCTGCCTCCTCCATCGTAACAATGGGCTCTACCTCCTCCATCCTAACGATGGGCTCTACCTCCTCCATCGTAACGATGGGCTCTACCTTCTCCATCGTAACAATGGGCTCTACCTTCTCCATCGTAACGATGGGCTATGCCTCCTCCATCGTAACGATGGGCTCTACCTCCTCCATCGTACTGCCGGACTCTGCCTCCTCCGTCATAACGATGGGCTCTACCTTCTCCATCGTAACGATGGGCTCTGCCGCCTCCATTGTAACGATGGGCTCTACCTTCTCAATCGTAACAATGGACTCTGCCTCCTCCATCGTAACGATGGGCTCTACCTTCTCAATCGTAACAATGGACTCTGCCTCCTCCATCGTAACGATGGGCTCTGCCTCCTCCATCGTACTGTCGGACTCTGCCTCCTTCATCGTGCTGTCGGGCTCTGCCTCCTCCATCATAACGATGGGCTCTACCTTCTCCATCGTAAGGATGAGCTCTGCCTCCTCCATCGTAACGATGGGCTCTACCTTCTCCATCGTAACAATGGACTCTGCCTCCTCCATCGTAACGATGGGCTCTGCCTCCTCCATCGTACTGTCGGACTCCGCCTCCTCCATCGTACTGTCGGACTCCGCCTCCTCCAGCGTGCCGTCGGACTCCGCCTCCTCCATCGTGCCGTCGGGCTCTGCCTCCTCCATCATAACGATGGGCTCTGCCTCCTCCATCATAACGATGGGCTCTACCTTCTCCATCGTAACGATGGGCTCTGCCTCCTCCATTGTAACGATGAGCTCTGCGATGGGCTCTGCCTTCTCCATCGTACTGTCGGACTCTGCCTCCTCCATCGTAACGATGGGCTCTGCCTCCTCCATCGTACTGTCGGACTCTGCCTCCTTCATCGTGCTGTCGGACTCCGCCTCCTCCATCGTGCCGTTGGGATCTGCCTCCTCCATCATAACGATGGGCTCTACCTTCTCCATCGTAACGATGGGCTCTACCTTCTCCATCGTACCGTCGGACTCTGCCTCCTCCATCGTACCATCGGACTCTGCCTCCTCCATCGTAACGATGGGCTCTACCTCCTCCATCGTAACGATGGGCTCTACCTCATCCATCGTAACGATGGGCTCTACCTCATCCATCGTAACGATGGGCTCTGCCTCCATCGTACTGTCGGACTCTGCCTCCTCCATCGTAACGATGGGCTCTACCTCCTCCATCGTACTGTCGGACTCTGCCTCCTTCGTCATAACGATGGGCTCTACCTTCTCCATCGTAACGATGGGCTCTGCCTCCTCCATCGTACTGTCGGACTCTGCCTCCTCCATCGTGCTGTCGGACTCCGCTTCCTCCATCGTGCCGTCGGGCTCTGCCTCCTCCATCATAACGATGGGCTCTACCTTCTCCATCTTACTGTCGGACTCTGCCTCCTCCATCGTAACGATGGGCTCTGCCTCCTCCATCGTACTGTCGGACTCTGCCTCCTTCATCGTGCTGTCGGACTCCGCCTCCTCCATCGTGCCGTCGGGCTCTGCCTCCTTCATCGTGCTGTCGGACTCCGCCTCCTCCATCGTGCCGTCGGGCTCTGCCTCCTCCATCATGCTGTCGGACTCCGCCTCCTCCATCGTGCCGTCGGGCTCTGCCTCCTCTATCATAACAATGGGCTCTACCTTCTCCATCGTAACGATGGGCTCTGCCTCCTCCATCGTAACGATGGGCTCTGCGATGGGCTCTGCCTTCTCCATCGTAACGATGGGCTCTGCCTCCTCCATCGTAACGATGGGCTCTACCTTCTCCATCGTAACGATGGGCTCTGCCTCCTCCATCGTAACGATGGGCTCTGCCTCCTCCATCGTAACGATGGGCTCTACCTCCTCCATCGTACTGTCGGACTCTGCCTCCTTCGTCATAACGATGGGCTCTACCTTCTCCATCGTAACGATGGGCTCTGCCTCCTCCATCGTACTGTCGGACTCTGCCTCCTCCATCGTGCTGTCGGACTCCGCTTCCTCCATCGTGCCGTCGGGCTCTGCCTCCTCCATCATAACGATGGGCTCTACCTTCTCCATCTTACTGTCGGACTCTGCCTCCTCCATCGTAACGATGGGCTCTGCCTCCTCCATCGTACTGTCGGACTCTGCCTCCTTCATCGTGCTGTCGGACTCCGCCTCCTCCATCGTGCCGTCGGGCTCTGCCTCCTTCATCGTGCTGTCGGACTCCGCCTCCTCCATCGTGCCGTCGGGCTCTGCCTCCTCCATCATACTGTCGGACTCCGCCTCCTCCATCGTGCCGTCGGGCTCTGCCTCCTCTATCATAACAATGGGCTCTACCTTCTCCATCGTAACGATGGGCTCTGCCTCCTCCATCGTAACGATGGGCTCTGCGATGGGCTCTGCCTTCTCCATCGTAACGATGGGCTCTGCCTCCTCCATCGTAACGATGGGCTCTACCTTCTCCATCGTAACGATGGGCTCTGCCTCCTCCATCGTAACGATGGGCTCTGCCTCCTCCATCGTAACGATGGGCTCTGCCTTCTCCATCATAACGATGGGCTCTACATTCTCCATCGTAACAATGGACTCTGCCTCCTCCATCGTAACGATGGGCTCTGCCTCCTCCATCGTGCCGTCGGACTCTGCCTCCTCCATTGTGGACTCTGCCTCCTCCATCGTGCCGTCAGACTCTACCTCCTCCATCGTGCTGTCCGACTCTACCTCCTCCAGTATAACCCCGGACAATGAATCCTTCATCATATGTGCAGCATCATTCATTAAAGTGTAGCTCCACCCCCTACGTTTTGCGTAACTCCACCCACTGCCATTTTAAAAAATCCCTAAAACTGCAGGGTTGGGGTGGGAGGTGTGGGGTGATCGGGGGCGGAGAGTGGGCGGGGCTGGATGCACAGGTAGAAATGATTGACAGACAGCAGCTCAGCTCACTGGCAGGATGCAAAGTGAGATTCACGAAGCAGCTACGCCACAGAGCATCTTTGAGGTGGAAGACTTCCCCTCCTGAACCTCCTCAGCTACACATGAACCAGGTGGTCCTGATCATATCAGTGTGAGCTGTTCGCGCTGTTAGCTGCCTTTCAGCAGCTCTGGAAAGCTGTGGAGACTCGCGGCAGGTTGTGGCAGCTGCAGGAAGTTGCTGCTGCTACGATTTGAGCTGCTGTCTGTCGCCAGATGAGGATCAGCAGGTAAAGAATACAGTCTGGTGTTACTTTTACACCCTCAGAAGCACAAAGCACGTGGCTTCCTATGCCTGCAAGGCGAGGACCCGCCCACCTGCATCAGGAGGGAGGGGCTGTAGGGTTTTTAAAATTTTCACATGATGTAGATAACCTATGTCACGAAAAACATAACCTGGTTTTACCCTGTAGAGGTCGCTATGAGCCAATTTTTACCCACAAAATCCCACTAAATAAATTTTAAAAATACTAATTTTATCAACAGCATATGTGGTTTTCATCACAATTAAGTAATACTGTTTTTTTACAGCTCAAACACCTTTTTGGGTGCACTACCCCTTTAACTTTCACACTGATGCTCAGTTATTTATTTTCTCTGTTTTTCCAGAACAGGTGAAACCTTCCAAACTCTCCAGTTGCATCTTTTGACGTAATAAATGATGAACCGGTTACTAATCTGTGTCCGTAACGAAGGTTGAAGACCGGGAAATGAATCAGAAGAAAGTGGCATCCAGTTAACTGAACCCTGGTGATTCTGATGGTTTCTTTGTGTGTTTACCAGATTGATGCTGTGTTCTCGGGTCTGGACCAGTTATCTGAAGAGGAAAAACTCCAGCAGCTACTGAAACTAAAGCTCCGTTATTTTACTCCCAGAGAAGTAGCGAACCTCATGGGCTTCCCTCACAGTTTCTGTAAGTCCAACCAGTTTACCTCTATGCCTCTGGTCCAGATTCCTGCATAGAGACAGGATGAGAAGTCTTCCTTCAAATCCCACAGAGATTTTACTGGTTTAGCTGCTTAAAATCCTTAATTGGTTTCCAGTTACTATCTCATCACTGGCAGCCATAACATCTAGATCTAGAATCAGGACTAAAACTAAATGTTCAAACACTTTCACATCCATCCGTCCATCCATCCATCCATGCATCCATCCATCTACCCATCCATCCATCCATCCATCCATCCATCCACCCACCCATCCATCCATCCATCTACCCATCCATCCATCCATCCATCCATCCATCCATCCACCCACCCATCCATCCATCCATCCATCCATCCACCCACCCATCCATCCATCCACCCATCCATCCATCCATCCATCCATCCATCCACCCACCCATCCATCCACCCATCCATCCACCCATCCATCCATCCATCCATCCATCCATCCATCCATCCACACACACACACACACACACACACACACACACACACACACACACACACACATACATACATATCTTATGTGAATCTGTGACATGAGTCTGATCTTTGAATGATGATTATATTATATTAGTATTAGAATCAGAGCTCTGAGTTATTTTAATATTAAATCATTAGTCCATTGGTTTTATTTGGACTTATTTATGTCCGGATGTCCCACCTCATCCTTCCTGATGGCTGTCAATCATTCACAAATGATTGAAGGAAGAAACTGTCCAATAGAGATTTAACTCTGTTCAATTATAGCAACTTTAATCTGATTATTGATCCTGATGGATTATCCTCTTCCTCAGTATTTATCTGTCTTCTCTCTTTCTGTCTTCAGCCTTTCCACAGCAGATTTCTACCATCCAGAAATACAGAGTCTTAGGAAACAGTCTCAATGTGGTGGTGGTGTCCAAACTTATTCAGCTGCTGCTGACACCACCCAGGTCTGCTGACACCACCCAGGTCTGCTAACGCCACCCAGGTCTGCTGACGCCACCCAGGTCACGTAACGCCACCCAGGTCTGCTAACACCACCCAGGTCTGCTGACACCACCCAGGTCTGCTGACGCCACCCAGGTCACGTAACACCACCCAGGTCTGCTAACACCACCCAGGTCACGTAACACCACCCAGGTCTGCTGACACCACCCAGGTCACGTAACGCCATCCAGGTCTGCTGACACCACCCAGGTCACGTAACGCCATCCAGGTCTGCTGACACCACCCAGGTCACGTAACGCCACCCAGGTCTGCTAACGGCTCCGTCCTCCAGGAGGAGAGAGAAGGACAGTAATGAGTGGGTGGTCTCAGTCCACTGGATGGGGTTGATAATGTGTTCAGGATGTTTTCTGGATGAATGAAGGACGAAACCCTGAAAATGAGTTTCTGTTTCTTATTATTTTATTGTGAGAATAAAAAGTATGTTTTAGTAATTTTCTGTCTGTCTTGTTTTACTTTTTAATAAAAGCTGCATTGTTTTATTCTCCAGGTTATGTCAGTGTCTTCCAGCTCAGTCCAAGAGTCCAGATAATAATCCAAAGTCCTTCCCCAGGACTCGGGACAAAGGTCGATTCAGCTGGAACAACAACAAACCAGCAGGAACCACCGAAGGGAAAACGAAAGAAAAGGCACAGTCTGGTTATGACTCAAAAGTTCGGGATACTTAACTTTCATGTGAAACTTACAGAAAATATAAAGTTGATGCTCCTCTGATCTTATATGATGACTGAAGTAGAATAATGATGTAATTCCTTCACCTGGAGCTAACCTACCAGCAGTGGAGGGGAAACAACATGAATAACGTGTTAGCTGTGGTCTCAGTCTGAAGATGAATGAATGAATGAATGAATGAAAAATACTTTATTAATCCCAAAGGGAAATTCAATATTGTAGTAGTAGTAATTTTTTAGTAAAACAATCACATTAATTAATTAAGGGCTTTGTTCTTCAGCCTGATAGCTGCTGGAAGGAAGGATCTTCTGTATCTCTCTGTCTTGCATCGGACTTGAACAAGCCTCCCACTGAACACACTCTGTTGTTTCGTCACGGCGTTGTGTAGAGGGTGTGAAGGATCTTCCATTATCTTCGTCAGCTTGTACAGAATTCTTTTTTTGATGATCAACTCCAGCGGCTCCAGAGTTACTCCAAGCACAGAACCGGCTTTCTTGATCAGTTTGTTAATTCTTTTCAAGTCTCTGGTTCTGATGCCGCTGCCCCAGCAGATTGCTGCAAAGCTGATTGCACTTTCAACAACAGACGTTTCCCATAACAACCGTTGGAAGAAACGGTTTGAATCGCCATCGTTTTTCTCTCTGCCTCGCTCCTGCCCTGCATCCTCTTCTCTTTCTTTTCAACTCCGTTGGGATTTGAAGTGTTGTTTCACTGATAATCTTGAGTTTGGAGAGTTTTATCAGTTGATCCCGATGGTAAACAAGTCTCGTTGCCATGGAGACTCACAATAACAAGTCTTGCAAAAAAGAAAAATATTCAGAAAAATCTCCCGTATAGCACAGCCTCTGACCAGCGCGAAAAAATCTACCCGAACAGACACAGATTGACAGCTGATGTCTTAAAAAAGACGGCTATATTGCAAAAAATCACAAGTTAAAAACAGAGCTACTACAATTGCTGCTGCCACCTAGCGGCGCATTCTAGAATGATGAAGAGGAGGATGAAGAGGACCGTCCAGGACATTTAGTGCTGCATTCATGGTTCAGAAGCTCCTTTTTGTGGTTGATCATCCTGTTATAAAACAGCATTAAACTCCCCTCCTGCCTTTCTAATACTAAACGGTTTTATTACGATGACTGGACACGGAGGCTGCAGTCAGCTGCTAACATCATCGCCTCATTATGGCTTTTATTTTATTTAATAATGGTGTTAGTTAATATTCATTTCAAACATAAAAACTAACTCACAGCATGTTTTATAATAAATACTTCACCAGTAAAGTTTAGAATAAGTATATAAAGTCCACCTGAACAGGTTTTAGCTTCATTCTGACATCATACAGAAACCAGCTAATTTTCTGTGTTTCTATACTTTCTGTCCTCATCACCTTCACAGATCTCACGATTCATCGAGACATCGGTCACATTAAAATGTTGACGTGTTGCTGCATCAGATTCTCTGTTGGCTCATTTCTTCCCTCATGTGGTGAAACGTCTGTTTCATCTGATCTTTATCTTCTACTGGGAATAAAATGTGAGTTGATGGGATTCTGCTTTACACAGAAACCAGGCCTCTTGGGGTTGTAAATTGAAACAGATATTATGGTTATTGATGAGTTAATTATGTGATTCTTGTATAAATGAACTGATTTATTATTATTATTGTTGTTGGACTTAAGCTGCAGAAAAGGTCAAATAAAGTTAACTGTGTGAAAATATGTGTGCATGTTCATGGTGTGATGATCTGATGTGAGTAACCTGCACCCCTGAGCAGGACCACCATCAGCTGGGCAAGGGAGGAGAAAAGTTTTAGAGATGGAGGCAGCAGCTTTATAAAGCCTTCTCACGCCTCCTCCATGTTTGATCGGATGAACTGGTTGTGTTTGAAACCAGTTTCTGGTTTCTGCTGATCCGCCTGAGGAAACAGACTTTCTTCTCATTTATGACGTTCGGCCTCTGCTGGTCATATGAAGCAGGTTACTCATCTCCCACAGTCAGGTGAGGGTGTTCTGACTCAACAATACAGCAGCCTTAAACCACAGTAAACCATAATAAATAAACCAGTTTACCCACTTCACTGAGTTAAAATGGTCACACAGCCAGGTCAAAGTCTGAGGAGTCGGTATTAGAGTCGGGCTGTGCTCGAAAGCCGTTAAAGTCAGTCAGTGTTCATGAAGACATCCGTCCTCTATGGCTGGGACCCTGCAGCTCTCATGGCTCTTCTTCATACTCGTCTTCCTCCTGGTGGCCCTGCAGGGAGAGCCGAAGGACAGCAGACAGCAGACACAGTGAGTCTGGCTCAGATACATTAGGTTAATAATAATTTATAAAAACAAAAGCCTACTACAACATAATTTCCCTCTGGGTTTAACAAAGTATTTTCCATGTCATTAGCTTCAGTTTTGTTACTGATGAACATGTTAACGTGGGGCTGGTCCATCATTTAGAACCAGTCTGGAAGAGTTTGCATGCTTGTGATGGTGTGATGACGTTAACTCCATTAAATGTTGTTGTGTTTTTACTCGTAGGCCTCGGCTCCTGTCAGATAACGGCCACCTTGTCTTCACACCTGGAGACAGTAAGGACATTCGCTTCCAGCCCTCCGGATCTGGCCGGGTCAAAGTCGGGGATGAAGACCTGACCCAGCTGTTAGAGCAGGTAGGTGATGCAGTTAGACCTCAGTGGAGATTGTATGACAGGAAAGACATGATTTCTCATCACGGATCTCCCTGCACTATAAAAAACTCATTTTTACAGTAAATACCTGGCAGATTAGAGTTTGTAAAAACCACCATTAATTACTGTAAACATTACATATTACAGTATAATACTGGGAAGCTTTAACATATTTTTATTGTAAGTGAGTTTGTGGGGGAGAAAATCAACAATTAACTGTAAGCCAGTCATTTTTATGGTATTTTATTAAAATTATAGACGTTACCTGGCAACTTTAAAAAGCTGTGATTAATTAATAACACAGCATGATGCTGTAAAATTTTTTACAGTAGATTTTTGTCTTTTAGCCTCTGTTACTTCAGACAAAACTTTTATATAAAATCACCTATTAAATAAAACCAGAGTCATATATGTTTCAAAATAATGTATTTACAATTACAGCTATAAAAGACATGCTCTGTGCTGGTCATGACTCAGAATCAGTAAATATTAAAGCTATAACATAAACAGGTATTTAAACATTCTCATATAAACCTTTAAATGCACACACAAGGCTTAAAGGTCCAGTCAGAGGTCTGGACTTGAGGTAGAACTCTTTAAAAAATTCAACATTTTAAGGTTAAGTTTGGCTCAGGTGTTAAAGGTAAGTGGATGGAAGCCGCTGACGTGTTGACTTCTCTTCCCCCTGCTTTGTCCGACACACTCTCATAGCAGCAGTATTTAACTGGAATATTGTGGCTCCAACATGCAGATCACAGTCTGCCTGTAACGTAAATCCAAGCTACTAATCCTGTGAACCACTGTAGTACTTTTGTACCCACAATGCATTGCAAAATACAGTTTAACTAAACGGTTAAACAGCGACTGTGAGAACAACGATGCTAACAGAAGGAGGTACACGTGAAGTCTCTCCATGAACATGTTTACACAGAAGCCACACGTTTCCTGACATGTTTCCTGCTGCTTCCCAGCCAGCGTCTCCATGTGGGGCCCAAAAGGGTTCGATTTGGGCTATGTGTGTACTGAGTGGGCATGGGCATAAACAGGGTGAATTTAAACAAACCCTCACCAAGTTGGGCCCCAGCTGAAACCCAGTCAGAACCAATTTGAAGGTGAGGTCACCATGGAAACCGTGGACAAACCCACTTGGGACCCTTATCTGCAGCCCAGATTTAACCCTTATGGGCCCCAGATGGACATGCTGGCTGGGTTGTTTTCCTTTTTTATCCTGTTTACTCAGCATCTCACCAACAACAACGCCTTATTATAATGATCCAAACTATGCAGTAAAGCTCACTCATTATAACATTATTACGAGTTTTTACTCCGCCACAGCCTGCTGCCTCTCACATGAGTTGGTGAATGATTAAGAGGTCAGGACGCAGACACAGCAGGACCAAAGATCAGCGAGCTGACCTCACGGCTTTATCATGATGATTTCACACGGTCACAAACTTCATATTCTAATTAAATCTGCTGTTTTTACCTGAAAGTTTGCAAACTGTGCAGACAGATGTGATAAGTCAACACAGGAGAGAACAACTTCAGATGTTTAAGACACAGAATTAATACTGATACGGCACCATCACTCGACAGTCACCCTCAGGACACCAAATATGTATTTTCTGTTTTATCAGTTCAGTATGTCCTTCAGTTTAAAACCTAATTCTATGAAACTTGTCAAAAATGTTTCTTTTATTATTATGTCTATAATTCCACGATTCCTTTTTTGTGTGATGTATAGGACAGGAGATATGAACAAGACACACACTCTTTGCTCTTGGAGCCAATTTGGTCCCATTGATTCCCATTATAACCACATATTTTTTATATGCTATTATCCCGACAGATGAAAATGTTTTTCTCATAAATTATATATTTATATATATCATTTTTTTTTTATGTTTCTGTAACACTTTTACGAAGGATACCATGTTTGTATCTCAATGCAAAGAGTGCAAGTTTTTTTTAAAGGGGCCTGAGGGTTGGACCCTGATTTAGATTTAAATTAAAATTAATATTGACATTTTAACACACTGACTCACTTCAAACCTGAGTTACATCTTATTTAATTTTTCAATCCAACTTTATTTGTTAGCATTTTTTATACTATTTTTTTTTATTCTTCCAGATTCTTCCTGCTTCCTGTTCATTACACAGTTTAGTTTCTGTAGAGGAAAAAGCTAATGGAGAACCTCCACCTGGCTTTCCAGTCCTGTTCCACTTTTACCATCTTAAGAGAATAAAGAATGAATGTAACACCAAGCATTAAACAAGAATAAACCATAAAAGAGGAAACACAGACACAGTTAAAATATATAGATTAATAAATGAATAAAAGCCTCATCTCACCCCCACAACCTCGACACGAAGTCCAGTCCAGTGGTCCAGTCTAGTCACAAAGACGTGGAACAGGTTTTATCTTCACCAGCTGGACTTTTAAGACCGGACTGGAAATCATTTTACTCCCTTAGAGCCGGAATTCATTTTCAGTTATATCAAACAAAATGAACCCAGTAAAAACAGGCAAAAATAAACAAAAATAAAAGGAATAAAATGAAATATAATTAAATAAAAAAAAAAATATATATATTACATAAATAATCTAATAATGAATACATAAAATTTAGTAAATAAATAGAAATAAATCAATAAAATAAATCATTTGAATACAGCAACTTTATTAAATGTCTGTGTTCATCTTTCTGTTAACATTCATGTGAAAGGTTTGGTTTAAATAAAGATTGATTGAATAATAACTGTAGGAGCATGAAAACCAGACAGAAGGTCTGAAAGGTCCACCTGGGAAACAAAGAGCAGGTACTGAAGCAGGTGGGACTTGGGTTTGTGTTTTTCCTCCTTTTTTCCATTTTTACCCCAAAGTCTAGAAAATAAGAGAAGAAACGTTTTCTGCTTCCTGTTTGTTTTTTGTTTTTGTTTTTGTAGTAAAATAAATAAACAGTATAAATGTCCCTTGGCTGGCTGGACCTCCTGGGTAAAAGGGGATCCAGGTGATCCAGACTGAAAGTCCTTTGCAACATTACGGTGGGGTCTGGAACCGGTCTTCTGGACTGGGTGGTGGTCTCTTAATAATCTTTAACTCCAGGAGGACCAGATTATACGGCTGCTCTGTGTGGCATTTTACTCCTCCTGGATAAACTGGATCCTCATGGGTCTCAGGACTGGGGCCACGATGATGTACGAGTTCCTCCAGCAGCATTGATTCAGTTTATATCCAAAATGTCTGATTTCAGATCAAAACCAACAAAGAAGAAATAGATGATATCAAGGCTCATGGAGGAGGCGACGTCACCAACCGGTTAAACCAGCTGGACACCAAGGTGGGAGGAGCTACCTCTGCTTGGATGGAGGGCAGGACATGGGATCATTTCAGGACCTCTGGATCAGGATCAGATCCTCCTTTTGATGGGAGAAGTTTTATTTATGCACATGTAACATGAGAGGAAATAATCACATTAGTAACACAGTTCTGTGTTTCTGTATTTGAGTTTAAAATGCTTGAACCAGGGTGGTTCAAAGAGCTTTACAGAAACATCAGAAAATAAGAAGCAGAATTTAACAATAAAAACAAAGAAAAAGAAACATTAGATAAAAACTATTTATATATATTATGTTTAAAAGTTCCAGCTTAAAAGAAACAGATGCAGATTTAGACTTTTTTAAATAACAACTGCTGACATGCAGCAGAGAACAGGGGGTCTTTAACCTGGATGAGCTGATAGCTATATCTTTATAGAATATTTATATAGTATAGATAATGTAACATATTATTTTAATAAATATTTCATATATAAAATATTATTAAATAATGAAAAAGCATCACTCTGCATGTATGTAGAAGTAAAATATTATATGTGAACAAAATGTGGTAGTTTTTTATTATTCATGCATTTAATGGTTGATATTTTATTTTAAAATCCATTATTAATAACTTTAGATGTAGTTTATATAAAAATGTTGCAAAATATTTGCTTTAGTTGATTTAATTCTGCTCATTTATACTCACACACATTTTATTTTATTTTATTTTATTTTATTTTATTTTAGTTGAGTTCAGTTGAGTTTAGTTTTAATCCCAAAAGAACAGAGGGTAATTAATCCTAATAATAAGGCTTTTTATCATTGACTCTGTCCATCTCAAAGTGATCATAAATGTGCACTAAAGCCTTTTTTCCGGATGTTTTCCAGGTGTCAGCGCTGGAGACTCAGGTGAATTCTCTTGAGCAGGTGAGTCTGTGAACAGGTTTGTTGCTCCCGCCCGGACGGAGGACTGGAGCAGACAGATCATGCTTCTTCTATGTGTTCCTGCAGACGGTGCAGAAGGTCTCCTGCAGCAGTAACCCCTGCCAGAACGGAGGAACGTGTCTGAACCTGCTGAACTCCTACCACTGCCTCTGTCCCAACAGCTGGAGCGTAAGTTCCCGCTGTTCCTTTGCATCATGGTGGTTACAGTTAGGACCACCTCACATTACTCAGAAACTACTGAGTCTATTTTATTTACAACTCTACAAACCGTATGAGGCCATCTGATCCTCACCAGCTCATGATCATTAGAGGATCCATCTTTCCAGGCTTCATCTCATGTGTTTAGGGGTTTGAACCAATCAGCATCCAACACAAATGGACAGGATTCATGTGTCTCAGCAGTGCTGGGAGAAAACCTTACTGATCCGGGTTTATTTTAATTCACCAGTTAGCTCCACTGGTCAGCAAAGACCTCCAATCAGGACTGGTCATGGCTCCATCGGACAATCATGTCAATGAAACTTCGTAAAGACTGGAAGTGTTCCAGTGTCTCCAGGGGATTAAACTAGGAAAACATTCATTGGAACTGGGAGGACAAAAAGGTCCAGTACTACTGGTCCTATTAGTAAAGGTCCAGTTCTGGGTTTCAGCTCATCTCAGATGGACGGGAGGACACTGACAACATTTAAGCTTGTTTTAGGGAACATGGACGTCTTCTGGAAGCTGGTGGATGTTTATCAGGCTAATGTGAGATATTATTCTACAAAACCTACAGCAGCAAGATGATGGAAACTGTTTCTCTTCTACTTGTGTGTAAAAGTTATGGGGTTTCTGTTACATTTCAGAGAACTTTCCAAGTTTTATAGAGTTTATTACTGTTCAGAGATCTGTTGGTAAAGAACTGGTCTGAAACCCAGATAATCATATCCAGATGATGGTACTGTATCTGATCCAGGTCAGATCACTACATCTGCTACTGGTAACCTGCAGCCCGGTACCACCCAGTAACCTACAGCCCGGTACCGCCCAGTAACCTGCAGCCCGTACCACCCAGTAACCTGCAGCCCGGTACCACCCAGTAACCTGCAGCCCGGTACCACCCAGTAACCTGCAGCCCGTACCACCCAGTAACCTGCAGCCCGTACCACCCAGTAACCTGCAGCCCGGTACCACCCAGTAACCTACAGCCCGGTACCACCCAGTAAGTTCTAAGTGAGGACCACCTCTATTAGGAACGGGTTGTTCCTGATAGAGCTGGCTCCCCCACCAGCCCCCTTATGGGGGTAAACCAGTGAGGACGGGACCAGAAACCCTGATGGAATAAAAAACAAGATCCATCAAAGGGAAGTGCCTGAGGAGGAGGAGGCCATGATGGCTGTTTGGCCCCAGCCTGGTCTCAGCCTGGCCATCTGCCCCGAGTCTGGCATCAGACCACCTCCAGGACCGTTTCCTCCTTGGAGGCTGCTGGCAGGGCCGGTCTCCAGGAGAAAGAACCATGATCAAACAGCACCCAAGCAGAACCAGATGGCACTCGTCATGGCAGGGCCTGCCTTCCTCTTAGCTGGAGCCACCAGCGAGCGTGGACATGACTGGATCTGCTCTACCTTAAATCCTAGCAGATAGAAATATGCTGCCATGTGGTAACTCTGTTCCTGTCTGCTCCTGTGTGTGTTATCAGGGTCCAACCTGCACCACCGACGTAAACGAATGCCAGACTTTTGCAGGAACATCTCAGAGTTGTCAGAATGGAGCAACATGCAACAACACCCCCGGGTCCTTCACGTAAGTCTTTCTGGGGGGTTTCTAGACAAACACATAAAAAGTTTTGTGTTGATGCCACACTTAATTATAATCTCCTCAGAGTTCAGCAAATGGCTGAAACGTGAAAACCAGATCATGTGGGATCATGTTGGGATCAAGTGGGATCATGTGGGATCGTGTGGGATCATGTGGAATCATGTGGGATCATGTTGGGATCATGTGGGCTCATGTGGGATCATGTGGAATCATGTGGAATCATGTTGGGATCATGTGGGATCATGTTGGGATCATGTGGGATCATATGGGATTATGTTGGGATCATGTTGGGATCATGTGGGATCATGTGGGATCATGTTGGGATCATGTGGGATTATGTTGGGATCATGTGGAATCATGTTGGGATCATGTGGGATCATGTTGGGATCATGTGGGATCATATGGGATTATGTTGGGATCATGTTGGGATCACGTGGGATCATGTGGGATCATGTTGGGATCATGTGGGATTATGTTGGGATCATGTGGGATCATGTGGGATTATGTTGGGATCATGTTGGGATCATGTGGGATTATGTGGGATCATGTTGGGATCATGTGGGATTATGTTGGGATCATGTTGGGATCATGTGGGCTCATGTTGGGATCATGTGGAATCATGTGGAATCATGTTGGGATCATGTGGGATCATGTGGGATCATGTGGGATCATGTTGGGATCATGTGGGATCATGTGGGATTATGTTGGGATCATGTTGGGATCATGTGGGATTATGTGGGATCATGTGGGATCATGTTGGGATCATGTGGGATTATGTTGGGATCATGTTGGGATCATGTGGGATCATGTTGGGATCATGTGGGATCATGTGGGATCATGTTGGGATCATGTGGGATCACCATCCTGCTGACTGAACGCTCTTTTTTCCACAGCTGTATGACTTCTCCTCGATCGGTGACTGAGACAGTTTCCAGTAACATGTCCTGTGTAGAATCTGATGATACTGGATGGTAGTAACAGATCCTTTCTACCTGCAGCTGTACCTGTTCTCCAGAATGGTCCGGGACCCTCTGCACTGTTCGCTATGATGACTGTAGGAACGCTGGACAGGACCTGTGTGTTCATGGCTTATGCATCGATGCAGATCGGGTGACACCTGGACAGGTAACTTACCTGGACAACTCTAACACTCAAATACTTGGACCAGTATTTATTCTTGCTCTAATGTTTCAACGAACAGCCCAAGTACCAGTGCATCTGTGAACATGGCTGGGAGTCTCCAGCTGGGAACCCGGCATGTGTGGCTGATGTTGACGAGTGTAACCTCCCCACCAAGCCCTGCTCAGCCAACCCTCCTGTGTCCTGCTACAACACCCAGGGTTCCTTCTACTGTGGAGCCTGTCCTGCTGGTAACACTGGTTTATCTGACATCTAGTTCACCAGTTTGGCTCAGATTAACACAGAAAACCCAAACACAGCCTTAGCCTGTGTCTATAAGATTGTTCTGAATACGTCTCAGGTTGGCAAGGCAACGGCTACAGCTGTCAGGACGTGAACGAATGTTTGACGAATAATGGCGGCTGCTCCACTGCTCCACTGGTTCAATGCCTGAATACCATGGGTTCCTTCCACTGTGGATCCTGTCCTCCAGGTCTGGTTGTAGGGCTGCAGATCTCTAGATAAAGAGGACAGAACTGAAACCATGACCAGCCTCATGTCGCGGACGTTTCTTGTCTGTGCAGGTTATGAAGGAGATGGAAAAACATGCACACAGAGTAACATCTGCTCCTCCAACAACGGAGGCTGCTACCCGTTAGCTACCTGCTCCTCCGCCCCAGGTGATACCAGGAGACACCTGCTTGCATTTGGATTTACACACTGAAATTAACACACTGCAATCTCCACCAGGTTCCAGCCTGCCCATATGTACCTGCCCACCAGGGTACGCTGGTAATGGTTATGGTCCAACTGGCTGCACCCCGACCAGCGACACCTGTCAGACCAACAACCCCTGTGTCAACGGACAGTGTGTGGTAAGAGTGTGTTTCTGTTACCGTTGCAGCTCTCGTCTGGATCGTTGTAGACATTTAAGCAAGATGTTGGAGTATAAACGTGAGCATCTTCAAATCTTTGTTCTTACTTTAAATTCCTAAACTTTCCTTATCTTGAAGGATGTTAAAGGTTAGAGATGTTCTCAGGAGCTTTCTTTAAAGATAATAATGAAACAACATGAGACTTCTCTTACTATAGTTTCCAGCTTCATACTAATCTACAAAACTTTACTAGAAGTTTGTCTCCTGTGTTTTCTTCAGAGTACCTCCTCGGCTCCTGGCTACATCTGTAACTGTAACTCGGGCTGGCAAGGACCCATCTGTGACCAGAATATCAATGAATGCTCAAGCAACCCTTGTCAAAACGGAGGGACCTGCGTCGACGGCGTAAATGGGTTCACTTGTACTTGCACGTCCCAGTGGACCGGCCCACTCTGCCAGACCCAGCAACAAGGTAACCTGCAGCAAGGTGTAGGGGGAGGGGCAAGCCTCGTCCAGTAAAGGGGATGTAAACAGCGAGGAAAAACTGATTCAAATATGTAGATTATTAGTTGTACTTTATGCAGCCCTCTTCTAAAACTCGGGGGTGAGGGGTAAATATGATTCCAGATTTTACTCCTGATTTCTCAAGTTCTCCATTTTAGGCATAAAAAGATAAAAACAATAAAAGAAACTTCAAATATTAAACTACAAATAATCTATATATGTTAGATAATATGTCTGACCAATCACACGGTAATAAACGGTACAGCATCAGTCTCATCAGGTACTTTTACAGACTCAGTTCTGGATGTGTGCCAAAATACCGCCTGACTGAAACTTTACGAGGTCAAACTTTTTCTGCTGTTTTGGGTTAAATATTTTGATCAACTTCAGTCCTGATCAAAAAAATTAAAATGTCAACTGAGTATCAGGATTTTTAACCCTTCAAATAGCAGTTTGAATCTGAACTCTTCATTTGGCCCTTTAACTAAATCTAGAAAACAAAGCAAGCAAAAACCTAAAACCAAAACAAAGAATGACTGCGTGTAACTCAGAATTACTGTAGGTTTCCACCAGGGGGCAGTAGACCAGCTCCAGATTGTGTTCAGCAGGAATTTTTACCATAAAACGATGAAATGGGTTTCAGAAACTGGGTGGATCTGATGCGATGGATTAGATGTTTAATGACTTGAGGAAGTAAACTCAGCAGAGGGTTAAGATCCGTGGACTTTGCTGGAGTTGTCTTCTGTCTGTAAAGACAGTCACCAGACAGTCACCTTCGCGGTGAAGCACGTGGAAGAGGTAAACGTCTGAATGTGTGTTGCAGAGTGTGGAGGCAGCCTGACTGGCCCCGCTGGCTCTTTCAGCTATCCAAACACCCCGGGTCATGATGAGTACGATCACCAGGTCAGCTGTGCATGGGTGATCCGCACTGATTCAAATAAGGTCAGTCCCCCAAACTCTGGTCCAGGAGGGGTCCTTCACTCACACAAACAGATCCCATAAAGGTTTGTTACTGGTGTGCTTATGTTTCTGATGCAGCCTGTTGTCCCCTGCAGATCCTGCGCATCACATTTCCCTTCTTCCATCTGGAAAACAGCGCCAACTGCAACTACGACTTTCTTCAGGTGCATGATGGAGACAGCGCCTCTGCGTTCATGATGGGAAAATACTGTGGAGAAAATAACCCAGCAGAACTCCTCAGCTCACACAATTCTTTATATTTCTGGTTTCGCTCGGACCATTCAATCAGTGGTGGAGGCTTCACAGTAGTCTGGGAGTCTCAGGATCCAGGTAACCCAGATGAGTTAAGATGATCAGGGAACCACTTGGAACATCTTGGCTAGAAGCTGGTTGGTCATTAGAAACCTTTTCAAGCACAAAGTTTGATTAATGGCCCGTTTTTCTTTGAAATGTCTTGTGTATTCAGTGTGTGGAGGTGAGCTAACGGCCCCCTACGGCAGCATAAACTCACCAGGCTATCCTGGAAACTACCCCCCTGACCGGGACTGCTATTGGATGGTGACGGTGGCGCCTGGCCTTCTCATTACCTTTGCATTCGGGACCCTCAGTCTGGAATCACATCCAGACTGCAGCTATGACTTTCTGGAGGTGGGAACTGCTCTTGTTTCCTGTATCAACAGTCTAACCTGACAGGTTTTTGGTCCTGGCTTGATGGCCTTGGTGTTGAGGTGGTTTAAGCTCCACTGCAGCGCAGCTTCTATCCATCTGTGATGTGTGTCTGTAGATCAGAGACGGATTTCTACCTGTAGACCCTGTTCTTGGAAAGTACTGCACTACTGCCTCACCACCACCTCTGCAGACCACTGGACCAAACGCATGGATCCACTTCCACTCCGACTTCAGTGTTTCTGACAGAGGCTTCCACATCACGTACACAACATCACCGAGTAAGTAGCTGAAGATGCTGAGGAGCCAGACTCCAAGTGGTCTCTCTGAGGGACTATTTCTACTTGCTCCAGTTGAGTCCTTTGACCAACATTTCCAGAAGAATGTCTGTTTCTGACTCCTAACTCAGGGATGAATTATTATGACGACTTAGTAAAGAACCAGCCGCCTGCTGGTGGTATAAAATAGTATATTTGCACCACAAGGTGATGCTAATGGAATACCTGCAGCTCCATGTAATTACCCAGAAGTATTGTGCTAACTTTACTGTGTTTTTCTAGGTGACCCTGGTTGTGGTGGTACATTCACAGACAGTGAGGGCATCATCATTTCCCCCAACTGGCCAAATAACTACGCCCACAACCGCCAGTGTATCTACCTGATTAGCTTACCATCAGGTGGGAAGGTTTCCCTCAACTTCACCCACATGGACCTGGAGAGTCACAGCGGCTGCTCCTTTGACTACGTGGAGGTAGGACACGATTTATCCACAACCAGGAGTTAATCCTGATTCGTCTGGATGAATATTCATCATGATTAATGACTTTGTTATAAAATGTCAGCCTTTTAAGTGGTTATGATTAAATGAGTTAGATAAGATGATTTATGTAGACGACCTTACCGAAGGATTGCACCACGTTTATAACTAAATGAGTCCAAATTCCAGGTTTAAAACAAATCAAACCAAATGAAGTGATTTCGGTTGTATTCTCCTGCATCGTCACCTGCAGGGTAACAGGTAAGATTGTTGTAAAGCTAAGCTAGCAAACAGCAGCAGGCTAACCTCCCTTTCTGGTCGCCTTCCTAGAAAAGTCCTCACCACTGCTGATGGAACTAAAAGCCACAATCAAACCTCAGCAGCAGTAAATGCATCTCTGCAACCACAAGGTCTACATGAACCCTTCTGGAGGAAATATCAGTAGAAATGAGGATGGCACACAGAACAAATGGATCATCTGGCCGATAACCAATCCCAGATGCAACATGTGACCATCTTCTCTGACCAGCTCTGATGAAGTGAAGCAGAACTGAATCAGAGGTCCTAGTACCGGTACAGTTCAGGAGACGTCTCTGGAATGGACATTTTAGCCTAGTTTGGTGGTCTGTTTGGGACCTCTGGTTTTGAAGTACCTGTACCCTGCTCGTGTTGAATCCTATGACTCGCACACCTCCAGTAAACACAGTGCTGGTCAATCAAACCAGAAGAGCTGACGATGTGAGACATGGTTGGAGTTTTTCCACAGTTCGGATCCGGGTTCAGCTCTGGGAACCTTATAAAGTTGATGTATGTGATGTCATAGATCCTTCTACATTATCCAGGAAAGATTTCAGTTCCTGGTACCTGGAACCATTTGCCACTTCAGACCGGCTTCTGGACCAGCTTCTGGACTAGTTCCTGGTACATGGAACCATCTGCAGCTTCAGACTGGCTTCTGGACCGGTTCCTGGTACATGGAACAACCTGCTTCTTTAGACCAGCTTCTGGACCGGTTCCTGGTACATGGAACAACCTGCTTCTTTAGACCAGCTTCTGGACCGGTTCCTGGTACATGGAACCACCTGCTTCTTTAGACCAGCTTCTGGACCGGTTCCTGGTACATGAAACCTCCTGCTTCTTTAGACCGGCTTCTGGACCGGTTCCTGGTACATGAAACCACCTGCTTCTTTAGACCAGCTTCTGGACCGGTTCCTGGTACATGAAACCTCCTGCTTCTTTAGACTGGCTTCTGGACCAGTTCCTGGTACATGGAACCACCTGCTTCTTTAGACCGGATTCTGGACCGGTTCCTGGTACTTGGAACCACCTGCTTCTTCAGACCGGCTTCTGGACCGGTACCTGGTACTTGGAGCCACCTGCTTCTTCAGACCGGCTTCTGGACCGGTTCCTGGTACCTGGAACTACCTCCCGCTTCATACCAGCTTCTGCACGGCCAAGCAGATGGAAAATCTTGGAAGACCAGAACTTCCTGGTGTGTGGATGGTGGAAGCAGCATTGTCTGCTACTGGAAGGACCACTTTTGGTGTTTTTGTGGCGTTGTTGCTATGGCAGACGGTGGTTTCACTCCATCGTTGTCTAGATTCTTTGTAGGAACCCAGTCTGTTGTCTTCATCAGAGCGAACATCCTGGTGGATGGAAGTATATAAACATAAAGAACAATCTAGCTGGTGGACCCTGATCCTGATCCTGGAAGTCCTCATGCTGGATAACAAAGGTTTACTCCTTTAATTCCCACTTTTCCACATGTTTGTTCTGCTTTCTTTCCCGTCAGGTCCGTGATGGAAACATGGAAGATGATCCTCTGATAGGGAAGTACTGTGGGAGTACGCTACCAGCTCCCCTTCGCTCGTCCTCCAACTCCATGTGGATTCGCTTCAAGTCTGACAGTTCAGTCAGCCGAGCCGGTTTCAGGGCCGTTTATACCGTTGGTGAGTTTACAGATGTTCACACATCAGGTTCAGCTATCTGAGTGGCTTTATACAGCTTCATGTGTATTTCCAACCAGCATCTGGGAAGTCTGGGGAAGCTGTCAGTCATGAATAATTTAAAGTTTTTATGATAAAAAATGTCTGAATTTGCTCGCTTAGTTTATCCTGCATTGACTGGTATGTACAGTCATTTATTATTTAGCTGGTGGATGAAGCAGGACAGAAGTGGAATGTTTTTCTGTCAGGGAGAGCGTTCATGTTGAGTATATCATGATTCATTTAGATTCATATAAACCACCATGTCCAACCACGTCTCCTCCTTCCTAGCTTGTGGTGGTACTTTGTCTGGGACTGGGACAATACAGTCTCCCTACCATCCTAATCCCTACCCCCACGACAAGGTCTGTGAGTGGGTCATCAACCAGCAGCCCGGCTATGTGGTCACCCTTAACTTCCTGTCCTTTGACATCGAGGGAGGCTCCTGCAGTTTTGACTTTGTTGAGGTAAATGAATGAACTCGTGTTTTCCCCTTATCCCTCAGCTACCAGTGATGGTCTCGATGAAATGAAACCAACAACCTCTGAGCAGGAGACTGTGCATCACATGGCTGAATTATTCTGAGTTCAGGTTTTATCAGATCTTCATGCAGGCAACAGATATGATGATGGACAGAAAGCTGAGTTACAGCCATCCTGCTCATGAAGAGTACAATCAGACCACAAAGAGACAGAAGTTTAAACAGCATTTGTTTGTTGTCCTGTGGTGTAATCCTCATGAGTAAAAGTGGAGCATGTTTCCTCTCCCAGGTCCGGGACGGGTCCACGTCCAGCTCTCCTTTGCTGGGGAAGTTTTGTGGAAGTGAAATTCCTGCGACCCTGCAGTCCACACAGAGATCCATGTACATCAGATTCAGGACCGACTCCTCTCTCAGCAACCTCGGCTTCGAAGCGGTCTACGATGCTGCCATGGAGGGTGAGATGATAACATGTGCATACAAATATAGACAACAAATCACATTTCCGATGTAATCATTGGAGCGAGTGTTTCTGTTCGTATAGACCGACCCTCTGAGCGCCTAACATGACAGCTGCAAGAAATAATAGACAGAAAGATATTTAAGCATTTCTTAGATTTTGAAATCTTTTACAAAATTTCAAAAGAAAATGATAGTAATTTGCATAAATGTACAGTGTGATATGTCAGCATGATTGTAGTACAGGGGTGGTGTGGCTCAGCAAGGTAGAGCGGTCGTCTTGTCACTGGAGGGTTGCCGGTTCAATCCTCGGCCAAGTCGAGTTCATGTTCAGGTGTCCTTTGGTATCAATCCAGGTACAGTAAAGCTCTATATAAATACGGAACATTTACCATTTACACAGGGTATCCAGCAGGGGGCAGATGTTAGGTAGTACTTTACAGGATTCAGAGTTTCTACCACCTGGTGATTAAATTGGTCTCAGAAACTGGATAAATCACATATTATAGATCAGGTGTTTGGGTGTTCTTGAAGAGTGAATAACAGAAACATCACTTCAGTCCTTCTTTCCTTTAGTCCTCTTTTTTAAACTTCGTTTTTAGGGAAAGTCAGCCATCTTTAGGATATGTTCTCTAATATTAATCGGAAATGCTAAACTTCTCTGTGGATTCCAGGATCACTAAATACCTGAAATAAATAATTCCCAGATTAATAATATTAAATAATGCTATGCTATATTATTTTTAATCTGCATACTGAAAGCAACAAGGCAGCAGTAGATTAATGAACTCATTCTGAGGTTTCTCTAATTCATGCTGCCAGTCATGATTTCTTTATCCTCAGAGACTGTTCACGTTTTTTTAAGGTGTCGTGATTCCTAAAGTTTGTTGTTTCTTTCTTGTGCCAGGCTGTGGAGAAACCCTGACTGGTCCTTCGGGCACCATTACCAGCCCCGGCCACCCCACCAACTACCCTCATGGTGCTAACTGTACCTGGTACATCACTGTTGCCCCGGGCAACCTGATACGCCTCTCCTTCTCCTCATTTAACCTGGAGTATCATGCTAACTGTAACTATGATTACCTGGAAGTCTACGACAATGGGACAGTGCAGACCGGACACCTGATTGGCCGGTACAACACACACACACACACACAGTGCAGTATGGTTGTAGTGTGACATATAAAATCAGACATGTTGGTGCGAAACAAGCTAGTTCTGGTCGTTTTTTAACTCGCTGATTTTATTAATTTTAAGAATTAAGAGTCTGCTTAGATGGAGGAGACAAAACATCCGGAGCACAGCTGTTTGAGACGTTTATGATAATCAATAATGAGATGATGTGTGTTATCCATGTCACACACCATCTGTGAACTAGTGAACATCATTTATTCCGAATACCGACGGCTCCTAACCTCGGTTGTTGCTTTGCTGTAAGTGATGCAGCATGGTGTGGTACTATGGTGCACGCACAGATTTCCTCCCACAGTCCAGAGGCTGGTCCTTGGATTCCTGTTGTCCAGCCTGTCCTCAGTCTCCTGTTGTCCAGGTTGTCCCCGGGCTCCTCTTGTCCAGCCGGTCCCTGGACTCCAGTTGCAGCTGGGACTGGATGAAGTGGACAGAAATTGATCGAGACAACGAAGTGAAGGTAAATACTTGAGGCAGCTGTAAACGTGTCCTGTGTTTCGTACATGCAGGTATTGTGGGCGGTCCGTTCCTCCTTCCATCACAAGCTCCGATAACCAGCTGACCCTGCTGTTTGTGGCGGACTCCAGTTTATCCACCGAAGGCTTCTCTGCCAGCTATGTTTCCTTCAATGCCTCCACAGGTACACAACAGGCTGCTGATGAATACTTAACACGTTTTCATAAGATACAATACATCATTTCTAACAAAGAAAAAAAGATTCCCTGAGAAAAGAAAGTCTGATTCACTCCAGTTCATTGTTGTCCAGTTAAACAAATCCACTTTTGTCCAGTTTATAACTTTGCTGATGAGAATATCTGTTTAGTTTAGTGACGTAAAAAAGGTTTTTGGTAAATCCAAAGAATACTAGATGCTTGTTTTAGGACAGTCATTTTTAGCTTCTAAGGTAGCTTGTGGACCTTCCTTCCTCACCAGACTGTGGCGAGTCCTTCACCTCCCCGACAGGCGTCTTCACCTCCCCCAACCATCCTGCCTACTACCCCAGCAGCAGAGACTGCATCTTTAAGATCACCGTGCAGCTCAACATGCAGATCATGCTCAACTTCACCAGCTTTAATCTAGAGGGCTCACCTCCTTCTTGCAACTTTGACTTTGTGGAGATCAGGTAAAAGTTTGGAGAATATCATCCGACTCCTCCTGTAATCTGAAGCCTGTCAGTAACAAATGTCTGCTTACTTTCTTTGAGCTGTTTATATAACAGCTCACCTTCCTACACAGCCAGTAACTTTACACTTTAATACTACATTTCTGAGATAACTGACTTTTCTAACTTCCACTGACTGCAGGGACGGTGGCTATGAGACCTCACCCTTGATTGGGAAGTTTTGCGCCAATCAGGGGCCTCCAGTTTTGGTGTCCCATAGCAACCGTCTATGGGTTAGATTCCACTCTGATGCCTCAGTCACGTATCCTGGATTCATTGCCCACTGGGATGGAACACAGACTGGTGAGTGTTGTAATAACTGCCATCATAAATATTTGTCTTATTTCCTTTATTTAGTTTAATCCTTCGTTTGTCCTCCTCCCCAAGGCTGTGGAGGAACATTAACAACTGCAGTTGGAACATTTTCCTCTCCTAACTACCCCCTGCCATACCATCCTAATGCTGAGTGCTACTGGACCATTAAGACCAGCCACGGCAGCCAGGTCCAGCTCTCTTTCTCCGATTTCCACCTGGAGTCCAGCTCCTCCTGCACTTTTGATTACGTGGCTGTAAGTACTGCACATGCAGGGATCATAGCTGGATCATCTGACGTGGGAGAGGATGTGATAGGGATGCTTGTGATAAACTCAGAAATAGTTGTTATAGAAACAAGGTCAAACAGCCAGTGGTTGCCATGGAGAGCTGAATATTATATTCTTTATGTATCAGCATCATTCATTAAGTCATTAGACCTGTTGAGTCAGTGTGTCCACCATATTTGTAGTTCCACAGTGATGAGCTTCCTCTGTTTGGTTTGTATAAGATGATCAAGGATGTTTTTTCTTTTTGTTTTTTCACCAATAAAGAGCCAGTTCTGTGACGCAGGATTTTTATTTCAGTATATGAGGATAGCATAAATAAATGTTGCCTGAGAAGATTTATTGTTCATTAACCTCTCCTCCTTCATATCTGCCTTTCTCTCCTCCTTCTTCTCCTCCCTCCTCTCCTCCTTCCTGTCCTCCTTTCTATCTGCCTTCTTCTCCTCCAGGTGATAAAATAACACATTCCTTTAGAAGACAAGGTTTTTAAGCTCAGTGACTGTTATCTTCACCGTTACTGACTCAGTAGAAGTTAAGAAAATCATTTCTCTGTAACTTAAACTGTAACTTTAACATTGACTCACTCTAAATAACTCTTGATGTTCTCTTTTAATTTCTTTGTTCCTGAAGTTCTGACTGAAGACACGAACGCTATCTGGAGCTAGCCAAGACTAGCGCTACAGCAGGGGCAGCCAATCATGTTAGAGGAAACGAGCCGAGCCAATCAAATCAGTTGGAAATGATTATAAGGCGGGACATGTAGCAGCGTCCTTGCTGCAGACAGTTACAGAGAGGACTGATCTTGTTGTTTCTGAGATGGAAAATGTTAGGGCCAACTCAGGACATGTCCCTACCCAGTTCTGTACCCACACACAACGTTTAGCCCCTTTATTCAAATGAAAATATGTTGAAGGCTGGCTCATTTTTCATGAGCCATCTTTCATAATATCAGTGAACAAAATAATGGTTTAAAACAGTATTTATAACCCCCTGGTAAAAGTAACATTCAGTAAGAACTCTAAAAGTACATTATTCAAGTATCCAATGCACTAAAGTATGAAAATCTTTTACAAAACAGACGAGAAATTGGCTAAAAGGTCATAAACCAATTTGTAGCAAAACCCGAGACGACAGTCCAGCAATGCTGGCAAATTCAACAGTAGTTATCCCAAAGAGCTTGTAGATGAACCGGGTTAATGTTTGGGGTCGTACAGCCAATGTGACCATCCCATAATTTCATGAAGGATGACGAGGGCTGCAGGCATCATTGGTGATCATTAACGAGGCAGAATAATGCCTGTAAGTAACTCAGTGTAATCTGAGAAAACATGCAGCAGTCACAGAGGAAGACCAGTTTTTCTTTCCCTGACTCATATTTACAACAACTGACCAAACAGTTTTTATTTCCTTATTGCAAATGTAGCAAAAATGCTGTTTTAATTGGAGTTTCTGTCATTTTGGTGAGCTGGTGTGGGTGTGTGTGCTTTCAGGTGTTTGATGGAAGCAGCAGCAATGCTCCAGAGCTGGCTAGGTTGTGTGGCAGTGAGCTGCCCAGCTCCATCAACTCTTCCAACAATCAGCTGTACGTCAAACTCCGGACAGACAGCAGCGTCAACGCTGGAGGCTTCATCGGATCCTACTCTTCCAGTATAAACACACTCATACTATCTTGTATTTTCACCACAAACTCTCATCAACCCTGTCAGAGTTCAGCTGAGGCATGTTTTTCTTCTTTTTATTCAATAACAGCTTTCAGATCTGTTTATTGGGAAGCATTATTTAATAGTTCAGTGACAACAACATGTTTCTTTAAAGACAATATTGCAGACAAGAATAAAAGATACACAAAAAATAACCAGTAAGCAAAAACACCCTGAAAAATAAATATAATTCATGAAGTGATACGTTTTATAACAAACCCACCAAAAAATGATCTCACTTTCAATAAGCTCATTTAGTTCAGGAAGACATAAAAAAACAAGCTGTTTTAACCAGTAAACACAACCAGTTAACTAGTGAACACGATCAGGTAACTAGTGAAGACAACCAGTTAACTACTGAACACGACCAGTTAACTAGTGAACATGACTAGTTAACTAGTAAACACGACCAGTTAACCAGTGAACATGATCAGGTAACTAGTGAAGACAACCAGTTAACTACTGAACACGACCAGTTAACTAGTGAACATGACCAATTAACCAGTGAACACGATCAGGTAACTAGTGAAGACAACCAGTTAACTACTGAACACGACCAGTTAACTAATGAACATGACTAGTTAACTAGTAAACACGACCAGTTAACCAGTGAACATGATCAGGTAACTAGTGAAGACAACCAGTTAACTACTGAACACGACCAGTTAACTAATGAACATGACTAGTTAACTAGTAAACACGACCAGTTAACCAGTGAACACGATCAGGTAACTAGTGAAGACAACCAGTTAACTAATGAACATGACTAGTTAACTAGTGAACACGACCAGGTAACTAGTGAAGACAACCAGTTAACTACTGAACACTGCTAACTGTTAGTATGTTCAAGTTCAAGTTGTTTTATATAGCACATTTACTGCAACCCCAGCTGCCAAAAGTGCTGAACAATAAAACAACTACAGCATAAAACACTACACAGTAAAACAATAAACAATAAAAATCTGTAAAAAAAAAACAAACAAATGACATAAGACCGGGATAAAAAAGCAAGGAAATGTCAGGCTCAGCTATGTTCGGAAGCCAGTGAAATCCAGTTGTTCTTCAACTTTTGAGCAACAACTGAAAAAGCTCTGGCACCCTGGATCTGAGTCTGTAGGACCCGACCTTCTTAAGGCGCTGTGAAGAGGACCTCAGAGTCCTGGCTGGAGCATGCTGGTGCAGCAGCTCTGATAAATACAAAGGAGCTAAACTATTTAAGACTTTAAAAACAAGTAGTAACATTTTGTACATTGAGTCCTAAAGTGGGAAGCCAATGCAAAGTAGCAGCAGGGGTCATGTGACCACGTCGCCTCCTCCCTGTAAACAACCGAGCAGCTGCTTTCTGAGCGATCGGTGCAATCTATGGTCACAAGCTGTGGGTAGTGACCGGAAAAATGAGATTGCGAACACAAGCGGCCGAAATGAGTTTTCTCCGCAGGGTGGTCGGGCTGTCCCTTAGAGATAGGGTGAGAAGCTCGGTGATCCGGGAGGGGCTCAGAGTAGAGCCGCTGCTCCTCCACATCGAGAGGAGCCAGATGAGGTGGCTCAGGCATCTGGTTAGGATGCCTTCGGGACGCCTCCCTGGTGAGGTGTTCCGGGCACGTCCCACCAGAAAGAGACCCCGGGGAAGACCCAGGACACGCTGGATGGACTACATTTCTCGGCTGGCCTGGGAACGCCTCGGGATCCCTCCGGATGAGCTGGTGAATGTGGCCGGGGAGAGGGAAGTCTGGGTTTCCCTGCTTAGACAGCTGCCCCTGCGACCCGACTCTGGATAAGCGGAAAAAATGGATGGATGGATGGATGGATGGATGGATGGATGGATGGATGCCGGCCAGTCCTTTCCTGGTACTTTCCTGTCCCACATTTCCACATAACCCTGTAACCCCACCTCTCTCCCTGTGCTAGTTGCCAGAATAATCTACGTGGTTTCTCTGTTAAGAGACCAGCGCTGCCCAATTTTTGTGAAGTCGTTCAATTTGTACTTCAGAATGAATCTGATTCCAAATGCTTTACGTTAGTTTTGTATTGTACTGATATTATTTACTCATGTTTGTTTGTGTCCAGAATGTCACGACATAATCATCTCAGGCCGACACCGTGGAATGATCGAGTCACTGAACTTTCCTAACAACTACCCAGACAACTCCATGTGCAGCTGGACCATCCATGCCACCAGTGGAAACACCATCAACTACACCTTTACTTCCTTTGAGTTAGAGGGCTTTGGAAGCGACTGTTTCCATGACTACGTCAAGGTAAGTAGACATGCAAAAGTCAATGATATCAATAGAGGAAAGAACCAGAGGAACATTCTCATAATAATAATAAATTGATGTTGCAAAGTTCCTCACTCAGTCACATTGATGTGAAACAATAAAGTATATGTGAAACGATACAATATGATATAAATTAAAGGATACAATATAAAGAATGCAATATATACAATACGATACGATATATATAATATGATACAATATATAATACAATGTATATTATACAATAAAATATATACCATGATATTTATATTTGTTTATTTAAAGGGACAATGCATATTGATGAACATGTGCAGGTAAACACGCAAGATTACAGCAAGGCTAATTTTCATCTTTTATATCATATATATGATATAATAAATGGTAAACAGACTGTAATTATGACACTGACACAATATGACACAATACAACATGACACTATATGATACGACATGACGCGATACAACATGACACTATATGATACGACATGACGCGATACCAATGACACTATATGAGACGACATGGTACGATACTACATGACACTATATGATACGACATGACGCGATACGACATGACACTATATGATACGACATGACGCGATACCAATGACACTATATGAGACGACATGGTACGATATGACATGACACTATATGATACGACATGACGCGAAACAACATGACATAATGCAATACAACATGATATATGGTACATCATTATACGCTGCAAGAAAACACGATATGACATACTATAATAAACGACATGATACGATGTGACACAATACGATACAACACAATCAGATATGATACAACACAATACAATATGACACGATACAACGCGACACAATATGACACGATAGGATATGACATGAAAAGATACAACACAACGTGATTTGACATGATACGACACGATGGGTCCAAGGTTGATTATTGAGTCTGTAGACCACTTTAGTGCATAAATCTTCCTTGAGGTAAATCACTTGTATTGATGTAAGGCAAGCAATGTGGTTGAAATGTTCATCCGCCATGGACCAGGTAGTGTGATGGTGTGCAGGTCCTGGGAGCAGCATTAGAGGCAGGATTAGAAACGATTCAACTGAAGGAACGTGCAGTGGAACAACTTCAGTTATGGTTTCAAAAAACAAACATCTGCATGAAATAAAATGAAAGTGTCTTCCGATAACGCTCCACGTCTCATGTTACTGCAGTGTATTTTTACTGTTTCTGTTCTGTTTGTTCATCTTTTTACTAATAAAACCTTCCAAATATGACTCAGCTCTATGATGGGCCTAACGAGCAAGCTCCTCTGGTCGGTACATTCTGTGGATATACTCCACCTCCAGCCAACACCACCACACACTCCACCCTCACCATGGTGTTCAGATCCGACTATTCAATAACCAGGACTGGATTTCAGATGATGTGGTACCAGAATGGTAAGAGACTTAAACATGATCAGTGTGTCAGTATAAACTGGGATCATTCACTACTATCAAGCATGTTTGGGCCAAATCTGGGCTACTTTTCGCACTCATAGCTTATTTACAGCACTGGCAAGTGTTGTGTTTTGACTAGAGGTGGACTAGATGGCATTTACCAGCCTTGCTTGGATTATAGAAAATCTCCCGTGGCCCACATGTGGTACAGATGTCGGTTGTTGACCTGGACGTGAATTACAGCAAGAGTTTTTATTGACTGATTGATTTTGTGGGCCAGAAGTGGTCCTTATATGGGAAGCCTTACTCGACATAGATTATGGAAATTTCCTTGTGGGCCACACAAGGAAAATGCCTGGTGGTCATGTGACTGAGTTTCAGCAGCTACATCACCTGGGTACCCAGGTGACCCAGGTAACCCAGGTACCCTGGGGGCCTTATGTGAATTAAATACCTGATTCACGGCACTGCATCATCATTTATGTCTTTAAAACAAAGGCGTCAAATATACAGAATAAAGAAAATATAGCCATCCCAGATTTCTCATACTTTCAGTGCTTTTGCTTTTCTTTTTTTGAATACTAAAAAGAAAAAACATTCACCTGGAAATGCTAAACAACGTTACAAAATGACATTTAATCCTGTGATTTTCACATGAGTTACCTCAGAGACGCTAACAGATCATCCTCTAAACACTTCCTGGATTTATAGTTTCTATCAACATGATCTAGATGTTGTTAGGTTTAGGAATTGCTGTTGTGAAGATGGTGTTTAAATCTGTGACTTGGTGTGTGTCTGGTCCAGGTTGTGGTGGGGACCTCTCTGGCCCCAACGGCTCTTTGAACAGCCCGGGCTACCCCAGCAGGTACCCTGATAACACCGAGTGTATCTGGTACATCACCACATCAGGTGGCAGCAGCATTACCCTCACCATACACGAGTTTGATGTGGAGTTCCACCAAGACTGCAACTATGATGTGCTGGAAGTAAGAAACAAACCAACAAATATCTTCTGTGCTTCTTTACATGCAGTGAAAACGTTTTCCCTCTTTTGGTAAAGTAAATACATGTAGACAGGAAATGTACGCGGAACATTACACCAGATGTTCAGAGTTTCATCTCTGGATTCTTTTCAGGTGTATGGAGGCCCAGACCTGTCAGCCCCTCGGTTGGCCAGACTCTGCACCACCACGTCAAAGCCGATGCAGGTCTCCAGCACTGGAAGCATCCTCACAGTGCGCTTCAAGTCTGACGCCTACGTTAGCGGTCGAGGGTTCAACGCCAGCTGGTCTGAAGTCCAAGGAGGTGAGGCGTGCATACATCTGCTTCATGAGGAGTTTTTTTATTATTATTAATGTACAACATAACTATTTACAGATGCCGTAGAATACCATAAAATATGAAACACATCAGCATAAAACCATCCGTCTCAAACATTATCCTAGAATCAGTTAACAAGCATGACTGTCTATTTTAAGGCTAATTTATCTGCTGCATGTAGTTATTATATCTGTTGTTTAGTAGAAGGAAAGCTTTTACAGTTTGGAGTTATCAGGATTACTGCCAAGTATTTTTGGTTTTATCTTCATCCAAGTCACAATATAAAGACAATATGAGCAACCTAATGACACAACCAGCAGCACTTTTCATGCTTTTACTATAAATATCCCTCAAGGCCAGACTGGAAACAACCAATGAGGCTCCTTTAACGGCAACATCCTCCGTTAGATGTTGATGATGTCAAACAATTTTAATGAATAAATCCTGGAAAATTCTAAAAAATAACTCAAACTCCTTCTACTTCCACCGTCATCACTAGTTCTAGTACATCATCATTCATCCGGAAGCATCTCTACACTGTAAAAACACATCTCTAATATTACAGTGTGTTTTGTAGTATTTCACAGTTTTCTCTTTTTTTTTTTTAAATGAGAAGAAATGCCAGTCAGATACAGAAATAGACCAAAAATTTACACGTCTAATGTCAAATAACAAGAAAAACACACAAAATTTCTTTTTTCTTTTAGGGAAATATAATTTCATTTTTTCATAAAAAACTGTTAAAATACATTTCTAAAATATGATTTCACTGAATGTAATTTATAAAAAGATAGTTCAGCAATTAAATTCAGGTTTAATCCTGTTAACACTTATTTTACTGTTATTTTCTATATATGTGGTTATTATACACATCATGTTGGAAACAAATGGAATTACGATACAGATTAAACGTCTTTCATTAAACCTTTAAAAGCCAAACTCAAACAAAAGTGTAGAATAAAACATGAACAGTATAAACTGTACTTTTATTACAGAATTATGCTGTAATTTCTCAGTATTTTCCCCGTGTAGCTTCAGCTAAGCTGTGATTGTTCTTCAGGCTGTGGAGGTCCGGTCACAGCTCCGTCTGGGGAGATCCACTCTCCGCTGTATCCCAGCAGCTACCCCAACAATGCCGACTGCTCCTGGACCGTCAGCGTGGACGCCAACCACCGCGTCTTCCTCAACTTCACCGACCTGGACATAGAATATCACAGCGGCTGTCTCTGGGACTACGTCGCGGTGAGAAGAAACGGTCTATGAAGTTTTCAGACGTACATATCACTACATCCTCATGATTTCCAGTCTTGTTTTTTCTTCCTCCGTCTATTTTTCCAAGCTTATTTATTTTTCTGCCTAATGTTTTACATTTCTGTGTGTATGTCTGCCTCATTATGTAAATGAGGAGGCGGTTTTTTAAAAGGGGTGTATTGGAGGGCAGATTCTCGCCTGCTGGTCAAACAAGACTGAGGATCACGAGCTCTAAGTGCAGGAGGACTGTGCAGCCGAGTCCGGGCCTGCCGGACTCTGCTTGTGGCTTTGGGAGGGAGATGAAGGTTTTAAGCCAGCACAACTCCGACAGGAATGACTTTTTAAACAGGAGACCGTACAGGACTGAACATCACACAGTCCTGTTGGGTGTGAATCAGTAACCGAGCGGCTCTGTAACTTTCCGAGCTAGAAATCCAACTTTGGGCAGCATTCACCTTCATGGTTTAACTGGACCACCATTACATCCGGGGACTCATTAAAATCCAGATCTGTCTGTTCATCCCTACAATCACAAACATCAACCTGTGGGGACGTCTTTCTGAGAACTGGACGGATGTGAAGGAGTTTTCCTAAGAAAAACAACCCAGATATAAATGTGGGTGGTCTCTGTGAAGAAACGGGGTTTCTGGGAAACCACTAAAGTACTGATGTGTCCAGTTTGTAGGACCACAGAGTTTTTATAGCTGTTTTTGAATACTAGTGTAAATTGGAGAAATCACACCAGTTTTTATTTCTTTTATGGGTTTTCAGCCTTTCTGCTGTTCACAAACATCTAATTCTCCATGTTATCTGCTCACAGGGACAAAAGTTAAACTTGATGAGATTAACTTTTAATCTTCAGAACTTAGTGATGGGTTGGCTGCCCTGCTGGTCTCAGAAGAAACAAATGAGAAGCAGCTAAATTCTGTCTATTAAAAGTGAAAGTGTCTCCATCTACAGATCCATGATGGTCCGACCATGTCCTCCCCTCTGCTCGCCCAAGTGTGTGGTACCAGTACGCCCCCCATCACCTCCACCCAGAGCACCATCTATGTTCGCTTTAGGTCTGACTCCAGTGGCAACCACCGGGGCTTCAGCGCTCACTTCTCAGAGGGTTGGTCTCCAGCTTTCAGTCAAAACCACATCTTCTGGTCCAGTTTAACAAATATTAACAGTGGTTGAAGTAAAGAAAACTTTTTATAACTTTTATTTCCCAAAACCAGATAAAAACCTAGTGAGAAACAGAAAATTCTACTAAACAGTTTAGTAATCTGAAGTGAATCTAAATGAATGATTTAGTCTTGGAGATGCGTTCAGAGAGGCGTGGCCTCTTCTGACTGAGTCGTTTGTTCAACAGCTTGTGGTGCAACCATCTTGACAGACGACAATGGTGGGTCCATAGCATCGCCGCGGTACCCAAGACCGTACCCACCGGACCTGGACTGCAGCTGGATCATCAAAGCTCAGGAACCATGTGAGCTGAACGTCGGTCTTTGTTCATGTTATAAATACATTTATGTTGCATACAAACAGCTGACTTGTGCTTTTCTGACCAGTCAACCATGTGACCCTGTCATTCACTGACTTGGAGTTGGAGATGATCAACAGCAACTGTTCACACGATGCCGTGGAGATCCTGGATGGAGACAACTACCAGGCGCCCTCTATAGGTAAGGCCCAGGTTTAGCTGGTGCGTCACGAATCTGTTAAACCGGAAACAAAAATAAATCTAATAAATAAATGATCTGATTTGTTGTCAGGGCGCTACTGTGGAACTGAGTTGCCTCATCCGGTGACATCATTCAGCAACTCTTTGGTGGTCAACTTCACCTCCGACCACTCGGTCTCTAAGAAAGGGTTCAGAGCGACCTACACCGCCTCCACCTCCAGTACGCCATCAGCCTCCAATCACAGATCAGGCTCAGGTGGTTCAGCTTGCTGACTGGATCTTCTTCTCCCTGCCTTTCATCAGGTTGTGGAGGAGATCTGTTGATGGAGACTGGTGCGTTCAACAGTCCCAACTACCCGGATGCCTACCCTCCGAACATGGAGTGTGTCTGGACCATCACAAGTTCACCTGGAAACCGCGTCCAGCTCTCATTCATGTTAGTGTGAAGTATTTTCATCTCGTGGTTCACATCGGAGCAGTTTCTGGGCTTCCTGTGTCCTTAGTGAGCTGTGCATGATTGATGGGCGTCGTAACGTGCACATGCTCTGCACGTATGATTAAAAAAAGGGGTTAAATGTTTCAGGACGAAGCATCGTCCAACCGTTTTCAGTCCGTAGGCTCCAGAGAGAAGCGTGTACATGTGCCAGAATGGAGGTCTTTATTTCCTCCCTTTATAATTAGATGATTCCTATTTTATGTAATTATTCATTTCTGAAGCTTTTTTTTTCATTGAATAGCAGTAAGAGATGATTTTTGTGTTTCCTTCAGCATGTTTCACCTTCAGGGAGGCTCAGACTGTGGAAATGACTATGTGGAAATCAGAGAAGGTAACTCCAGCGGCTCTCTGGTTGGTCGCTTCTGTGGAAGCTCTCTTCCCTCCAACTACACCTCTGTGACTGGCCACGTCCTCTGGGTGAAGTTCGTCTCCGATGCATCGGACAGTGGAGCAGGATTCAGAGCCACGTTCGCTCATCGTAAGTTCCTCTGTTTGGTTCATTTATGACTCTGTAAGTAAACTAATGCTGTTTAGGAACCTGCTGTTCCTGGGCTTCCCGTTCAGGTAAAATACAACCAGAAATTACTGCAGTTATGTGTCATTACCACCTTATTGAGTGTAACTTGTAAGTTGGTGACCTGTTTCATAAGTCTGCACGTCCTCCCTGGTATGCAGTGTACGGCATTGACGTGGTTGGCGAGTCTGGTGAGATCGCATCCCCACTCTACCCCAGGACTTATCCCAATAATGCCCACTACCGCTGGACCATAACTGTGGACGGAGACAGTTTCATCCAGATCCGATTCGTGGACATGGACATAGAGGACCTGTATGACTGCTACTATGACCATCTGAAAGTAAGATAACGTACTGCATGCACCATCAGATTGTCCCAATTTTCAGCTGATTTAAGATGAATCCAGATCCAAAGTTACCATGAAAAACTGTAATGTTGAAACATATAAACAAGACTTTCTATCAGTTAACTTTATTTAAACTTTTTGACATCACACAGCCCCCGAGTACCACAATGACAGGGTGGTACACAAAGTACAAACCCAGAAAACATCAATATACACAGCTTAGTATTTCAGACCCACACGATTATTAGAAAAAACTACTTTGGAGATATAAATAACACAGAGAAGGTTTCACATGGACCTCCAGTAAACACATGAAGGTCACAGAAAGCCTGAATGGAGTAAAGCCAAGCCTCATCTGAGAGAGGCTGCTGCACCAAGAACTATGTTAATCAATACCTGAGATCACCACATGGACACCAGGTTACTGTAAGAGTAGCATTAAGAAAGAAAGAAAGAAAGAAAGAAAGAAAGAAAGAAAGAAAGAAAGAAAGAAAGAAAGAAAGAAAGAAAGAAAGAAAAAATTTAATTTCCAATTTTCCTGTATTTTATTTTATTTTTTATTTTTTTACAGCGCCAATTCACAACAAAGTCAATTCAATACATTTTCACAGATCCAGTCCAATTCAGTCCAGTTTATTATAAACCCATTAAAACAAATCCATCATATGATCCCATCAGTCCAGTTTCTAATAACTGAGTTCACATGGAGCAGTTCATTAAAATAATGAGCTAGCTAAGAAAACCTCCATCAGAACCAGGACCAGAAAGGAAAACCTCCATCAGAACCAAAACCAGGAAGGAAAACCTCCATCAGAACCAGCCATCTTCCTCGACCGGTCAGGGTGGAGAGGACAGGAAAGTGGGATGAACCAGCAGCAGAACTCTGATCCAGCTGAGAAAGAAGAAGAGAAACACAAATGAACAACAACAGCAGATGTTTCTACATGGAGAGTAAAGAGAGCCCAGTGCATCATGGGACGTCCCCCAGCAGGGAGGAGCCCATGCATCATGGGACGTCCCCCAGCATAGAGGAGCCCGGTGCATCATGGGACGTCCCCCAGCATAGAGGAGCCCGGTGCATCATGGGACGTCCCCCAGCTGCCTCAGTCTCTAGCAGCAGGATTAGAGGATGGATCAGGGTCACCTGATCTGAAGGTAGAGAATGTGTCTGCTTCCTGATTTCAAAGCTGCTTCTTCAGCTTCATGTTTTCATTTCCTTAAAGACCTTTTGGTAAAAGGTGGGCACTGAGCAGTGGATGTTTGGGTGGAGGGGAGAAGCACCAGATGATCTGATTTTCCATGGAGGATCGGTAGAAGAGCTGTCTTGTTTTATCTTCCATAACAGCAATGAGAAACTTTCTAGTCCTCTGCCATTAATCTCTTTACACTGGCAGAAATTCATTGAGAAAACAATCAAGAACTGGCAAAGTCCTTTAGGACTCTGTGTAAAAGGACCATTTTGCGTCTCCTAGGGAAGGCACAGCTTCATCAGTGAATGAGTTAAACGTCACTGTGATACCTTTGTGCTGTTTCTCTGCAGATATTTGATGGCCCAGATGTTAATCATTACTCCATTGGTACGTTCTGTGGTCTGGACCTACCTCCTCCTGTGAGAAGTTCAGGAAGCTCGGTCACCTTGCAGTTCCTGTCAGATTCAGTGATGGGAGGACGAGGCTTCCTGGTAGAATGGACTGCTGTGCAGGACTCTGGACCACCTCCCACTATCCCACCAGGTCAGAGACATGGGGAATTTTGAGGCATTTTTGGGGTAATTTCCCACATGTTTAGCAGTGTTGTTCATCCCACAAAGGCACCGTCCTAACCAGCTCCACCTGCTTGTGAAGGTGACTAATCAGGCTCTCCATCCATGTATAACACAACTGGCTTGATTAAAGAAGAGAAATAATCCACCAAACACTAATTTCCTTGTAATTGTGCTGTTTACATACAGTTAAACAGCTCTTCATTGTCTTATATCGCCCTCTAGTGACCATTTACAAGAACAACAACATAAATTCCACATCAACGTTTTGTGGGTCTGGAGTTTAGTGAGAAACATTCAGTCCAGGAATTAGCACAGACTTTTTCCTACTCGTCTGTGCACACTTTCCCAGGAAAATTGCTGTTTCTTATTAGATAATGTCAGGTTTTAGTATCTGTAAAGCTACAACAGAAGCAGAAAACTACTCTCTGTCATGAGTGGCGGGCGACGGAGGAGGTGAGGACCCAAATGCAGACAGTCAAGGCAGGAGGCAGAACTGTGCTGGTGACAAGGTTTATTTCTCAGGACACAGGACAGGGAACCACACACGACAGGGGAATGAACCACATGTAAGGATCTGACAAGGAATAACAGCAAACCAGGAGTACTTATACACAGAGGGAATAACAAGACACAGGTGAAGTGGATGACTAATCAGGCCAGATGAACTAACGAGGCAGGAACAGAAAACCACAGAACATCAGGGAAAAAACTAACTAAATATAACCAGAAAACCAAGAACATGAACATAACACACACCAACACCCAGAAACCATGACACTCTCTGCATCCAAACTAAAGATCAGGTGAAGGCCTGCCAGGATAAAACTTCTCCCCCATATCGGACACGCACAGCACTGTCTCTTAGAAACTGGTAGAACTATATGAAATATTTATGAATTCCAGTCAGCTTATGTGAAGCAGTTTTGTCACCTACAGATAAAAAGGTGGTGTAGCAGTGCTGTGGTGGGTTCTGGGAATACCCATGTACTAACCTTTAAGTGTGTGTTTCAGGTGCATGTGGTGGAATGGCGATGACAGGGGAGACTCCTGGTTTCCTGTATTCTCCTGGATGGCCTGAAAACTACCCTCATAACCAGGAGTGTACCTGGCTGATCCGCTCTCCGGACTCCATAGTGGAGTTTAACTTCCTGTCTGTTGACATGGAGGGCAGCCCACCATGCTACTATGACAGCATTGTTATCAGAGATGGTAAGCCACAACAGTAGTGAGAATAACACTGATGACACAGGTCAGATATATCCTGTGTCAGATCATAGACTGTATTTGAATGAACCTCAGACCACTTCTTAGTTGTGATTGGGTGTTTCCAGGTGCAACCAGTCTATCCCCTGTCCTGGCCAGTGTCTGTGGTCGAGTTCCTCCTGGTCCTCTCCACTCCACAGGAGACTCCATGTTTATCCACTTCTCTTCAGACGGCATTGTGAATGGACAAGGCTTCAATGCCTCCTACTCCAAAGGTTGTTCACCTAAAAACATACAGAGAAATCACAAATGTATGACTCTCAGCTGTTATACACATCAGTCCAGACTGGAAACCTTTAAAAAGGGAGGAATTTTACAACACAGTAATACAACAGCCCATGTTGTTGGTTTATTCAGTCCATTTCCTTTTAGTGATAAACGTCTTCATTCACAGAAGAAAGACAATGTGCTCCGTCAGCAGTTCATCCAGTTAACTGTAGATTAAAGAAAAGAACAAATCTTTTTCTTTGACGAAGTTTTAAAGACAACGCTGCCCCCAGTAACCTTCCAAAGTTCCAAACTCAGATTTAATTCTGCTTTACCTAACCCTAAACAAAAATCCTAATCCTCACCCCTAAACATAACCTAAATCCGAACTCCTAAAAAAATCCTTTTGTACCTGTAGGGACAAAAACTACTGTCCTGACGTCCACAGGAAGTCACTTCATATGTTGGATGTTTCAATATCACAAAGACAAACAAATATTCATATAGAAGTGTTTGTTTTCTATTTTCCCTTTGTTTTTTCTACTATAATGATATTCAGTATGACTGGTAATACTTATATCTAATGGAAAACATCATGCAATTAAAAGACTTGCCAGAAATGGTGTCATTCTCTGGTGTTTCAGGTTGTGGTGGTCTCCTGCATGTAAACAGAGGTGTAGTGAGCAGTCCCCACTATCCCCAGAACTACCTTCCTGGTCTGGACTGTGGCTGGCATGTGATGGTCGAGCCTGGTTTTAAGGTGTCTGTGACCTTTGAAAGTCCCTTCCAGGTTCAGGGCTATGGAACTGGATGCAGCACCGGAGATTACCTGGAGGTAAGCACGAGCGTTTGATCACCGCCCCACGGCTGCAGAAGGGTTAACAATCTTCATTCAGGCTGCGTTTGTGTTGGTTTTCAGCTTTAACTCAACGTCTGAGGTCACAGATGAGTCGGTAAATGTGTTTGTACTCTGGTGTTTTATTTACTGAGTGGTGTTTGTGCAGGTCAGAAATGGTCCGGATGCTTCATCTCCTCTCCTCGGAGGACGTTTGTGTGGTTCAACCCCCCCGTCCTTCCTCCTGACCACCGACAACAACATGTTTATTAAATTTGTCTCTGACTCGAGCAACGAGGGCAGCGGCTTTAAGCTGACGTTCGAGGCTCACAGTCAGGGTACGGGAACTGTTTTCTATCCTCTTCAATTACCTTTTTTATTTTACTTAATTCAGTTTTTGAAGTTAAAGTTTGGTGAGCTGACTGAATGTTGTAATGGATAAAAATGATGTGGACATTTATTCCTCCTGTGTTTGCACAGCGTGCGGAGGTTTCATTGAGCTCAATGACAATGATCCACCCGGCTACATCACTTCACCCAACTATCCTCAGAACTACCCCGTGAACATCGACTGTATCTGGGTCATCACAGTGCCCAACGGAGAAGCCGTCCAAATCGACTTTGAGGATTTTTACATCGAGCCTGTATCCAGGTTAGTTTATTCCCAGGTTGTAGGTTGATTGTTATTCCACCAGAAGGTTGTAGGTTGGTAATTATTCCACCAGAAGGTCGTAGGTTGGTTCTTATTCCTCCAGAAGGTTGTAGGTCAGTTATTATTCCTCCAGAAGGTCGTAGGTTGGTTATTATTCTTCCAAAAGGTTGTAGGTTGGTAATTATTCCACCAGAAGGCTGTAGGTCAGTTATTATTCTTCCAGAAGGTTGTAGGCTCGTTATTATTCTTTCAAAAGGTTGTAGGTTGGTAATTATTCCACCAGAAGGTCGTAGGTTGGTTCTTATTCCTCCAGAAGATCGTAGGTCAGTTATTATTCCTCCAGAAGGTCGTAGGTCGATTATTATTCCACCAGAAGGTCGTAGGTCTGTTATTATTCCACCAGAAGGTCATAGGTCAGTTATTATTCCTCCAGAAGGTCGTAGGTTGGTTATTATTCCACCAGTAGTTTGTATGTCGTTTATTAATCCTCTGGAAGGTCATAGGTCAGTTATTATTCCACCAGAAGGTCGTAGGTCGGTTATTATTCCATTCTTCCTGTCTGGACTTGTTTTCCCTCAGCTGTTCCTATGACTACTTGGAGCTCCGAGATGGCTCGACGTTAAACTCTGACTTAATTTCTCGGCTCTGTGGCAACACCCGACCATCTACCCAGCATTCAACAGGACCTGCCATGCTGCTGAGGTTTCGTACAGACCACAGTGTTACACACCAAGGATTCAAGGCAAAGTACTCCATAGGTGAGAAGATAACATCAACCACACATCTGGAAGTAGATTTTCAAATTCAGAGGCTGGCATTTGATGTGGAAGAACTCAGTGAGGGTACATCCAACTCAATAACACACTAACCCACCTTCATTTGTTCTCCCTTTGGATAAAATCTCCAGTTTTCTTCCTCAGCTTTAGTCTACTCCAGTTAAGCTACTGAACTTTGTCATATGCACTAATGAAGAAAGAGAGCATGAAACTTTCCTGTGAGCCAATCACACAGTAGAGCTGCCTATAATGGCAACTAAAAGGCCACCAGTTTTCCTGAAGGCACCCAGTACAGACAGCTTCCATATCCCAGGAACTACAGAACTACTAAGGTCTGTGGATCTCAGAGGTCAGAGGAAACATACCAGCTCAGTCTGTCTGAGATGTCTGGGACATTTAATGTGATCAGGAAGCCTTCACTAATGAGCCAGCAGCATAGATCCAAACAGAAGATCTGGATCAATGATGGATCCAGCAATTGTCTGTCAGACCTTCTCCATTTGAAATTGTTTCTATTTCTAAAATGTCTGATTGTAATCTGATGAGGAAAATGTGGATATATGAAGCTGTGATAGAGTCAGACTTACCTAGTCACTGTAACCAAGTAGAAAAATATTTGTTTTGAGAGTTTATGATACTGGCAAACATTAAACTGAACTGATATTATATCATATACTTATCAATCTTACTGGATTTTATTGGAGATTTTCTGGTTAATAAATATGCATTTAAACTATGACATGTGCAATGCTTATAATGGAAAACCTCTTTTTAAAGAGGAGTTGTAAAGCAGTAATGGCTCTCTTGTGCTTTTCATCTCCTCTCAGCAACGTGTGGAGGAACTTATTTCGGTCAGAGCGGATCGCTCCACAGTCCTGGCTTCCCAGGATCTAACTATCCTGATGGCTCCAGCTGTGAGTGGTACCTGGAGGGGCCCACTGGACACTACCTCACCCTCAGCTATGAGAACTTCAACCTGCAGAGCTCCTCAGAATGCACAGCGGACTACGTGGAGATCAGGGATTACAATGCTTCTGGTGAGGAAAAGAAAGATCAGTTCATTTTTCAGTCATGAAACAGTAATCGGTGAGACGTCTTTTCATCTCACTGCTCAGGACAACTGCTGGGCCGACACTGTGGCAGTAATCTTCCAGCTCCTCTGGACACGTCTGACAGTTTCGCTTACGTCAAGTTTGTTTCCGACACAAGTATAAACGCAGCTGGATTCAGACTGACTTTTGAAGCCAGCGTTGAAGGTACGGTCACACAAGGATTGCCACTAATACGACATTATTCTAGTTATATCTGCATGAATAAAGTCAGAATAGGGCTGCACAATGGTGTGGTGGATTTAATCTCATTTTTATTATAAATTACTAACTCAGCTCTAAAAAATGTAAATAAAAACAGAATCTCATCAGGTCATATTTTATTCCCAGTGGAAGATAAAAAAAATTATCAGAGGATGAAACTGAGATGTTTCACCATGTGATGAAAATATGAGCTGATAGTAAATCTGATGGAAAAAGTTGGAACAGGAGCAACAAAAGGATGGAAAAGTACCTGGTACAAACCAGAAACACCTGGAGGAGCATTGGACAACTAACCAGGTTACCTGGCAACAGGTCAGTAACATGACTGGGTATAAAAGGAGCATTTCAGAGAGGCAGAGTCTCTCAGATGGAAAGATGGACAGAGGTTCACCAATCTGAGACAAACTGGATCTAAAACTGGAACAATTTCAGAAAAATGTTCCTCAGACTTTGAAGATCCTCCATCTACAGTGTAGAATATCATCAGAGGATTCAGAGAATCAGGAGGAATCTCTGTATGCAGGGACAAGGCTGGATGCTGGTGATCTTCTGCATTAAAAGCAGACATGATTCTCTACTGGAAACCACTGCATGGACTCAGGAAGACTTCCAGAAACCACTGTCTGTGAACACAGTTCACCCTGAAACCCACAAATGTAGGTTAAAGCTCTATCATGCAGAGAAGAAGCCAGATGTGAACAGGATCCAGAACCATCTTCTTCCGTCTTCTCTGGACCAAAACTCATTTAAAATGGTCTGAGGCAAAGTGGAAACCTGGATGAAGATGTGAACTAGTTTGTGGAAAGCATGGACGGCGTGTCCTGCAGACTAAAGAGGAGAGGGAGCATCCAGCTTGTTATCAGTGGACAGGTGAAAAGCTGCATCTCTGATGGGATGGGGCTGCATTAGTGCCTATGGCGTGGGCAGCTTCCACATCTGTGAAGCTCCATCAATGCTGAAAAGTACATGGAGGTTTTAGAGCAACATCTGCTCCCATCCAGACAACGTCTCTTTCAGGGAAGGCCTTGCAGATTTCAGCAAGACGATGCTGAACCACATCCTGCATCCATCACAGCAGCATGGCTTCACAGGAGAAGAGTCCGGCTGCTGAACTGGCCTGCCTGCAGTCCAGAGCTTCAGAGGACTGAAATTAAAACTCCATACACTCTGCTGGTTTTCTAAGCTAAACAAGATGTCCTGAGACATCATTTCTTGTTAATTAGCTGGATAGAAATCAGCTGAACTGAGTTAGCTAATGCAGGAGAGTTTGTAAAAATGTCTTTATCTTCTTTTCCTCTGCAGCTTGTGGAGGGGAGTTGAATGCACCCTCAGGAACCATCTCCTCTCCCAATTATCCCAATCTGTACCCGCACAGCCGAGTGTGTCGCTGGGAGGTGGTGGTGGCGCCGGGCCGCAGGGTCACGCTCACCATCAACGACCTGAGGCTGGAAGGTTCTGGTACCTCCTGCGTGTTCGACTACCTTGATGTGAGCTCCTTTCTCCTCAGACTTTCTTCTATTTCATCACTTTATAAATACACAAAAATTCAGATTTAACTAAGATGTAACAGATTACTTGTGGAGGATTTTCTTTAGATTGGTTTTAAAAACTAACAAAAAAAACACCTTTACTAATTTTTGTTTTTAGGTAGTGAATCTGTAATAAACATGTAAACCTGACAAACATGTCCAGACTACAGCTGCTACCACAGTTTGCCCCAATAAGTGTGATGGGATTCCTGAGGTGTTATGACAGCAGAGCGTCCTGTAACAGTAAATTGTCAGTAAGTTTATGCTCCTTTTTCAGACGCTGACACCGTTTCATGAAGTCTGAATGAAATGAAAGTAGATGAAGATCACAGCATCATCGCCTCACAGCCCTGTTCAGAGCAGATGTGTCTCTGCTCCTCTCTGGGCTCTTTTTCTTTTTATTAGACTTCTGAAGTAAAATCGATTTCCTGTGAGGTTTTATTTTTTCCAGAGACTTAAAAAAAACACATGTTGGGCTGGTTGTTGGAGGAACCCACGCAGCCATGTTGTTTCCACCCATCGGGCCTTAAAGGGTCGTTTTAACGTTTCCGACCATTTATTTCATTTCCAAACTAAAATTTTAATCAAAAAAGTGAATATTTAATACACAAAGTTAAAGCTTTCACAGTTAGCAATGAGTTCAGGATGAAGTTCAATCAGCCAAAAGTAACGTAAATATTGATTCTTTCATCGGGATATTTAGGCAGAGTAGAAACCATAAAACCGAACAAACCACAAATCTTCCTGTGGACTGACGTTTCATGTCCGGACCTGTAGATGCAGGAAAGTTCGGTTTGCTCTCGCAGCTGGTTTACTGAACACGTTTCTCCTTCTTAGGCTGAATTTACCTTTCATCATTTTAACTCTGTTTTGACATTCACCAGGTTTTCATCATTCTGGGTTCTGGGCTGTGGCTGAAAAATGAAGCTGCTTCTGCTGGCAGAGGAAGGGACAGCATCTCTGACAGTCAGAAAAAATTAGTCCATTTTTCTTGTTCTCTGCTGGAGCTGTTGACCAGTTGGAAGTGCTGCAGTGAGAGACGTGGTTAAAGCCGCTGGAGAAACACATGAACCAGTTCTAGCTTAGGTGGAGTTAGGTAGAGCCGAGCCTTTTCTCCCAGTTCTAAATACATTAGAATTAGTTGCAAACAACCAAACAAAAAAAAGAGAGCTGAACTAACTATTCAGGGTTTTTTCCCAGAGACTTTGGAGAAGAATGCGCTTCCTCTGTTGTCGCTAGCTTGATAGAAACAACCCGCTTGTTTCCATTTTCTCACACAGTAAAACAAACAAATGGACTCTGTGATGCAGTGGAGTAAAAAATAACATCAACACGGCCAACCGGATGATTTACTGCCTCGCTAGAGATCTGTCACAGGAAGCAGCCTGCACATGCTCCTCGTCGCTCTGAGATCACCGTACATGCAAATCAAGGCCAAGTCACCGCACAGATCCCGTCTCTAACTTATTTACATTTATCTGATGACATCATCTGTTCGATAATGACCTCAAGTCAGAAACTATCACAGCATCTTAGGTCACGTTTCAGTCAGTTCCAGACCTGCCTCCAGTCTGACAGAAGCATTGCGTTAAAGGAAACCAGTGCATTGAGAATCCATCCCTGTTAGTGGGCGAGGACAGAAACTACGAGAGCAGCAAAGATGTAAAGTAATTCAAATGAACCAACCATCCTTTTCCTCTGGTAGCTGGTGTCATGTAGGTAGAGGTAGAGGATGTTATCTACGCTGCAGTTCATTGTTTACGCAATGGTTCGGCCACCACGTTCACCTTTACCTTCCACACACACACACACACACACACACACACACACATCTTCTGGTGTTTCCACACATGCTCTGACTCTTCTTTTGTTTTGGGCTTATAGGAACATGTGAGTACATGTAAGTAGCTGATGCATAGAGCTGGAAATTCAGTGCTTAGTAGACACGGAAGAACCAGGCTCAGCTAACCTGGTGCCATGTAAATACTGAGGCTTCACCCTTTATACAGCCAACAAATTAAATCTTTAACGCAGACAGTCAGTGTGTTGGGGACTGTAGGCTGAAGAAACTTGGTATTTCATGGAGGCAGCAAAGGTAAAATGACAAATCCATGAATAAGGATTTTATTCCCAGTAGAAGATGGGTCCTAACATAAGCCAGGAGTACTGGCTGGACACCAGACTGGAGGCATAAGGGAAGGTTCTTGGTATTAAAATGCTCCGTGAGGCTGGGTCACCCCTCTCTCCTCCCATCAGCCTTGTGTGACATTTCCTGAGTTTGGGACAATAAAAATGATTACAAACATCTATTTTTCTCCAGGTCCTGAATGGGCTGGCAGCTGATGCCCCCCACCTACAGAGATTCTGTGGTACAGTATCAGCAGGTACTCAGGTGCATTCTTCAGGTAACACCATGGCCATCGTCTTCAGGACCGATGCTTCTGTGTCCAACGGCGGCTTCATGGCGACTTACTCCTCTGATGAGCCTGCAGGTAAGATTTATTTTTATGATGACTGTGGTCAGAAAAATCAGACCAAAGTTTGGATATTTTCAAACCTGCTGCAGTAGGTTTTGTCTTTAAATGACTTTTTGCTGCTGTCTGCCTTTAGTTTGTGGCGGTATCCTGGACAACCCACAAGGCGGGAACTTCACCTCCCCTGGCTACCTTCTCTCTAACTACAGCAACAACCTCAACTGTGAGTGGTTGATCCACAACCCACGTCAGGTCAACTCTTCGATTGTGGTGCTCATAGAAGATCTACACCTGGAGAACCATCAGACCTGTGACTCTGATTTCCTCCAGTTCCGCTTAGGTGAGTGTAGGACAGAGTGCATGGGAAGGAAAAAACAAACCCACCAAGGTTCAAACCGGCAACCCCGTAGCTTTATAGCTCCAGTTCTAACCGCTCCCACTCTGATAGACCGAACAGTGGACGTTTAGGTCAACAACAGAGTTGGACATCTGCAGGAAAAATAAAGTAAATGTGTGGGTTAATTGTCAGTTTCTGTTCTTTCCTTGTCTTTTTTTTAAATAAAATTGTCAGCATTTCTCCACAGGTGACTCACATGGGGAGCTGTTGGCCAGGTTTTGTGGACAAACCATCCCTCCAGTTCCCATTGTGGTCTCCACCTCACACCTCTGGGTCCATTTCCAGACTGATTCTCAGCAGGGAGATTTGGGCTTCAAGGCCAAGTACATGTTTCCTGGTAAAATAACTTTAATACCTTCATAAAACCACAGATCTGTGTCTCTTAATGAATGTTGACAAAGTCAAATGAAAATTTTTATTCGTGGATAAGGTGGTCCATGCATTTGGATCAGGTATGTTGGAACAGGGAACCGTCCCAGGGGTTCACGAGGACCAGGATCAGGACATTTAATACCATATATTTTATTATAAAAAAGATCACTAACACTTTTCTAATCTAGATGTGATAATATTACTATACTTTTCTTTTCTTTTCTTATGTATCTAATTCTGTGTGTGCAGAATGTGGGGGCTGGCAGTCGGGTGAAGGAGGGCTGATCTCCAGCCCTAACTACCCCGACCTCTACCCCAGCCCCAGTCGCTGTGCTTGGCTGCTTGAAGCTCCAGCAGGACACACCATCACGGTGAGTCTGTGACACAGCCTTCTGCTCTGATATGGATCCAGTACACCAGTATAGCCAGTAAATATGCCATATTTATCTTATTTATGGATTTATTTGACTGAAACAAGATCTGACAATTACAGTGAGGTCTTGAAATATTTGGACACTCAACCCCCAACTGCTCCCCATGAGCTGGAATCTGGCAGCCCACTGCTCCTAGCAACTAGGATGGGTTAAATGCAGAGAAAGAATTTCCCAGCTTGGGATTAATAAAGTAGAATAAAGAAAAAAATAAAACATAATGCTCAAGAACCTGCATTACACCAGATTAAAATATTAAAACACATAATCATCATCATCATCACTAACACCAGCATTGTAACATCTGACTGGCTGCCATGATCCTGTGAAGGAATGAATACAACTTTAACTTTTCCAACTTAATTTTAACTCCAAAGCGAAAACAAATGTTTTCTATCAGCATTGTGGTTTAAAAAATGATCAAATCTGATAGTTTGACCAACAGACATCACAATTTTGATTATTATCGATCTGCCCATCCCTAATCTTTACCCAGTCTGGTGTGAAGGGACCTGATGAGATGGTGTAAATCATTCAGAAATCTCTAGAACAGAAACTAACAGGCAGACGTGGTGTGAGACAACAAAAGATGAAAATTAAAAACCATCCAGAAAGCAACGACTTCTGACTCAGGATTCCTGCTGAGGCTGGGATTTCTGTAATCCATCTCTGCATGTCTTTCCTTCAGCTGACCTTCAGCTACTTCAACGTGGAGCCCCACTCCACATGTGGCTGGGATTCTGTCACCATCTTCAACGGAGCTTCCCCTGGTTCTCCTGTTATTGGCCAGTACTGTGGCACCACCTCCCCAGGAGTCATCCAGTCTGGCTCCAATAAACTTGTTGTAGTTTTCCTGGCTGACCATATTGTGTCTAAAGGTGGATTTTTAGCGTCCTGGTCTACAGACTCTTCAGGTGGGTGAAACTTTAACTGTGATGGTCTTTAAAGAAGGCTTTCTACATGTACTCTCCATTCACACATGTGCATTTTCCACCAGGCTGTGGAGGGGTGATCCATGCCGATACAGGTACAATCAAGTCACCAAACTATCCCCAGAACTTTCCAGCTAATGTGGAGTGTTCCTGGAGGATTGTTGCCCATGAGGGAAACCACTTAGAGATGAGCTTCAACAATGAGTTTGAGATTCCCGGGACCTGCCAGAACAGCTACATCAAGGTAAGCCACTCATCTCCGAAAAGAACTTCACCAGATAAGAATCCAAGATTTCTCTAAGTGTAGACACATAACTGCATTAGCCTCCATCACGAGCAGTATTATGACATGCCCACCTCGGTGAGATCAACACTGAGAGTGGGTATGGAAATCTGTAGTCTAGCAACCATCAGCCCCCTCCTCTACATGGACAACATCAAGCTGTACGTAAGAACTGAGCGAGACGCTGATTAACTGATGTCATTCAGACTGGATAAATGCAGCTGAATAGTACGAAAGAGAGGCAGGAAGATCCTCCCATCCTGAGGGGCTGAACTACCAGAAGACAGTTACAAACACCCTGGGATACCACAGGCTAATGATAACCATGAGGTGGCCGTAAGGATGGCAGACAACACCTAGTACCTACAGACACTAAGGCAGGTCCTAAAGGGTAAGCTGAATGGAAAGAATAAAGTCCAATTCATCAACACGTATGACCAGAAGCCATCAGACACCATCTAATATAATAGACTGGCCAAAGGAGAGGATGGAAGTCACTGATATCAAGACCTGAAAGCTTCTCACAATGCCTGGAGGGTTTATACCCAATTCCAGCAGCCTAAGTCTGGAGACTAGGAGGAAGGAGGGTGACCAGGATGAAACATTAAAGATCAGTACATCAGAAAGATGGAGTCCAGTGAGGAAGGTCTGGGTAAACGACAAACAGTTGAAACCCAGCATGGAGGAGGAAGAGGAGGAACCATGAAGGAGGAATAAACCCTACATGGTGTACCATCGACAGACTGAAGAAGTGGCTTAATCAAGGAGTCCTCTCAGTGTCTGGAGAAGGCTGGTCTGACAGACAGCACAGAGACTCTGATCATGGCTGGACAGGAACAGGAGGTGAGCATGAGAGTGATGGAGGTCGAGGTCTACACACCAGACAGGACCCCAGCTAGAGGCTGCTCAAAGAGGTCTCAAAGAGAGTTCAGAACATTGCACGGTGGACAATGGAGGGAGGTAAGGCAGACATGGACATAACATAACCAGGAACAGAGTACAGCAACATCTGTCCCAGGATGAGACCACCACAGCGAGTGATAGAGTTGAGATCCTGAAGGACTTCCAGATCCCACTGGTGATGAAAAACCAGTGATGCAAACCAGCCTGACAGCGTGGTGGATGAAGGCAGCAGCGACAGATGTAGAGATCCTGAAAGAGAAACATCAAGAAGAAAGATGAGAATCTGGAAACATACGAAGAACTAAAGGAGGCGGTGGGGAGTGATAATCCAAGCACTGGGAGCGCGACTCCAGCAGATCTGAGGAGGAGTCCCGGGAACAGCTGAGATACTGTAGAGAACCCTCAGTCCTCTGGTGGAGGATCTGAGTTTGTCTTGTATCATGGATGCTGCTCCGGCTGAAGGAATTCACGATGTGTGAAATGGTCTTCATCATTTTAAAACTATTTTCTTGTCTGCAGGTGTGGTCGGGTCAGACTGAGAATACTGATGATCTTCTGGTGACTGGCTGCGGTTCAGTGGCCCCGGCCCCCGTCGTCGCTCCATACAACATCATCACAAGTCGATTCCAGTCTACTGAAGCGCCTGGCAAGGGTTTCTCCCTCTCCTTCACTACAAGTAAGAATCGGAAAGATTCATTGACTAAACCGCAGTTACTGAAAGTGATCATGGTTAAGGTAATACATTTAAATGTCCGGTTCCAGACATTCAAAGCTCCAGAAAGTATTCAGAACCCCTCTATATATATATATACTGCCCTTCCATTTTATATACCTGTGTATGCTGTCGCTGGGAGGGAAACATTCTTAAAAACCCGGTTGGCAGGGCGTCAAGAGCACGTGGTGGTTTTCAGATGGCCGATGATCTCATCCAGGGTTGTAGGACTGACTGGAGAAGAGTGTGTCATGGTGTTCATGTCTCTGAGTGGACACAGGGACATATGTCCTCCCCTGGCATGGAAGCACTGACTGACTGCCTGGTTTTCTGAATGTCATCAGTAAAGAAAGAAACAAACTCATTTTTACCAGCGTGGCATTAAATGATTAAGCTGATTTGCACTAACTGAGATTCTGCAGCGGATATATGCTGCAGTATTTGACCTGATTATGGACCTCGTCCTCTAGCAGCACCAGAGTCCCACGAACACAGTTTCTTCTCTTCTGTTCACCAGGGTGTGGTGCCAACTTCACAGCTCCTACTGGTCGGGTGGTTTCTCCAAACTATCCAGACAACTACCCTGACTTCTCCAACTGTAACTACACTATAGATGCTGGGCTGCAGACTGTCATCATCCTCACCTTTAACGTCTTCCAAACAGAAGGTAAAGGCTTGTATCAGCAGTATGGATGAAGAATAACAAGCAGAAGCTGTGTGTCCTTTACTCTCATGGAAAATGTGTCTAAAGAAATTTTCTTTCTCAGCACACTCCACCTGTGTTTATGATGGGCTGAAGATCTACAACCTGGCCACTGGTGGATCTGCTATTGCCGTTGTATGCGGCACTAACATTCCAGGGCCCTTTTCCACATTTGGCCCCATGTTACTTCATTTCTACTCAGACTCTGTGATCACACACCGTGGCTTCATGGCAGAATACAGAGCCATCCGTAAGTAAAGAGGATGAAAGAATGAAGAATTATACAGGAATCTCATGAGTACTTGAGTTGGCAACTACCCCTCCCTCCTACCAAAGATCAGACGGTTAAATTAAAAGTTCAATTAAAATGCAGTTATTGGGTCTCTGTGCATGATTACGACATGATTACTGCAGCGATAATGTTCAGTCAGCATTCTTCCTGCTCAAGCCTAAATGATCCATTCACTTGGACCAGGTGTGTTGGAGCAGGGAAACATGTAAAAACCTGCAGGATCTTGGCCCTTAAGGACCTGAAATGGACATCCCTAGCTTAAGGGATGACTAGGGAATGACCTTCCAGTGTTAGCTCTTGGTAACCAAGGAAATTTGCTTCAGTGCAGAATGATTTTATTAGCTGTGGCATATTACTCATATTACTGTATAGTACACATATTTATACTATGTGTGTGTGTGTATGTGTGTGTGTGTGTGTGTGTGCAGCATGCGGTGGTTTCTTCAACAGCACCTCAGGGACAGTGAGCAGTGCGGGACTCTCCATGACCAATTACCACCACAACATCAACTGTACCTACCACATAATGGTCCAGGCAGACAGAGTGATGGATCTCAAGTAAGTCTTCCTGCGTCACCTCACCCGTAGGACGAGAGAGGAACTGAGAGCATGTACCAGATCATCTCTTGATGACAGCTGTGGTGTCTGGGTGAGAGGGAGCCCTGCAGGAATTACATGTAACGGGTGTGAAAACGGGTGATTTTGTGCAAACACAGGGACAAGAAGGAAGAAATCAGTTAAGGGGAGTTAGTGTTGGTGACCAAGGGTCCAGAGAAGGCGATGCCATGATGTTCCTGGTAATGGCCCTGGAGGAAGGTGGCTGAGATGAGGATACAGGAAGTATGAAGTTTGTTTTGGCTGATGAGAAGAAACATCCTAGATTTTTATCAGTGGTTGAAGCCTTTTTGCTTCAGAGCCTGCTGAAGACGTGGTCCATGGTCCAGTATCTGACGGTACTATGACCACCGGAGGCTACCTGCCCAACCGTGACGAGCCACCATAGCTCAGGAGAGTCAGTGACTAGGTCAGTGGTTTGGGAAAATGTAGCAGACTAACTAATGTTTTGACAACTTGGGCTCTTGGAAACATTCTGGTCCACAATCCAGAACACTTGGTGGCAGTAATGCACCAATTCGTGTTTGCCAACCACCAAACAATATAAAGAAGAAGAACTGACCAGAGATTATTCCACCAAAGGGGTGCAAGGTAGAAAAAGTTTATAAACCACTGCGCTAGGTACACGGTGGTGTGGTGGTTAGCATCGTGGCCTCACAGTAAGAAGGTCGCTGGTTCGAGCCTTGGCTTGGGAGAGAAGTTGGAACTTGGCGAGGTGATGGCCTTTCTGTGTGGAGTTTGCATGTTCTCCCTGTCTATGCGTGGGTTCTCTCAGGGTACTCCTACTTCCTCCCACCCTACAAAGACATGCATGTTTATTGGTCACTCTAAATTCTCCCTCGGAGTGTTTGTCTCTTTCAGTGTTGGCCGTGTGATGGACTGGTGAGGGATGCCCTTATCTCTAGTTAGAGTTAGAGAAAACTCATTAGGTGATTAGATCAAGGAACATGCAGAGGAAAGAATCCTGGGTGGGTCAACCAGATTTAAGGAGGTCAGTAAAGGAGTGAATGAGGTGTGGCTTTGTTCCTGAACCAGAGTTAACAAGCTATGTTGTACTCAGGCCCCATCAGTGAACTCTGAAATTCGGCTTCTGAACCTTTAAGCAACACTTTTAGTTTGCTGTGCCTTCTTCTTTCTGTCCACAGGTTCAACACTTTCCATCTGGAGGCATCTTCTTCATGTATCTATGACCATGTTGCTGTTTATGATGGACCAGACACCTTTGCACCCTTACTGGGGAAATTCTGTGGTACAGTGCTCCCACCTAACCTGCGCTCCTCCACCAACCAGTTATTCATCGTATTCAGGACAGACGCCTCCATTAATGGGATCGGCTGGAGAGCTACTTACCACGAAACACTTGGTAAGTCAAGTATGATCTCAGATGAAGGACCTGCTTTGGTGTTTGATTCTGGTTTTACTTGCATTGTAAAATCGCCCAGACGTGGTTTTCTTCCTTGGGCGGTGCTAGCCCAAATACAGCTGATTGAAGAAGTGGTTGTTTTTTCTGAATTGCCTCCAGGTCCAGCACAGGGATGTGGTGGCTACCTCTCCATGCCTATGGGCATGTTTGGGTCACCAGATCCAAACCTGGATGGACGCTATGAGCCCATGATGGACTGCGTATGGACCATCGAGATGCCGGTGAACAGGGTGATAAACCTGACCTTCAGCTCTTTTGATCTGGAGAGCTCGTCTAACTGCTACTACGACTATGTCAAGGTGAAGTCACTTAAATATGAATTAATATTTGCACATCCTGCTTCTTTAATACGAGAGGAAAAACCATCTGTTCTCTGCAGGATTATAATAACGTTAAAAAATGAACAGGAAGTGTAGACGATGGGCCTCATTCACCAATACCTTCTTAAATTTATACTTAAGTTTTACTTGAGATGTTTTTTTTTGCAAATACCCACCGTCAGATGAACATGTTCTTAGACTGCAGAATTGTTCGAATCGTTCCTCTTAGATCGGTGAATACCAATCTCTCGAAAGTTGAAAGGACGGACCAGCCAGTCCTACTTTGCATAAAGTTCATGACTCTCCCGTGTGCAAACATGAGAGAAACAGATGAGGTTAAAATAATAGAACGACAAACTGATTAAAACACAACAAGAAAGAAACATAAATAAGTGCAACGAAGCCTGATTTTCCTCATTTTTAAAGTGTTTACTTGAACATAAATAATTACATGGTGACCTTCAAATAATCTAAAAACAGCTTTATATACAAACTGGTCATTAATTGCTCTAATTGATTTCTTAATAAAACTAATTATTATAATGAAAAGACACAGTTGTAGTAAATTTAAATTATTAAAGACCACATTCAGCAGGTGGATCTGGATTTTATGGAGTGATGTTCTTGTGGTTGAGGGACCGGGCGTGTTTGCAGTTGTTTACAATGATGGCGTTAGAAAGACACGCAAAAGAATTAAATCCATCTTATCTGCAACTTGTTCCTGAATGAACGAAATGGATGAAAAATAGTTTAATTTCCTCTCGAAGGAAATTATAATGTTTGGATCTGAAATATTGGTGTTTATCTAAATAAGAAAATTTTATACTTAACCAAAGTTATTTAAAAATCTGACAAAACATGACTGTAGTGCTATTTTTGTATTTTAATTAACAGAACAGCAGAAAACAACAAAAATGCTTATTTCATTCAAACGTGTCGGCTTGCAGATGTTCATAATGTACTCCTGGAAGTGTTCGTAGGATTTGTTCTTAGCTAAGATTATGAAAGATTTTGGTAAAATGTTCGTAAGTGTAATTTAAGAACAAATTTCTTCGTTGTTGACTGAGGCCCGTTGTCTCTATGTGATGTTTTCTGGTAATGTCTCATACAGATGGGATTCATGGCTCTTTGAAGGGAGCCAGATCTTGAGGAGTCGTTCCTTTTAAAGAGCCATTCAAAAGACTGGTTCATTCTTACAATATCTTACAAAATTTCACAATTTTTAAGAACGAACAATCATAATATGTACCTATATAAAATCTATTATACAAGACTTTAAAAATATAGTAAAATAATAGATAAACAAAGGATAAACCTAAGGAAAGTGCAATTTCTAGTAAATGTTTTGGACAGAACTCACAGTATTTGTTTCTGAACACTCTGCACATCGATGCTTCACATGAATGGAGTGTGTTGGACATCAGACGTCTATCATGTCACAAATGTGATGAAGGCATTGTGGAAAATTTATATATAAAAAGAATGCCTCACAAATGAACGGCTCACAGCTGTGACTTGGTTCCCATCGTTCATTTAAAAGAGCCGTTCAAAAGAATGGATTCGTTCCCGAACATCACGTCTCTAATGTCTTAAATACGTCTGTATTCTCCATCAGATCTATGACGGTGACAACATGAACTTCCCCCTGGCTGGAAAATTTTGTGGTGTTTCCATCCCGAGTTACTTCGTGTCGAGTGGAAACTTCCTGACGGTTCAGTTTGTCACTGATAGCGTGGTTCAGAGGTCAGGATTCAATGCCACCTACCGAGCAATGCCTAGTAAGTTTCATCTTTCACAAATTCTCTTTCAAAAGGTATAAGGGCATAGTAAATATAACTCTAAGCCCAGTACTGTGCCCATGTCTAGAGGACAGAGGACTATAGTTTAACTAAAATATATCAAGTGTACATAAGCGTATGTTTTAAACTTGGGCATTTCTGAATCGTATCCATGTCTGTCCTCCTTCAGGGGTTTGCGGCGGGACCCTGAACGCCACAACAACCATACAGACCCTGACTTCACCTTCCTTCCCCAGCGTCTATCCTCCTTACACCAACTGTCGCTGGATCCTGGATGCTCCACCCCAGGAAACCATCAACATTTCAGTCCAGACCTTCGTCCTTCAGCCCACGCAGGATTGCTCCACAAACTACCTGGAGATGAACGACTGGCCATTGGTGAGTTCACATGTGTTCTGGACCAAAAGGAGAAGGATAATAGGAAGTGCTGGTCATGAAGAGGTTTTCTACAAAACATCCCAATACCAGGTGTTCCTGGTTCTTTGGTTTTGGTTTGGTTTGGGTGGTTTTGACAGGTCATGCATGATGCATCTCCCAGTCTTTGTAACGTGGTTCATATTGTGCAAATTTTCCCATTTTAAAATGGGAAAGCTGTAGTTGTGCTTACTGCAATGGTCACAGCACCAGAACCATTTATATCTGCTTCAGGCACACTGGACCATACACGGGACCAGACCCAACTTCTAAGAAGAGAGGATGTCTCATGTTTTAATGAGCCATGCCCTCCCATCCCACTTTTTATGCCTGGATAAATATTTTTCAACCCATCACGTCTCTGGTTTTATATGGTCTATGAGCATCAAAACAAAACCTGGGAGAGAGTTTTGGATCTGAAGTTTTGAGTGAAACTGACAGCTCGGTGACCTAAACCTCCTGAAAGATTAAACCTGGTGAAGTTGTGACAGTTTTGACTCCAGTCCAAACCAGACTTCTACACCAGTTTGTGGAACAGCTGATAGTCTAATAAGCTTCTTGTGTTTCCAGGGAGACTACGGGCAGTCACATAAGTTCTGTGCATCGGACATTCATCCTCCAGACTTCTATAGCTATGGCAGAACAGTCCTTGTGCACTTTAAATCTGACACCTTCATGACAGGAAACGGACTCAGTTTCAGCTATCAAATCGCCAGTAAGTCTCCATGGTACACTTCTGACACTAGAACATAAGATTAGTCTGACATTTAGAGCTTTTTCTTCTCTTGAAGCAGTAGTCCCTTTGAAAACTGCACAGTGTGCTTTAGAATGAGAGAACGGTGAAAGGTATTGCACTTAATCTCTGATCAGTTGCCTAACGAAGGTTGTGCTGGTCTCCAGGCTGTAGCCGGACCTATGAACAGGAATATGGCTACCTGAAGAGTCCAGGCTGGCCTGACATCTACCCCCACAATATGGACTGCACCATCATCCTGAAGGCCCCACAGAACAGCTACATCTCTTTCTTCTTCAACCAGTTTGATCTGGAGAGCCACAGCAGCTGTAGCTTCGACTATCTGGAGGTGAGCAGGAGAGACACATTTACAGGGTAGATTCATCAGTAAGTTGAAGGAACTTTTGTTGGATTATTTCTCTCCTTTAATACAACCATTTCGTGTTATCTTATACATGGATGGAAAGCCTGATCCGAACAAATCTGATCTTTTTTGTGGCCAGCCAGCGTATTACAGTTTGTAGTACTGACTCTGATCTCTGTGTGATCTCTGATTTGTGGATTTGTGTTGTTACTCAGATCCGTAATGGAAGTACAGCAGACTCTCCTCTGATTGGTCGCTTCTGTGGCAGCATCCTTCCCAACCCCATCTTTCCACAATCCAACCAGCTCTACATGCGCTTCAAGAGTGACTTTTCCATGGCGCGAGATGGTTTTGATGCCACATGGACATCTTCTCCTCACAGTGAGAATTACACAGCTTATAGAACGTAGTTTTACACCAGGTCTCCATCAATTATCCAGATTGTTTTAACTCCACATTTGTCTCCGGTTAACCTGAAATCTCATTTCAACATGAAAAAATAAAGCTGTTTTTATGTCCGTGCTGCTGTTTACAGAGACGGCTGGATGTTTTCTGCCTGTGTTCCTCAGGTTGTGGTGGTACTCTGTTTGGTGACCATGGCTCAGTGGCAAGCCCCAACTACCCCGGAAGCTACCCTAACATGAGCCATTGTGAGTGGAGCATCAAAGCACCCAGAGGTCGGGTGGTGACCGTCACCTTTGCCCAGATCAGTATTGATGACCCAGGAGATTGTCAGAACAACTTCCTGAAGTTGTATGATGGCCCAGACACTTCCTCCCCACCTGTTGGACCTTATTGTGGATTGGTAAGTAACTCAAGTTATGACCTGAAAGTGTTTTCAGAACCAGTAAAGTAAATTAGACGAACGGTTTACAAGGTCAAAATGTATAATTTCATGCTAGAATAATATAAGGTTTCTTCTTGAAAAGGATTATGTTTGTTACCTCCTCATTGCCCACTGAACCTTCCTTTTTCACAACTACTTCTTTTTTCAACAATATTGGATGTTTTCCACACCCTGTAAGGCCTAACCCTGTCCTGTCTGTGGCTTAGGAAACCGACATCGCTCCATTTACATCCTCCTCCCACCACGTCTATGTAGTCTTCCAAGCCCAGCAGCCCACCTTACCGTCAGGCTTTAGACTCACTTGGAGCAGCTGAAGGACAACCTCCTTTGAACGAGCACACCAGCAAACCATCTCTAAATCCACCACATTTTATCTACTCGGCTACGACGACCCAATAACACGATGAGTAAGAAAATCTACTGAAAGGAACTGAAGTTCATCCTGATATTTGTTTAGTGTTGAATGTTCAAACGTATTTAATGCACTTTTATTTCTACTTAATAGATCTTGATTTCATATTTTTCTCTCTTTCCTCCTGTTTGTGTGTATTTATGACCCTGAGTCTGTTTAATAAAGACTGAATGAATAAAAATATGAATCATGTGCTGATTAATTGTAAATATAAGAGCTCTGAGAACTTTGTCATGAGTTTTACTGAAGACAAATAAAAGGTGAAGTGCGAGTGTGAACTGTAAGCTTGTTTTTGTCTCTCCAGAGGTCTGAGACACAGCGCTGATCCCCTCTGGCTTAGAGAAGCCACTGCTAGGGACTGATTCTAGTCCTCTGGGTGGGAGTTCCCATTCAAACCTAGATAAAAAGTTTGGTGCTGTTTTTACCTCTGACTGATGCTGCTGCATCTTCTTCACCCTGATCCAGAGTTGACCAGGGAACAACAACCAGAGGGAGAGAGAATTTTATATATATACGTATTTCAGTGTCTTATGTGAGCTCTTTTCCCCACTCTGCTCATCATGGCGTACAGCGATGCCATCATCTACCTGCTGCAGAGAGCCCAATTCAGCTGCTCTGTTACGTGAGAAGCTCCACAAATTCCAGGTGGAACCTCCACCTCCACCTGGATTTACCTAACAAACAGACCACAGGGTTTGTGAGACTGGAAGATTGTGTGTCTGAGATGGAGGTCTGCAGACCTGGAGCACCACAAGGGTCTGTACTCTCACCACTTCTCTTCACACTGTCCACCTCAGACTTCCAGTCCAACTCTGAGTCCTGTCATCTGCAGAAATACTCTGATTACTCTGCAGCTGTGTGGAGGATCAGTGATGGACCAGAAGCTGAGTGCAGAGAATTGGTCAGAAACAATCACCTCATCATGAACACAGTCTATTGAATCCAGAAGGTCTTAGCAGCAGGCCCTGATCTGCAGACAAATGATGCACACTTTATAACCCTGAGACCAGAGACCCCCACCCTCATACACCAGAACTCCAAGCTGAATGCTGGTTAAACTCTGCTTGCTCTGAGTAAACCTTCCTCACCTTGTCGTGATATGTGGGTTTGTGTTTCCTGTTTTATTTTGTAGAATTTTCTCAGTGTGAATTTTGTTTACTTTACTTCATGTTTGTCAGCACACCTGGTTTAATTTGCTCTTTTGCTTCAGCTGCTCCGTTAAGTCACTTCTGTATCCACTGGTTTCATTTATCACCGGCCAGATCATCGTCGTCTTTCCCCTGAAGAACTGATCTAAGTCCATCAGTTCTTTTGATTAAAACCTTAGTCCTGCACCTGTCTGCCTCTTCGTCCTGGATCTGTTATAATTCCACCCATCATGGCACATCTAGGGGATCTGGTGTAGTCCACAGGATTTTAGAATATATATAAATATATAGCACATTATACATTAAGCCTTGGAAATAAAAGTTACTGTTTTGTACAAAAAACTTTAAAGATCAGTCTGGACCACTTTTAATCTTGGACAAGTTTTTGTTCATTTGTGCATTTAAGACAAAATTCCTCAGAAAAATAATACAAACAATATTATTTTCATTAGATGAAACATATAAAACACAGGCTCCTTTTTACTCTGCCCGTAGGGTTGGAGGACAAAATTATTCCAACTTTATTTTACAACCCCAATTCCATACAAGATGGGACACTGTAAAACGTAAATGAAAATGTTTTGCTCTTTAATAAAAATCATGAGCTCATGTTGAACCTTAAATTTGGAAGAAGGCGATGGCTACCACTACCGTGTAGCAGATCCCAGTTCGGATATCTGGGAATGCGTCATGTGATGTGGATATGTAAAATATTTAGATTATATTATGTTTGCCAATATTAAAAGTTCTGCTACGTTATGATTAGATCACGTTCAGGATCTGATATGAGACGTAGTTTACTGATTAACCACAATCACTTCCATTAAGATGTAATTTTCCTCCTGATCAGTCGGGTATGATTAATCATGTCTGATTAATCAAAAGTAAAAAACTGAGGCACATTCTGGATCTTGACCTTTACCATGTTCACCTAAAGGAACAGAAAACTGAAAGACTCTGTAGACATTAAATCAGGATGTAGTGGAAGCCTTCCTCCTCTCACATCAAAACCTACCTACATTTTGTCTTAAATCTACATTTAAACTCTGTTTATGACTCGATTTGATGTCACAGTGACATTTATTCTGCTTATTCCTGAAGTTCTGAGCGTCCTGAGGCTGAGAAACCACTTTAGTACTTTTCTTCCAGCCCAGAGCAGCATGATACAGCAGCAATTCACCTTACGCTCCATGTCGCACGCCAGCAACTGATTATTTACACCTGAGAACACTCATCCTGGCTCATTCATCAAAGAACGGCAAGAGGACATCATTGCAGGAAAAGAGAGGAAAACAAGAACAGAACAGAATAGAGCAAGAGAAAAGACAAGAGTCAACAGTAGACAGACTTTTACTGGCTGGAGAGATCTCAGAGAAGAGAAAGGAGGAAAATTATGCCTGATTAGCCGACTTTAGGGAAAAAATCTGACAAGTTGAGTAGTGTAGCTGTAACAGAGTCAATAAGCCAGAAAACAAAGAAAAACAGGCTTTGAACCCTTTAAGGCAGTGGTCCCCAGCCCTGGGCCTCAAGGCCCACTATCCTGCAGGTCTTAGATGTCTCCCTGCTGCAACACACCTTATTCTAATTAAGTCTGCAGGAAAGTGGGCCTTGATGACAGGAGATGGGGTTCCCTGCTTTAAGGTACTCTTTCTAAAATCAGTTATGTCATTGCAACATGTTCGTCCAGCTGTTTCTGTTTTCTAATGCTTCCTTTTACAGCCTAAATTCAAAATGACCTCATATTTGTCATGAAATAATAATAATAATAATGTCTTCCGTGTGTTTTCTAGGCTCTACTGTTAATATTGACTGACACAACAGACCAGTAATGGCTTTCTGGTTTTTCTAGAATATTTTAGACTGTAAAATATCTTTTTTTCTACCAGAAGCCTCAGCTTCTGGTAAAGCAACCCTGAAACACGTTAAAAAGAGTAACATATGACAAGCTGTCTTCTAGCTTTAATGAATACATGATTTTCCTACTCTCTGCAGGAGGCCGAGGAAGTCCAGCTTGTCTGCTGCAGAGGGAGGAGGACCCTGACTCTCGGAGATGTCCATGGATGCAGGAGGTACCTGTGTGGTTGAACTCCCGCTGTGTTTATTCCAGGCTGCATCCTGCAGCAGGCGGTCTGGACTAGAAACTGTCCTGTTGGGGCCAGGACTTGATGTGGGGGCAGTCTGTGGTGGTAAAACTTGAGAACACAGTAGATGCTGCTCATCCAACAGGGTGTGCATCTTCTGCTCAACAACAGAATCAGAAAACATACGTTATCAAAAGTGTCTTTAAAATCTTACTAATAAGAAAAGTCAGGTGATAAAATGGACAATCCGACCGACAGAAGTATGTATTCTATTCTATTCTATTCTATTCTATTCTATTCTATTCTATTCTACAGTCATTCAGCAGATGCTTTTCTCCAAATCGACTTACATCTGAGAGTAAGAACAACACAAGCAAGAAATCAAACAATTAAGTAGTCAGACTTCACTCCTTTTCCATGTTTAATCCAGTCAGGAGTCCCAGGATGGCTGGAGTCTGTTCCAGCTCAGGTATGCTAACAGTTTTACCGCTCCAGCTACAAACATGTCAGAACAAAGTAAAACACCTCAAACTCAACTCAGTCCAGTCCAAAGAGCTTCCTCCCACTGAACCCGTCTGACCTCAGCTCTCTAAAGCCGTCTTCTGTCCTGGTTTTCCCGTCCATGAGGACTTTTGTTCATGATTTTCTAATCAAATTCGTCTCCTCAACCCATAGCATGCAGCAATCCACACCATGGTGCAACGTGTGGGCCAGTTGGGTGCTCAGCGGGCAGAGACGGCTACCTTTACGTCACCACCAGAATTTACAGCGAGTTTCCAGCTGTGTGAGGATCATGATGCATTCTCTGATAGGTCTGTGTGCGCTGCGCTGATGGACCATCAGCACCATCAGCACCATCAGGATTCAGTGTTTTCTTACCGCTTTCAGGCTTTCATCGTAGTGATGGGCCAGTTCTTTCAGCTGCATCTCCAGTTCTCCAGCCTCCAGCTTCACTGCACATCTCAGCTTCTCTAAACTCTGAGCATCTTCCCTACACACACACACAGACACACACACACACACACACACACACACAGAGTTGTGTTTTGAGGCGTCCTTTGACAATTTTGCTCCAGTGCATACAAATGGTTCAGTAAACAGCTGTGAACTACCCACCATAATAAAACTAGAAGCAAGTCTTCTCTTATAGCACATGTGTATAATGTGTACTTTTACTAAGAAATGTACATAAATAACCATTTCTGTCAAAAACAGGATTTACTGGCTATCTTTTCAATGAAAGTGAAAGATTCATCAGTCCTCGTTCTGTCAGATACAACACTAACAAATGAAATTATCTAAACACCAAATAATAATAAAAAGAAAATATAAATGTGAAATAAACCAGTTGATTCACATCAGTGAACAACAGGTGATCACTTCACATGCACTATTTGTTCTAAACATATTCCATTGATTTGCTCCAGAAACATGAACTGAAATGAATCAATAATCCATATAAATTTAAAAATGAACAAGAAAAGAACTCGGATCCATTCTACATGATCAAATACCAGACATGACAGAAATGAATTCACAATAACGTCCATGTTAATAAGCACTTTTCCAAGTTAACAGGTAACATGGCAGCTGTAGCTCAGGAGGAGGAGCGGATGTCCACCAACCAGAAAGTCACTGATGCCATCTACAGGACGGGCCACAGCCGCCTATATTTCCTGAGTAAAGTCCTTCAACATCTGCCGGATGATGCTCAGGGTATGTCATGTGGTGGCCAGAGCCCTTCTTCATGCTGCTGTGTGCTGGGGCAGCAGTGCTGAAGGCGACCGGTCACATTGTTGGAGTGGAGCACGACTCTCTGAGGATGGTGTTATAGAGGAGGATGCTGTCCAAGCTAAGAACTATACTGGAAAGTCCTTCCCATCCTCTCCACAACACGCTGGACAGCCTCAGGAAGGCGTTCACCAACAGACTGACTCCACCTCGCTGCAACACGGAGCGCCACAGGATCCTTCCTTCCTTCCTGTAACACCGTAACTCTGCTCTGAAGCAGAAATCTCAAATAATTCCTTTAACTCTGTGCCTGGACGAATGAACCAACCACAGGTTCACCCCCCCCCCCCCCAAAAAAAAAACAGCCATAGAGGAAAAGAAACAGAAATACCTGCTGGGTCCTAAACTGCTGCCTCAGCTGATCAGTTTCAACAATTCTTGTGAATTTCTGATTATTAAATTGTAAATATTGGGCAAATCATTTATTTTAGGCCTTACTGCTTTCATCAGGTAACAACTTCTCATCATTTTATGAATCCAGCCAATCATAATTAAGTATATGTTGAACAGAATGACTGAATCAGGAGATATTAGATAAATTCTGTATATTTAATGGCTTCTTTACCCAGAAATGAAGTCAAACAGGACGTTGTCCAGCTCTGGTAGCTGGTTTCATTAGTAAGCCCCTGATTCAGAGCGAATGTTGATGGGCGGAGGTTTTTGAGGGGACCAGTGCAGGACCAGCTGTTTATACCTGTCGGTGGTGGAGAAGACACTGTAAACTGCTGCCTGGTCTTCACAGGACTGCTCCTCAATGTCACTGAAGACAGAACGAAACTGCTGCAGACACAACATCATCTCCTCCAGTTCATCCAGAGAGTACTATGGAAAATAAACAGGACCATCATTCTACAGTATGGGTCCATAAATACAAACATTAATAAATACTTGCACCAACAAAGAATAAACCTGCACAATTAAATACATTAATGACAGAAACACAGTAAAATATATTCACATTCACGGACCTCTGTCTTTATTTTTGAGGTGGTGATGACATTACCTTTAATTTAACATTTCTCATCACTTCTCTGAGTTTTCTGTTTGACAAGAATATACCGGATCATTATTATCTGTTCCCAATAAGACAGAAATTCTTTCAGATAAGTCTCAGCTGTGGTTGTAACATGCATTTCCTGATGCACTTGGACATCACCAGTGAAGTACCTGGAGTCATAGGGGGTTTCAGGTCTTTCAACCTCCAACCTCCTAAACCAGGGAACCTGATTGAGAGGCTTGTGTCCAAGAAACATCCCCCACTGCCTGTCCCTACGTCCAAAGCATCTATAACTTTTCTCTTGCTTGCTCCAGTTCTGCCCGCGAGCCTGTAGGCCTTACACTGTGATCGTCCAGCAAAGCCTCTCCCACATCAAGAGGCAAAAACTGTGACACCACCCCTGTCTGCAGCAATCCTCTGCCAGCTCAGAAGATTTCCTCATATTTTCTTTTTGATGGTTGGAGGTACTTGTTCTGGTTTTACAGATGGACTGAGCAACCACTTCAACATCTGGTGGCGCCAGCGATGGCGTCATTTTTAATCGAGTGCCTGGAGCAGCTGGTGAGATTCTTGTTGGTATAAGAATCTCAGCAGCTCTCAGCAGGTGATTATGTGTTTCCAGATTTCTGGAGCTTCTTGCTGAATCTGTGTTGTTACTGCAACACGAAGCCGTAACCATACGCTTGCGTGCAAGAGCACATTTCACTGCTGTCAGCTACGCAGACCCTACTGTACGCACATGCCGCAAGAGTATAAATCTAGCTTTAAACATAAAGATCCTCTACAGAGTTCAAACATCTTATTATATCATCACCTTGCTCTTGACTGTACCTTTTTCATTGACTGTGAAGCCTATGACCAACTTTGTCGGGGGATTGGATCGAAGTCAGGACTAGATACAGCCTGTTGGTTTTCCTTAACTAGTCTATTATTTATTATGAATTGACTCGAAGTAATTTATCTGTAAAGTGTCCTGAGACGACATTGTTGTGAACTGGCGCTATACAATAAAGAATTAAAATAAATGGAATTGAATTGTTTGTGAATGTGCTGTATACACAAATTCAATCATTAATAAAACATGGAAAAGAAGACCAACAGCTTCTAAAAGTTTTCAGCATGAATGAATCTTCACAGAAACAGTTACTCACAGGAAAGTTTCCTGAATGCTGCTTGCTGTGAGGCTTCTGTGGACACCGATGGTCACAGTGGCAGCAGCATGCTCTGGTCACCGTCTGGCTAGCTTCCCAAAGCTTGTTCTGGTCTTTTTTATTTGTGCCCACATCCTCCTGGATATCAGCCCAGAGTCGTGTACTTACAGAGACTGTTTCATTGTTTTGACCTGTCTTAGAGATGAACTCATGTGACCTCCATTCATTAGACATCAGAGGGCCAGGCTGGGGTACAAGGAATGACCCTAAAGGGGATTTTGTTGCTTCTGCAGCTCTCAGACTGTTTGGGATAGTTTGAACAGACCGATGTGATAAGTTCTTGGTGAGAGGGATGCGTTGAATGCGAAGATCTGCCCACGACTGGACAGCACGGAGCGGGGTGGAAGTGTCCAATGGGAGTATTCTGTGGGGAATATTGAGATGTGACTCAGTCCGGAAGGGAACGTCCTTCCTACTGACGATATGAGAGGACAAAACTGAAGACATCGAAACAGAGACAGAAGGAATTGGTTGTTTGAAGTTCAGGGTTGGACATGGGGATGGGAATGGGGCAGGAGTGACGGAGGAGGGTTTATCTGAAACACCAGTTGTATTTCTGGTGGTTTTATCAGTGACTGACATTGCTGAGGATGATCTGGGTAAGGTCAGAGCTTCACCGGTGGCTGGAAGCGAATCTGGAGCAGCAGGGTTACAAAGAAACTGAAATCTGTCTGAATCTTCATGGCTGCTCAACCCTTCAGATATGGGGGTTACATGAACCGGTTCTGCCCAGTAGACTTGATCATCGGTATCAAGCTGCTGACAAAAGGCATCCACATCTCCATTTTCATCGTCTGAGTCATCCACTGAGGTTTCAAATACCAGAACTAAGCCCTCAGTCTGTCCATGGCTGGGTTTTTCTTCAGTCCTGCAGTGAACCTGTGACAACTGGTCGTATAAAACCGAGGAACTGGAGGGAGAATCGTTCTGTGTGCCGTTCATTTCCATTTCAGAGTTTTCACTTTTAACTGAATACTCATCATGCAAACTGCAGGACTGGATGGCTGGTTTTATGTCTGTTTGTGTACATGTCTGAACAATGTCAGCTTTCCCCTCATTAACTCCATCTTCATTCCAGCTTGTCTGCAGTGTGTCATCCTCATCCAGGGATATGGGATCCATTTTAAAATAAATGTTATCAACAGAGGAGGTTGGAGGAGAGCCTAAATTATCACAAGCTCTTATTTCCTCTAGTGGCAAAGCTCCCCCAACCAGTTGGGGGTGGTCTGTAAGATCTGAAAAACTTCCATCAGGTGGATGTATCAGGCTATCTGGATTAACAGAAGGTGCAGAAGCAACAGAGGTCATTGTGGGATTCCCATCCTCTAACACAGAGCAGTCCAGAAAGTCTGAGGATGAAGCAAAATCATTGTTGATGTTCAACTGACGAGAATCGTCTGAGAGGTCGATTCCATCTGGTTGAAGTGGACGAAAATCTTTCTGATTGTCTCCATGATTGTCTGAGATAGACTTGATCAGTGTCGGAGGGACTATAGAGGGTGGACAAAGAAAACTGGGAGAAGTAGGATGTAAATACGGAGAAGACAGACACAGAGATGATAACCAAGCAGAGGCAGAGAGAAAATTTTCAGCACAATGTTTGCTCCATGACTTCCCAGATAAGTCTGACTGTGTCGATGGTGTAGAGGTGGAGGCAAAAAACTGACACTGGTGGAAATTTGGTGATGAAGACAGAGAGGAGTCAGGGGAAGAGAAAAGAGAAAAAGCAAAGCATGTTGTGTCTTCAGAATCATGAGAAACAGCACAGATGGTGGTGGACTGGGTTTTCTGGAACTCCTCTGAGATCAGCGAGGCAGGTTTGTTGGTGGAGAAAACAGATGAGACAGAAGTAAACTGGACCTGAGGACCCTGAACTCCAGACTGGGAGTCAATCATTTTCTTTGGTTTGTCTGATGAAGACTCAGGTTTGGATGGTGAAGTCGGTGGAGGCTGAATCTGAATGGTTGGTGACTTGTTGTTTAAAGGTTTTTGGTCAGATTTTGGGATGTCCAACAAGTCCATAGTATAAGACAGTGAGGATTCTGGTGAGGAACCGGGTGAGGATGGGAGATGTTCAGCGATTGAGGACGTAAGAGAGACAGAAAGAGTAGATGGAGAAGTTCCCGGATTCTCATGGCTCTGGTTGTCAGTGGTCCATACTGACAAGCCTGAGAGAACCTGCAGTCAGACAACAGACAGTCAAACATCCATACAAAAAACTGGTTTACATCCAGACCATTTTAGCTACTCAGCTTTTGTCTGGACCAGATCTATGAAGAAGAGCAATTAGTGTGAAACCACCAATCCGGTGTTCCCATTTCCATGCTCTGTCTAGAACAGAAGCAACAAACTTTATTTGACCTTTCCAGCACAGATTCATCTGTTGTGATTCTCAACATGAATCTGCACCAGCATACAAGTCTGGTCCTTTTTGTGAATCACTAAAAGGGGTATCACAGTTAAACATTTCATCTATTTAAATTTAGATAGTTGTAAGAGAAGATAACATGCATTAAAAAGAGGAGACCTTAACATGATCTGGTCCTGGTGAAGCCAGCTGAGGGATGGTGGAGATAAAGGGCTCCTCTAGAGAACCACTGCTACCTGACTGGTAGCTCTCGGTCGGTATCAAACTCTGCACTGCTCAAACACAGAAGAAATACAGAAAAACTAAGAGTAAGATAGTCAGTATCTTATTTTATGAATTGTTTATGATAATATTCAGTATACATAGATCTAGTCCAAGTTCTTTGGCTTAGGAACATAACCATGACCATAGCTCAAATGACCCCTATGATAAATAAAAACAATGGATCCAGATTTTCCTTGCCCAGACGCGGGACACCCCAGCCATCCCCTGGAGGCAGGACTGGAGGTGGGGTGTGGAGGCGAGTGCCTGGTGGCAGGAACTTTGCCCATGGAGCCCAGTTGGACCTTAACCTGAAAGAGGGTGATATAGGTGACATGGTCCCCTCCCTGCGACTTTCCCCCCGTGGATGAAAGGGTAGCCTTTCTCTGCCTTCAGGTGGGGGGGCGGGTCCTAACTGTTGTTTGTGCTTATGCACTGAACAGCAGTTCAGAGCACCTGACCTTTTTGGAATCTTTAGAAGGGGTGTTGGAGAGCACTCCTTCCAGGGACTCCCTCGTTCTGCTGGGGGACTTCAATGCTCATGTGGGTAGTTACAGTGACATCTGGAGGTGGCATGATTGGGAGGAACCCCCCCCACCCCCCCGATCTAAATCTGAGTGGTGTTTTGTTATTGGACTTCTGTGCTGGTCATGGATTGTCTAAAATGAACACCATGTTCAGGCATAAGTGTGTCCACATGTGCTCAGGACACTCTAGGTCGCAGTTTGATGATCAGCGTTATAGCCGTATCATCGGACTTGCGGCCGCATGTCTTGGACACTCGGGTGAAGAGAGGGGCGGAGCTGTCAGTTGATCACTACCTGGTGGTGAGTTGGCTCAGATGGTGGGGGAGGATCCCGGTCAGGCCTGGCAGACCCAAATGTTTTGTGGGGTCTACTGGGAACATCTGCCAAAGTTCCCTGTTAGAAAGAGTTTCAACATGCATATCCAGCAGAGCGTCAACCATGTCCCAAATGAGCCAGGGGACATTGAGTCCGAGTGGGCCTTTAATGTTGAGGCAGTAAACCGGAGCTGTTGCTGTAAGGTTGTCTGTGTCTGTCGTGGCAGAAATCCTTGGACTCGTTGGTGGACACCAGCAGTGAGGAATGCCATCAAGCTGAAGAAGGAGTCCTATCGAGACTTTTTGGCCTGTGGGACTTGGCAGGCTAAGCATCTTTGTCGGTCGTTGAGACAAAAACCTGGGCATGGGAGGAGTTTGGAGAGGCCATGGAGAATCCCTTGAGGAGATTCTGGCCCACTGTTCAATCGCTCAGGAGGGGGAAGCAGTGCTCCATCTATACCCACCGACTCCGGAACTTCAGATGAGGACGCAGAGTCAGGGGACCCCGGCGTGGGTTCTCCTATCTCTGAGGCTGAGGTCACTGAGGTGGTTAAAAAGCTGCTCCAAGGAATGGCCCCGGGGGTGGATGAGGTCTGCCTGGAGTTCCTTAAAGCTTTGGATGCTGTAGGTTGACATGCTTTAAGACCTACCTGAATTTCCTGCTTCTCCTGTGGAGCCTCCAGGAACACCACTTTCAATCCTTTGGGTCTGGAATAATACATGAAATGACATAAAGTTCATAAAATGTAAAAACTTGTGGGTACAGCAGAGAATAATTTAAATAGCTTTGGAGTTATCACCTCACTCTATTAAACACACTAATGCAGTCCAATGCAAGTACTCACCAAGTAATGATAGTTTACTGATACGTTTAGTTGAAAATAACGTACATTTATTAAGTGTTTTTGGGTTTGTAGTGAGTGACTTTAGATTGAAATAATGTTAATAGTAATAGATTATATTTGAAAACACCTTTCAAAGCACCCACAGTTTGTCTCTTATTTGTCCAGGTGCAGTATCAATCTGGATAAATAAGGATGCTGCATGTGGGACAATGTCAGGATCCTGGTCAGGATGGTAAAAGTTCTGATAGAAATTTGATCACCCCAAGACTGCTAGGATCCATGTTTAGCTGTTATGCCCTAGAAACCAAAGTTGTTCTGCATCAAAAAATAAATGAAACAGTTTCATTCTTCGTTGGTTGTCTCGTCTTCTCTTTCAGTAATTCTTGGTGCAGCGCCACCATTGGTGGAGAGTGGAACACATTATTGAAAAGGTCAGATTTGTCTGAGTAGTGCAGGATGAATGTGGACATGTTCTGGAATAATGTGGCACCCCAAACTGAACTAAGTCCCTAATCATACTGAGTCTAGACTCGGACTATCCTGGTTTGAAAGCAGCCTAAGTCACACCAGAATTCACTCCACCAGAATGAGTCCTGTATGATTTTAAATCAAGAAACACAATTTACTAGTTTTTTATTTTCATTTAATTTCCTGTACTGTTTCATCCAATTCAGGGTCACGGGGAAGCTGGAGCCTATCCCAGCAATTAGCAGGCGAGAGGCAGGTACACCTGGACAGGTACACCTGGACAGGTCTCCAGTCCATCACAGAGCACACACAGAGACAAATAACCACTCACACATTTCTAGGGAGAATCTAACATGCATGTCTTTGGATGGTGGGAGGAAAAACTGTAAATGCAAACTCCACACAGAAAGGCCACTGTTCACACCTCCCCCCAGCCGAGGCTCGAACCAGCGACCTTCTTACAGGAGGATGCTGTATGTTGTTTGATTTTTGTGGAGGAAAAAGGAAAATTAGGCCTTTATGGCAGCATCTATCTATTACTCCTCCAGGGAACCCTGCTTACTTTCTTTCAGATAATTCCCTGACCTGGCTTAAACTACCGCTCTTCTATGAGAGGTGTGTGTCTGCCGTTAGGCTGGGCTGGGATTGAGCTTCTAAGGAATACACACAATCTCCAGATATCCAGGTTTAGATTTTTTTTCAAGTGGAATTTTGTCTAAGAGGTTTCAGTGATTAGTTAAAACACACTGATGAGAGTTTGCAGCAGTTTTACTCACATGCTGGTTTTTATGGTTGTTGATTTGGTCAAGTGACATCTTTGATGCTCGTCTAAATGCTGCGCTTATGCGCCTCCTCCTCTCCTGGACACCTGAAGGCAAGTCTTTTCCTTTAAAAAGGGGGGAGGTAGACCCCTTTAAACTGGAAAACCCCTTAGATACCAGCTGGAGGACCTCAAGCTGCCTAAAACGATCTGAATGAGTGAGGAAAAAGGAAAGACAAGAAGAGCTCTGAGAATAACAACAGAAATAAAACACTGTAGGCTGTTATTAAAGATAAGACTTTAAACATATAACTTTATCTGATATTCACTGATGACTCTGCAGGTTTTAACATTGTATTACCATCATGGGAGTCTTTCCTCCTGTTTGTAGCTGTAAAAAACAAGCTTACTGCTAACATCTGGGTTTTCCAGATTTAGGCGTTCCTTCTGGGCCTCCAGAAACACCTGCACTGATATTCCTCTTGCGTGAGACTGGAAATTGAGAAATCTAGTTGGAATGCGTCCAGAGAGGTCAGGTTCATCGCAGCCGAAGCCGAGATCCAGGAGGATCTCTTCTGGGTCGTCGTTCCACAGGTTGAGAAGATCCATCACACTTAAAAAAGGAGAACAAGTAGCAGAGCATCGTGAAGGCCTGAATGTGTGATACTATCACATATACTATCATCCTGTCATCATACTATATGATATGGTGCATATACTCTCAGATCGAGTCTTTAAACTCTGAAAATGCTGCAGGATACCAGCCAGGCCTGTAAGCAGCGCTGAAGATGAAGATGTGGAGCATGCTCACAAACTGGTGCGATGTAAACATGTTGCTCATGGTGAAGCTTTCTGCTGAACCAACAACTGCAGTCCTCCATTGTTGCAGCTTTTGCAGGAGCTGTGCATCATTGGTTCAGAAAACATTTTTATAGGTTGTAAACTCAGGGACGAAACAGTGGTGCTTTTCAGATTAATTGACTTGGGGACCCATGGTAAATAAAATAGTGTTTTCAGGCTCAAATAAACACATAATCAATGTGGACAAAACATCCAAACGATAATAACTTAGCTGATTCACCGAAACTCGTCTCCATGTGAACTTTATTCTATGTTGTTACGACCCCTTCTTCTTTTGTGGCTTTGTTAATTATGTTTGTGTGCAGGTGCAGCTGGAGTATTCGGCGGGGCGTATATAAGACCCGCCTACAATCGGCCTGGTCTCTTCTTTCTTTGCTCCGCTCCCAGGCCGGACCTGCGCCGCTGCACCTCGCGTTTGTGTTTGGTTTAGTTCTACATCATACAACACTGCCTGCATTATATTTGTACACACAACCAAGCACGCCCTGACATTACTGATATTGCAGACAATCACACTTCATGATTATATTATTTTGTCTTAAGTTTTGGTTTAATAAATAATTATAATTGGTTTTCTTGGTTGTTCGGCGTTGTTTTGTTATAACCGTACGGCTGGTTGTAACAAATGGGGGCTCGTCCTTCTTGTTCTCGGGTTTTTGTGTTCTCGTTGGGTGCGCCGTGGTTGTTCTTTTGAGTGTGCGTTGGGTGGTTTGTTTTGGTTGTTCTTTGTTTGGTGTTTGGCGCCTGCGGCTGTCTTTGTTGGCGGAGGGAAGAGCCCGCGGTGACGTCGTTGGCTGGGAGTGGAGTTTCGTTTGGCCGGGGTGAGTTGATTGCTTTTTGCGGCTTAGCCGGTCGGTTGCAGGCTCGGTGCCCCGGTTAGGTGTGGAGACGTTGCTCCTTTGGGCTTCGTCTGTGTTTTTTTTGTTAGTGTCGCGGGGACGCGGTTAGTGTTCGCTGCGCCAGCAGTGATCTCGGGGGCACGTCCGCGGGGTTTGAGGGGGTGATCTGTGTAGATTGCCTCGCGTCCCCGCTGGTTTTCAGTGCGTAAGTACCCGCCGCTGGCCTGCGTGAAGACTAGGGTTGAGCTTGGTGTTAGGTTAGGTAAGTTTTGTTAGGCAGGTGTGGTAGCGGGGCATTGGGTCTGCTGCTGTTTGTTGGTGCCGTTTTTGCCGTTTGGCCTGCGGTGTTTGTGTTGTGTGGGGAAATCATGGTGACTGTGTCGGAGTTTTTTCGCTCTCCTTCGCTGGAATTTTTGGAGGAGTGTACAAAGGATCAGCTGCTGGAGATTGGTCGTTATTATGGCGTTGAGATTGATAGCAAACGTCTTAAGGAGAATTTTAAGGCCATCCTGATTGCCAATTTGACGGAGAAAGGTGTTTTTTTTGGCTAAGCCTCCGTCGGATTCTTTGCCGGGTGCAGCTTCGCTGACGCCGGGTGCGGTTTCGTTACCGCCGGGTTTGACGTTTGAGCAGCAAAAGGAATTGCTGCGCTTACAGTTTGAGATTGAACGCGTGAAGCTGGAGTCAATAAGGGAAAGCAGGCACAGTGACGCTGCGGTGCGCTCGTTGTCGGGTTCCTCTGCTGCCGACACTTTTGATGTTCTTGGTAACTTGCGCCTTTTGCCTCAGTTTCAGGAGAACGATCCGGACTCTTTTTTCCTGATTTTCGAGCGGTTGGCCGACGCACGTAAGTGGGACAGTTCGGCGCGCGCTCTGTTGTTGCAGTGCGTTCTGGTGGGCCGCGCTCAGGAGGCGTTTTCTGTGCTGTCCGTGTCGGATAGCCAGGATTATGTTAAGGTGAAGGCGGCTGTTTTGCAGGCTTATGAGCTGGTGCCTGAGGCATACCGACAGCGGTTTCGGTCTTGCGGAAAGGCCGCTGGGCAGAGTTATCTCGAGTTTGCTCGGGATTTGAAGTTGCATTTCACGCGCTGGTGCTCAGCTGCGAAAGTGGCTGATTTTGAGCGGCTGTGTGAGTTGATTCTCTTGGAACAGCTGAAGGATTCGGTGCCGTGTGTGGTTGCCACGTACATCTGTGAGCAAGAGGCCGAGACGGTGGCTGTGGCTGCGGCGCTGGCGGATGACTATGTTTTGACTCATAAGTCCCAGTTTCTGTATAGTGATGGGCCTTCTCCGGGTAGTGGGCGTGGTGAGTGCCGAGCTGCGTCCGTGCGTCGTGGGGATGTGTCGTCTGACGCGCGTGCCGGGGCGGACGTGTGCCACTACTGCCGTGAGAGGGGCCACTGGAAGGGGGATTGTCCTGTGTTGTCATCTAGGGGGAAAACCTCGGCACAGAATGTTAATCCGACCGCGTTTGCAGATCCGGGTGGTTCTCCTGTTGCCGCTGCTGGAGTGTGCACTTCATTTCCTTTGCATGTCCCCGACGCGCTGGATTCGTATGCCCCTTTTATTCGGACTGGGTTCGTGTCCTTGACAGGTGGCGCGAAGACTCCTATTCGGATTCTGAGAGACACGGGTGCGTATGATTCGTATGTCGTGGGTTCGGTCCTCCCGTTCTCTTCCCGTTCGGCTACTGGTGATTATGTTGTGGGTCGTGGCATGGGCTTGACGACGTTGCCTACTCCGTTGCATAGAGTGGTTTTGGACTGTGAGCTGGTGCGTGGGGAAGTGTCTGTGGGCGTGCGGGCCGCGTTGCCCGTGGATGGAATTCATTTTATTTTGGGGAATGGCCTGGCGGGCGGCCGTGTTTGGTCTGCTGATCCCTTCTTGCTGCGCGCTGCCGGTTCGCTTGTTGGTGACAGTGGTGTTCGTGTGACAGCCTCCCCTGTGGTTGCGCTGTGTCCGTCTGTTCAGGGGGGTGGGTTGTCTCCGCCTCCTAGGGTGTTTCCAGCGTGTGCCGATATGCGTGCTATGTGCGCGGCTTCGCTGGATGCGGTCGCTGTGAGGGAGGACGTTGCTTTGTCTGTGGCAGATTTTCCTCTTGAGGTGTCTCACGAGGAGTTGGTCCGGGAACAGCGTGCTGATCCGTCTTTGACAGTGGCCTTTGGTCTGGCTGTCCCAGGGGCGGCAATAGCAAGCGTGGCGAGTGGGTACTTTGTGCATGATGGTTTATTGTTTCGGAAGTGGACATTTGGGGGCGACCGGGCGCGTGAGGTTGTGTTTCAGCTGGTGGTTCCATCTATATTTCGCACTGTTGTCCTCGGAGTTGCTCATGACGACTCTGGTCATTTTGGTGTGCGGAAAACATATTTGCATCTCCGCAGGCATTTTTTCTGGCCGGGGGCGAAAAAAGATGTGTCTGTTTTTCTTAAAACGTGCCGGGTCGTCCGTTCCGGTGCCGGATGACCCCTGCTGTGTTCGGTCGGGGCGTGACATTGCTAGAGCTGATGCGTTGTCGAGGGCTCCTGTGGTTCGGTCTGTGGGTTCCCTGGTGTGTGGTGGTTGCCCTGTTTCTCACCTTCTCTTCCCCTTTAGGTGCCGGTGGAGGTGATGGTGAGGGTAAATTTGGTTGGGTGTTTGTACACGTTTGTTTTTGTTTTGGTTTTGTTTCGGTGGTTCACGGGGATGACTCCCCATGACCCCCGTTTTTATGGGGGGTGGTGTTACGACCCCTTCTTCTTTTGTGGCTTTGTTAATTATGTTTGTGTGCAGGTGCAGCTGGAGTATTCGGCGGGGCGTATATAAGACCCGCCTACAATCGGCCTGGTCTCTTCTTTCTTTGCTCCGCTCCCAGGCCGGACCTGCGCCGTTGCACCTCGCGTTTGTGTTTGGTTTAGTTCTACATCATACAACACTGCCTGCATTATATTTGTACACACAACCAAGCACGCCCTGACATTACTGATATTGCAGACAATCACACTTCATGATTATATTATTTTGTCTTAAGTTTTGGTTTAATAAATAATTATAATTGGTTTTCTTGGTTGTTCGGCGTTGTTTTGTTATAACCGTACGGCTGGTTGTAACAATGTACATGTGTGTATGTTTGTGCTGTTTGGTGGCATATTGTCAAACTTGTATGTTGTACTGGTACCTGAATTTCCTGACTGGAACTTGTCCCAGTTACTGAAAGCTGGACTGCACCCACTCCACTGAAAGAGCTGTAAGACACAACATATGTGTGGTGGGAAAGGTTTTTACCTGGTTCCCTCCTCCTCCTCACTTGCACATTCCAGGCGCTGAATATAAATATGAATCTGTGTGTGTTCCTGTAGGCCAGTGAACGAGCGCACAACGCGGTTATTGTGCGCTCGTTCACTTGGCTCATCAGGATAACTGGTCCAGCGGCCGATGAGACATTGGCCCCTCCTACCAAGTTCAGGGGGGAGCTTAGACCTGACTATCACTTTTGAGTGAATCCTGTTTTTTTTTTTTGTTTGTTTGTTTTGTTTTACTTAGAGGGAGTTATTGTGTATAGTGTTTTTTCTTTTTTATCTAGGTGTGCTCATTTGAATCAGTTAATAAAATATGTTTAGTTTTTTTGTGTTTTTGTTTTTATGTCCAGGTGCATAATTCCAACCTGTAATTATTCTTCTTCTGCTGTAAATTACTGAAGAGTAGACTGACCCTTTAGTTGGTGCTGTTGACTTACTAGGTTAAAGCAAACCTGAAGTCCCCTAGTTCTTCCTTGCTCACACCACTTCTGGTTCAAAGTTTCATATGCGTCAGATGACCGTCCCCTCTCCTGTGTTGTTCCTTAGCATTTACAGGCCACATAAATACTGTTAAACATTTTGTGATGACTATGCTGAACTGCTGTCAATACTCTAAGTTGGCTTTGACTGCCCTGTGATGGACTGGTGACCCGTCCAGGTGTACCCTGCCTCTCACCTGCTAAATGCTGGGAAAGGCTCCAGCTTCCATGTGATTCATAATGGACGAAGTGGTATGGATGATGGATGGATGGATGGGTGGATGATGGATGGATGGATGGATGATGGATGGATGGATGGATGGATGGATGAATGGATGATGGATGGATGATGGATGGATGGGTGGATGGATGGATGGGTGGATGATGGATGGATGGATGATGGGTGGATGGATGGATGGATGGATGGATGGATGGATGGATGGATGATGGGTGGATGATGGATGGATGGATGATGGGTGGATGGATGGATGGATGGATGGATGGATGGATGAATGGATGATGGATGGATGATGGATGGATGGGTGGATGGATGGATGGGTGGATGATGGATGGATGGATGATGGATGGATGGATGGATGATGGATGGATGGATGGATGGATGGATGAATGGATGATGGATGGATGATGGATGGATGGGTGGATGGATGGATGGGTGGATGATGGGTGGATGGATGGATGGATGGATGGATGGATGATGGATGGATGATGGATGGATGGACTTTGACTGTGTAGTTATTTTTGGTGATTTCAACATTCATGCTAATAACCCGGAGGACAGAGGGACCAAAGAACTGTGTATTCTTGGTAACTTTGGTCTAACTCGGCATGTGGAACAGAGACAGAGAAAAACCCTCAAACTGTTCGAAAAACAGCGTTCTGTGCAGGAGGAGACTCATCATCATCAGAGGAGGCATCAATGTTATTGATAAACAGCATCACTGCTGTTTATTTTTGCCAGTTAAACTACAGTTTAAGATCTTTCTAACAAGTCTTGACTGTCTCTTTGTGCAAAGAACTCTGTTAATAAACCCGTGGATAAAGTGTAAAATGTCCTAAGCAGCCTCAGCTTTTCCTGGCAAAGAGGAAATCTCAGGTGCAGGCTCATTTAAATATGATTTGTGCATTTAAATAGGGGTGTGGACCTATGGATTAACTAAATTAACTAATGAATTAACTAAATTAGGTTGGATTTATGATTCATACATCTGGATTTTTTTTTATGCCATGTTTTAGTAGGAAATCCATGCCAGTCTTTGTACACGAGACCCCAGCTGCCGCAGACATGTTTTATCTGTAGGGGGATCACACTACTCAGACTCCCAAGGAAAGTTTATACCATGGAGTTGGAAAGGGGGCTCCAATTGTTGAGCCCTAAATCCAAGTTTATGTAACAAATAATGACTGTTAATGGTTCAAGTCAAGCAGCACGAACTGTGGAGCTACTGCTGGAAAATTTCAGGCTGTACTGAATATATCAGAATAATCTTTTATTTTATTGTTGATGATGAGACCATAACACCCCCACTAACAAGTCTGGTGGAAGATATTGTTTACCTTCTATGTCCAGAGCCAGTTCAGCGTTACCATGGAGGTTCCTCCACAGGGTCTGCAGGGACACAGCAGCATGAGAAACATAGCAGGGTCCTCTCATGCAAGTCAAGTCAAGGACATGTAAAGTAATTTTCTTGTTTATTTTCCTAATTAATTCGAGTAGTAAGAGGAGCAGTGTATGGAATGTCTCTTCATCACCCATGCAGATACTGGAAAACAGACGTCCACTGTAATGACTGCTGTTCATTTAAAGGGGAGGTCCCAGTTTGAACCACTGGGTGCAGTTAGGGAAAGACATGTTTCTAACGATGTGATATAAGACCATAGGACAGCTATTTAATATTGCCTTTATCCAAAAGAAAAAAAAAACATGAGTGGAGGCGTAGCAGGAAATCTTGTGGGGTGTGTGGAGGGGGTGTAGCATTGGTGATCGTTTTCATTCCTGACCACACGTCCCTCACGTTGCTCTGCTGGAGCTGCTTTCTAACTCCTTCCTGCATTCCTCCTCCCACTTCTTAATCTTTGTTTTAAGTTATTTTTGTCTCTATCCCTGAAGACTTTCTTTTTGATGTTTAGCAGCTTTCTCAGGTCTCTGGTGATACAGGGTTTCTTACTGGGGAAACACCTCACTGTTCTTTTTGGGATGATGCTGTCCACTCAGAAGTTGATATAACACACTCAGTCATGGCATCTCCATGTGGTTTCAGAGGGCATTCTAGTCTGTGGCCTCAAAGCACCTCTCAGAGCATCTTCAGCTGTATTAGACCAGCTTTTAATAATCTGTGTGATGAAGGGTTGCTGCTGAACGATGGGCTTGTAGGTGGAGGTAAGAAGAACCAGATTATGGAGGCAGAGGAGCTGGATGTATTTTTAACATTTGCATAAAATAAGTCAAACATCTCTGGTTATTTTCTCTGGCGGAGCAGCTGACAAGCTGTTGAAATGGTGAAGTTGCAGAGGGAAGCTTGGTTTAAATCTTCAGATATCGCCATCAATGTATTGGAATGTTGTGTTTGAAGCCCAGCAGTGACTGAGCTGATGACGTCTGAGCATCAGTAGTTGTACCAGGTGAAACATAGACCACTTTCAGAAGAACTTATGTAAGTTACTTTCTACATAAATATTATGGACATAAAGTTAAAACTAGCATTTTAACATTCCAGGTGTAGATTCTCTCGTTTACAGTTACATATAATCATCATCTCTTGGTAACAAGCAGTTTTTTCTACATTTTCTTCTCCTAATTAAGTCCTAATCTGATATATTGTCTCTAAGCAGTGTAGGGAGATTTTCATTGAAACACATAATACTACATTCTCATTTTTTCTTGTGTCCTCACCAGCATTTCAAGCTTGTCAGTTTTATTTTCTAAAGATCTTATGTTTACCAAGATAATGGAGGGAGGCATTAGCTTAAATTTCCTCCACTTCTCTCTGATTTGCTCCTGTGCTGCATCCTCTACATTTCCAAATCAACATGCCGAGAATTTGGTGTTTTTACAAGTGTCCAAGGTACAAATATCTCTAGTAGCATGTCTTCTAAACCAGTTTAATGTTAAAACAAATAAGAAAATAATTATCTTAAGTGTTTTAAATAAAAAAATATCCAACTACACCATATATGAAAATGATATAAATATTATCACAATATGATCAAACCTACTGCAGCTTGCTGTAACTTGTGCAGCAAGTTTTAGAATCACAACAATCATACAAAACATGCTTCGTATTACCTGTAATCATCTCCATGCAAACTCATGAGTCAAACTTACCCGTAAGTACACAAGAGTCCATACTACCAGGTATGCAGGTCTGTTCTTTTTGCAGTTGATATTGACAAACAGCCCAAATTTAATGCTGTTACACTGACTGACTAACCTTATCATGGCTTCTGTTTACTGACAATAAGGTAATATAGATCGTTTTAGTTGAGGGTAAAGGCAAAGGAGTGGGCAGAGGCAAAATGGACAATTTGCGTTGCCCATGATTTTCTCAACCACTATTTGCATGCAATTTGCATGGGCTTTCACTATGATGGTGCAGGCAGAAACACTTGAATTGGATGGTGCACACTGGAAAACAACCTCATTGGTAAGTATGGCAAAATATGGCTTCTAATGTTCAACCAGCAGATTTTAATTCTCATTAACTCACAAAGATTTCAAATCAGTTGGACTAAAACTGAAGCTGGAAGAAAAAGAAGCCAAAATAACAAAACTGTGAGGTAGAGTGTAGAAATATATTCTCCGGGATGTTTTTAATTTTAAATACAACAATTGTAATACATTCCATAGAAAGAGAGAAAAAAACAAAAAAAAAAACAAAAAAAAAAAAAAAAAAAACAGAGAGAATTGGAGTAGGAAGAAGAATTAATCTTATTAACTCCTACCCCATCCTCATTTCTAAACGAACAGGACAGCCTCATCAACAGTAGATTCTTAAAACACAAATACATCCAGCAGATGCCTCTATTTTCTTAACCATTCAGAGGTTAGGATGTTAGGATCAAATAAGTGTATTTGATACAGAATTAATGAGAGTGTAAAAAAAAGTTTTACATAAGTGAGCATTTTAACCCCCATACATGTATTTCAACAACTTTATGGTTTGCAACAATAAACTCAGGCATTCATTTTGTATTTTGTGGCACATTTATCGAATGAACACAGAAACAGCTTCTTATGCTTCTATAAAATGTTCTGAACATAGAAGTCTTACTCACCATCATGTAACACTGAGGAAGAAAAATATTAAGTAATCCCGGTTTGACCAGCACCTCTCCAGCTGATACTACAGGTCATTTCCACTAGTTATACCTCCGCCTCCTTAATTTGCTCACACTTTGCATCTTTTCTTCAAACAACAAAGCACACACATACACACATATACCTGTAATAATGCTTATCAGGATCCCAAACTAGCAGGTTCCTAATGGGGTCCATTTTCTCTGAAGGGTCCACAGACCAGGTCTTAACTGTTGAATTAATAAATATAGTTTGGGAGAAAAAAAATCACTTGCAGCCACTCCTGTCTCATTTATAATGAATGGCAGAACGTGCCATTTATTGTTAACAAGCATTTCAATCCCATACTCTATTGATAATAGCTAGTTAGTTAGTTAGGCGATGGATGGATGGATGGATGGATGGATGGATGGATGGATAGATAGATAGATAGATAGATAGATAGATAGATAGATAGATAGATAGTCAGTTGCAAAAAATGAAAGATTACCAAAAGAAACAGTGTTTTCTGATCACTTTAACCTGAATAAATTCACATTCAGTGAGTCTAAAACTCATGTTTACATCATAATGGGAATTTTAAATTTTCTGAATTAAGGTCAACAGTTTGAATATAGTTAGTAATTCATCTGAAGAGTCACAGAAGGTGTGGACCAGGTATAAGAAGACTCAAAAGGTGATCAGGGGTATGGCCTTACTTCTGAACCTAAGTTAACGAGTTAACGTCACAGGTTACTGAATTCTGTTAAGAATAGTCTAAATTTTCCAGGTTTTTTTCCCTTTTTTTTTTCTTTGACCTGTCCCGTCCAGCATCAGGACAGCAGAATCTGGCTGCCGTACTGTGCCGAACATATTTACTTTGTCAAAAGAAGCCTTTTGGATTGGGGTCCCCCTTGAATCTTAAATTTTATGTTGGGGGGTGCAGGGTCGTGGGTGTGTGTAGGTGTGTGTACTAAACATTAGTGGTGGGTTGTGCTGAATGACCATGCAAATACAGAGGAAAGGATCAGAAGCAGACCGAGAGGGTCCCAAGTACCAGACAGCCAGCAAAGACCACAGAGAGCAGAACCGAGACAGTCCACCACAGGGATGGCCATGCACCCATCCAGAAGGAGGCAGAGGAAGGCTACAGCCAGAGCCCAACCAGGAGGGCAGTGGTCACCTGAGAGGGCAGGTGTTGGGCAGATGGGTTGGCGCCCACCCCAGTGTCCCTGACCAAGCACTTGAGTAACCACGATGACCCTAATCCCCAACTCACCAATCCCTCTGAAACGCATGCCTCAGACCCAGCCCATGCCTCCAGGATAACTTGCATTTAAATAATAAAAACATACACTAGACATTTAAATGTTTATTTATATTAATTCTAATGTAATATTCCAGCCGTATGTATATGTTTGTATGTTGGTGGATCAGAATAGAATCAGATTAACTTGATCAGACCAGAGACGACTGGACTTCATGCTATCTGTGCAGCAGGGCATATCTAGTGGCATAAGATTGCCGGCTGGCATGTCCACTCTTTTCCATCTCTAATTCAGATTCCTCCTGTTCTTCCTCTTCTTCATCATCTTCTTCTTCCTCTTCCTCTTCATCTTCATCCTCTTCTTGCGGTTCCAGCTCTGCCTCCACACCTCTCTGATGTTTTAATGTGCTGTGAAACTGCAGATAAAGCCAAGTTAAAACTGAAGACAACAGTTTAAGACAGACCAGAGCACAGTTAAAGCTAACCTTTGGCTAGCATTCTCATTTTAACAGCATGGAATAAACAAAACCTACCCTCCTAGCTACGTCTTTAAAATGGCTATGTCGCTGTCTGTGGCTTTGACCTGCAGTAGAGGTCTGAACTGAACTGAGGCCTTGGCTTTTTGAGGAGGCCAAATGAGAGCTGGAGAAATGGTTTCTGAGAGGAGAGAAGTGGTTGCTGAGAGGGCTGTCCAGATTCACAGCGTGGGACTCAGACGTTGTAATTCGACTGATGAACAACTGGAAGAAACATGGAGACAGTGTCATACTAGAATGAGCATCCAGACACTCAAAATGATTAAAACGCTGATTTCCACTGAGAATTCTTTAACAAAGAACCTAAAAACTATACGGTTCTTTTAGCACTTACAGAGGGTAAAGAAAAAACAATCTAAACACAAACACAGAAGTAATCTGGAAACACAATAGACTTCTGGCAATGACGATGTACAACCTCATTTCCAAAAACGTTGGCACTACTACTTCCTGCTTTGCTGCTGTGCAGACGCTTCCTGCTTTGCTCTCCTTTCTGCTTGCATTTTCTTCTTTTTTTTCTTCTTTTTTTCTTATCTTTACCGGCAAGAAATTTAGGAACAAGGACTCCTGGTCACTTATAAATCACTGGGACGAATATATGTTTTGATAAATTTAGTTTATTGCCATCGGAGAACTAGTGGAATGATGTCTCCTAACCCTGCAGTATCAGTGAGCTGCACTGAGTGTGAGCAACTTTCTTTGAGGATAACACAGCTGGAGAAGAGGATTGAAACACTGCAAGACATTCGTGTGAATGAAGAATTTATTGACTCTGTAGTAGCTTCTGTACAAGTTACTGAGTTATCAAATGGATTGAGTCAAATCTTCATACGTGGAGCCTCCCGCTACAGACCTGGCTGATACCCTTCCTTGGATGTGTTCAAATGATACTGGAATAGCTGGGAAAATCCCAAACCGGACCATCAGACTGATCTCTCCTTCTGGAACAGTGTTGGTGCCAGACCAAAGTCATCAACCCCGGCCAGAACCTGGTCTGATGTTGTTCGTGGCAGAGGTAAATCCAGCAGGAAATTTAAAGCTCCAGCACTCACTCCACCACCTGAAGTCTCACTGCATAATAAATATGATGTGCGCCTCCATACAAAAACAAATAGACACAATTCTGATTGGGGACTCTATAACAACATGTGAGGATGGCAAAGACGGAAAATCTAACATTTTTTGATACATCAGTCAGGGAACTGACAGAGATGTTGCCGACCATTCTGTCTTCACATCCAGATGGTATGAAGATTATTGTCCACACAGGGTCTTTTGATATTCTGAGGAAGAAAACTGGCTCCGAGATCCTGAAGAAAGACTTTTCTCTGCTGTTGGAGAGACTGTGTCAGTTTGGAGCACCATGTTTACATTTCAGGACCCCTTCCTACAGCGGGTAAAGGAATTGAACTTTTCAGTAGACTTCTTGGCCTGAACACATGGTTATCAAACGCATGTATCACCCATGGGATAAAGTTCATTGATAACTTCAATATCTTTTGGAACTGTAAGGAGCGATTCAGACCTGATGGTGTGCATCCAAATCTAACTGGATGCAGATTACTTGGTGCACACTTGCGTCATGCTGTTGGGACGGCAAACCCAAACATGATGTACAGATAAGAGCGAAGGACACAGCAGAGAAGCGATCAACTCCCAGCTCTCCCCCCTTCACCAGACCCTCTTCTCCACATCACCCAAGGTCTTCAAAGGATGTCTCTGTCCCGGTCTGAACCCCAGCGACCACCATCTACCAAGAAATCACAGCCCTGAAACAGCTCTGGTTAAAGTGTTAAACGACATTAGGTTGAATACTGATTCTGGTCTAGTATCAGTCCTGGTTCTGCTGGATCTCAGTGCTGCGTTTGACACTGTAGATGACAGAATCCTGTTGCACAGGCTGGAAAACTGGGTTGGACTTTCTGGAGCGGTTCTTTGCTGGTTCAGGTCCTATTTAGAAGGCCGGAGTTATTTAGTTCCGATCAGCAGCTATGAATCCGAGCGAGTGGCCATGACTTGTGGAGTCCCCCAGGGGTCAGTCCTTGGACCTCTTCTGTTCAACTTGTATATGCTCCCTTTGGGTCAAATATTACAGAACTATAGCATTAGTTATCAAAGTTATGCTGATGATACACAACTTTATGTGTCTCTGTCACCAGATGACAGCAGTCTAATAGACTTAATGTGTCAGAGTCTGGAGAAAATAAACACCTGGATGAAGGAGAATTTTCTACAATTAAATGAAGACAAAACTGAGATTATTCTGTTTGGTAGCAAAGAGAAGAGGGTCAGCATTGGTAAACACCTGGAGACTCGGGCTCTTAAAACCACCAACCAAGTTGGTAACCTGGGAGTGTTGATAGACTCAGATCTGACTTTCAGCAGCCATATCAAAGCTTCACTAAGAAGCTTTTTACCAGCTCAGAAACATCAACAGAATTAAAAGTTTAGTCTCCGAGTAAGAGTAAGAGAAACTCATCCATGCATTCATCTCCAGTAGGCTGGATTACTGTAATGGTCTTTTAACAGGACTTCCTAAAAAGAGCATTAAACATCTGCAGCTCATCCAGAACGCTGCTGCTAGAGTTTTAACCAGGACTAAGAGATCTGAACACATCACACCAGTTCTGAAATCTTTACACTGGCTTCCAGTCAGTCACAGAATAGATTTTTGAAACCCTTCTGATGGTTTACAAATCCCAGAATGGTTTAGGCCCAGAATACATCTGTTATATATTCATAGAATATAAACCTAGGAGAGTGCTTAGATCCAAAGACTCTGGAAAGAAAGTCTTAAATCCTATCAACAAGCAGTCAAAGAAGCAAGAACAGCTTTTTATTCTAACATTATTACACAAAATCAGTCCAATCCTAGAGTTTTATTTAAGGTTTTAGACTCAATTACTAACCCAAAGCCCTGTAATTTTAATGATGCATCTGCAGAACTGTGTGAACTGTTTTTAAATCACTTTGTTAAAAAAGTCAATGACATAAGAAATCAAATAGTATCTCCGAGTCACACCATTACTGTAAGAAGAGAATTTCCCAAGTGTTTTAATTGTTTTACTAATTTTACTCCTTCATCTCTCTCCTCTTTAGCTGATGTTTTATCTCACATTAAAAAACAATCAAGTGCAGTCTTGATTTCAAACCCACCAAATTCCTCTAAGATGTTTTTAGCACAGTTGGGCCCAGCATTTTATCCATCATTAACCTGTCCTTGTTAGAAGGTGTTGTCCCCTCCTTGTTTTAAACATGCTGTGGTTCAACCTCTTTCAAAAAAGCTTAATTTAAGCATCAATGATTTTAACAACTTTAGACCGATCTCAAAGCTTCCCTTTTTATCCAAAGTTTTAGAGAAAGTTGTTTCTAATCAGATTTTAGGTTTTATAAATGAAAATGACATCTTTGAGAAATTTCAGTCTGGTTTTAAAGCTCTACACAGCACTGAAACAGCTCTCCTCAAAGTCTCTAATGAGCTTCTTTTAGCCTCAGATAGAGGAGAGAGCAGCATTTTAATTCTTTTAGATTTGAGTGCTGCATTTGATACCGTTGATCACAATATTTTAATTGATCATCTTAAAACCTGGGTTGGCATCTCAGACCGATTTAGAAAAGTTATCAATGCTCTCATTTTCTCCAGACTCGACTACTGCAACTCCCTTCTCTCCGGTCTTGACAATATATCCCTCTCTTGCCTCCAACTTGTTGAAAATGCAGCAGCTCGGCTTCTCACTGGTGTTAGCAGAAGACAACATATGACCCTGTTTCAGCCTCCCTGCACTGGCTCCCTGTACGCTTTAGAATTGATTTTAAGGTTTTACTGATTACTTTTAAAGCTAATTTAGGTCTGGCACCCGGCTACATGACAGTTACTGACACCCTACGAGCCTCCCCGCAGCCTTAGATCCTCAGGCAGGTCCCTTTTAGCTGTGCCAGGGTCCAAACTCAAGACCAGAAGTGACCGAGCTTTTTGGCTCCGAGCCCCTCGACTCTGGAACGACCTGCCTGAGGAGATAAGGCTGGCACCATCAGTTTCATCTTTTAAGTCACTTCTTAAAACACACTTTTATCGACTGGCCTTTTTATAACCTTTTTATTTACTTATTTATTTTCAAAATGTACTCGTGCATGTGCCTTTTCATTGTTGATTTTATTACCTTACTTTGCTGTGTGCTGTTCAGCATATTGTAAACCTTGTTTTTTAAAAGCGCTATACAAATAAAGATTTATCTATTATGTTGTTACACAGTGAACCAACCTTTGGTGTGTTATATAAACTACTTTACTTATATAACCTACCTCCAGATCTTTCTGCGTATCCACGTCCTCCAGGCTGTGATATGTATGTGAGTAAACTTCCAGTGCTTTAGCATGGAAGACCATCTCCACTGTGATGAAGTCTGTGAAGATCTTCTGCAAAAAAAAAAGAAAAAAGAAAAAAAGACAACATAAAAAGACCCGTGCACGTGTGTGCAGAAGAGTCCATGTGTGATACAAACCTTGACGTCCTCCAGTTTCTGTCTCTGGAAATCTGTGATGGTCTCTTCTAGCTGTCTGATGCTGCGTTGGGCATTGGTGGAGGCTTTCTGAGCCAATAACTCTGCCTGTCAAACAGAGTGGAAGTTGGACCATGTTTACTTGAGAAGCTGCAGAAACATCACTAACGATGTTAGTAATGAGACTACGTTACCTGAGACTGAAAGGTGTGGTCAGGGAAATATTGTTGTATTTTCAAGTTTCTAACATTAAAAACACCCATTTTATTCCACACAGTTATTTACATGACAAAAATTTTATTAATTTCCACATGTCAGTAACTTTAGCCCCACGGATCAGTATACTGGTGACCAAAAAATCTCAATATAAGTAAAGGATACAATGCTCTGTCCATCTGCTGGGTTCTTCAGTCGAATTTTCTCAAGTTTCTGTAACTCCTTTTGTTCTTTATTCAGGTCAACAATGAGCTTCTTTAGATGAGTCTGAGCAGAAAATATGCTGCAATGTTAGCCAAAAACAATGCTCGCCTCATCTGTGATGTGAGGTACGAAGACATCAGCAGAGACTCCAACATCCAACATTCATTCAGTTCATTCACGATGGACAATGCCCATTAATCAACATTTCAATTTGAATTCAAAATAAAAATGTACCATTTAGCAAATGAGCTAATTTTCATCTGTAGTCTCTTGGCAGGTCAACACAACAACATACAGTACATAAGAATAAAAAATAAAAAGAAGCAATATTCAAGTACTTGGTAAAATTAAATCAGCATATTAAGGTAAACGTTATGGTAGGCCTGTTATTCATTTGATTACTTTTAATCCAGGAGGTGGATGAAGAAAGGAAGGGAGGAGTGGGTGATGGTGCCCTGGCTCCTGGGTATGCAGCTGGGGTGGGTGCTAGCCCACACTGGGTGGTTGTCTGGGGTGGCCAGGGCACTCTGGCTGTCCTGGATGGCCGGTGGCTGGTGGGGTTGGCGGCTGCTGAGCTTGGCCCACCGGGGCCTGTGCCCCATGACCGTGGGAGACTCTGGCTGGGGCCTTGCTCTGCTGCCCTCTGGGTGGGTCAGGAGTGGTCTTTGTGGTGGGGGGCTTGAGTTGGTGCTCCAGCATTGCTGCTAATGGTCCGAGTCTCTGGGCCGCCCTAGTCTGCCTCTAGCCTCCGTAGATGCGTGGTCACATCTGCAGGATCACACTCATCTCTGATCACTCAGTCACTGAGGTGTCCACTTGGTTTATACACTAAGATACTTTGGTTCAGGTTTCTTTGTTTCTGGTACTTTGGTTGTTGCTATACATGTTTGTTTATTTATTTATTTAATTTATTTTAGTTGTTGTTGTTGTCTTGCTTATTTTTTTTAGGAACTCCTGATGATTGTCAGCTTAGTTTACCTGTAAAAGCTGTAGGAAATTCTCTGTTGTGTTTCTGAACAGGTGTAGCAGCTGCTTGTCTGATGTTAGGTTGGATTAAAGCTTGTTGCTTCTATCTACTGGAGCTTTGTCTCCTCTTCTTTTTTCTACTTTCCTTTTTACTTCTCTTCATTATTCTCCTTTTTTCTGTCCCCTCCAGCCAGGTCCAGCAAGATTACATCAATTCCATATTTCCAAATAAATAAAAAAACTTTTAAAAAATAAAAATATCATGGTATCAAGAGCAGCCTTGTACACACAAAACTTCTCTTTGGAAAGCAAATTTGTTTGGCACAACACAGCAGCCAGACCATCATTCTGGACAGGACAAGGTAAAAAAAAAAAAGAGTCATAACCCACCGTATCAAGTAATGATGGAAGAACTGTTGAAGCTTTTTTAATGACCCGTTCTGCTGTTTGGTCAAGCGACACATTATCTCAAACATTTAACATAAAACAATTTGTATTATTTTCGTACACAGAGAAACATTTTTTCTGTAGTTGTTTTTCTTGATGAGAAGATTTCACAGTTAACCTTGTTTACTTGGTGCACACACATGTGGTACAAACTCACCTTTTTATTCTTCACTATGTCTCCATAGTCCTTTAAAGGAGCCACAACTCTTGTCTCTAATCTCTCTACCTGTAATGAAAGTGTTTGATCACAGATTATTTCAGAAGATGGAGCATGCTGACACATGAAGCTCTAGAAAGTTCTGACCTGAGCCTGCCTGTAGTCTTGAACCATGGCCATATCTTCAGCCAGATGTTTGAGACCAGTCTGAAGCTCGGGGCCCTCTGTGCTGGAGAAGTCGAAGAGCTGAGCTACCAGCAGGTCTGCCTTGTCTCTGAGCTTCGCCGTCTTCCTGGCGTAGGAGGCCAGGAGGGAGCACATCTCTCCCAGGTTCTTCTCTGCATGTTTTATAGTCTGCTCCATGTTCTTCATCTGGGTCTCGTTCCTGAGAAACATCAAGCATTCAGACGATGAGGACGTATGCAGGATGTGTTGTTATAGAAATGTTGAGCCTCATCAGCCAGAAGACCCGACTCAGAGAAATGATACCATGTAAAACACCTCAATGATGAAGTGAAGCATAGAAACAGTACCTGTCCATATTCCAGCTGCTTTCCTCCCTGTTTCTCCTCAGCTCTGTTGTTTGCTTTACCTGGTGACCTGTGCAAGGCAACAAGGGACTGTTGCCATGGCAACACCAACAACACAACAGTGATGAGGCAGGTTTGTTGATGGCCACATGATGGCAGCAGAGTTTTATTATCCCATGAGGTGATTAGAGCAGAGGATGTGCCGATCGGTCCTCCCACCGGGAGGAGGAGTTTTACCTGGTCAGAGACGTGTCCAGTAACAGAGCTGCTTCCACACACAGCAGATAAGGACAGACATGGATAAAGTGGGATGAGACATTTAATAGCTTCATGTTACTCAAGTTAGTTTTTGAATTCAGTAAAGTCCTTCTTGCAGACTTTAAGCCTCATCAGTTAGAAATTATTAAACAGTATCAATAACTCAGATGAAGCTAGAGGACAAAATATTTATGGTCACTTTGAAAAAGAAGTGAAGGAAAGTTTCATGTCACTGAGGATAATATGTATAATATGTAATAATTATGTAATCTGAGACATTCCTTTTCCTCAGAACGAACATTTTAATCATTTAACATGAACATTAATTCCTGTTCCTGTTACAGACCTTTTACAATGAAACGTGAGGACACTATATAAATATTAGTATCAATATGTACAGCCTGAACGTTACTAGTCTGGGTATCATCAAATAATTTGGTTTAAAAAAAGCTGAAGGAAAGACTGACGCCCTGGCCCGGAGACACTTCTAGAATGATTCTCTAGATCACAGTATTTTCCTGAATTTTCACAGAGTTTTTAATTTCTTCTTTTTTTTCATTGGAAAATCTGGAACTGGAAATCACTTAGGATATATCTTTTGTATTTTATTGGTTTCAGTGAAAGTAATCTGGATGTTTGCCGGAAGCAGCATCAGCAGAGCTAAGCTCCAGAACACACTTTACCAACATCCTAAACATTATTATTCTGACTTCCAAGTTAAGATATGAAACATCATGGTGCAGATGTAGAAAGATCTCAGCTTCCTCCAGAAGTCTGCTCTGTACTTGTATTCCTCCACCTCTTCTCCCAGGATGGAAACAGAGCTTTACTTAACTCCTCTCCCTCCTGAAGTCAACCACCATGGATCACTTAGTAAAATGAAAGATGTCCTGATGGTTCACCTGCAGTGCAGAGATGATCCCAAGCAGATCTTTTTCCAGCCGCACAGATAATAACAATCGTACCTGCTGCTAATGTCTAACAGATAAAATGAGTTAGGATGAGCTCTTTAACATTACTACACTACTATCTGTAGTGGTTTTATTCAGGGCGGGTGTACAAGGCTCACTGAGTAAGAAAAAAGTAAATAAAGAACAAAGAAGAGACTACCTGAAGAAAATGCTTTAGCCTGAATTTATTCCAGAATATTCACTCATATTCTCCTAAACCAAAAAAGCTGCAGGAGGAGGAAATACCATCATTGTAAGGAAAATGACTCATAACTGTAAACCAAATATTCACAAAACCTAAAGTAAAAATCTGATGCTTTAATGAGGAACAGCGGAAGGTTCTAGAAGTGGTTTAACCTTCCTGTTGAGAGTTTAGTGGAAATGTGAGTGTCTGGATGACGTCAAACATCACGTTTACATCTGATGCTCATGAAAAGTTGTCAGGTTGATTTCTCCTTATTGGATGATGTCTCGTCAGCACATTTACTTGCTGTAAAAAAAGTACAATGAGACAACTTTCCAGATTATTCTGTAGAAGTTCAGTGTTAACAGCATTCCGGGTGAAGATTAAAGAGCACTGAGGGTAGAGTTGGTATCTGAGCTGTCACAGAATATGTTGGAGTTTCCCAGAGAAGTGTTAGCCAGAATTTATCTTCTGTAATGAATTTGTCTGGTTTTAGATGATGAAATCATAAAAACATCAGAGGTAACTCAGCTTCTGATGATGTTATCTCTATTGAGGTGAAATACATTTCAATAGAAACGTAAAAAATACCGGAAGGAACCACTGCTGTTCAACGTCTACATGCTGCCACTTCCTCATGTTTTGGAAACAACTAAATATGTTACCACAGTTATGCTGATGACACACATATCTACATAACCATCTCACCAGGAGACTACAGTCCCATTCAGACTCTGATCACCTGCGTGGATCAAATTAAATATTGGATGTACCAGAACTTCCTTCAGTTAAATGAAGAAAAAACTGAAATAATAGTTTTTGGAGCCAAAGGAAGAAAGATTAAAAGTCAGCTCTCAGCTTCAAACAGCAAAGTTCAAAACCAACAACCAAGCCAGAAACCTGGGAGTAGTCCTGGACTCAGACCTGGGAGTAGTGCTGGACTCAGACCTGGGAGTAGTCCTGGACTCAGACCTGGATTTTAGCAGTTATATTAAGACAGCTGTGAAGTCGGCCTGTTATCACTTAAAGAACATCTGAAGGATTAAAGGACTGATGACTCAGCATGATTTAGAAAAAACTGGTCCATGGATTTATCTTTAGTAGACTGGACTACTGTAATGCTGTCCTCCCAGGTCTCCCTAAAAAGTCCATCAGACACCTGCAGTTAGTCCAGAATACTGCTGCTCCAGTCCTCAGTAAGACCAGGAAAGTAGATCCTAGACCTCCAGTCCTCACTGAGACCAGGAAAGTAGATCCTAGACCTCCAGTCCTCACTAAGACCAGGAAAGTAGATCCTAGAACTCCAGTCCTCACTAAGACCAGGAAAGTAGATCCTAGAACTCCAGGCCTCACTAAGACCAGAAAAGTAGATCCTAGAACTCCAGCTGTAGCAGTCATAAGTTTTTCTAAAATCAGCTGATCACTCTTCGGAGCTGCTGACTGTGTGTCAGTCTGTCTACCCTGAAATAGATTATTTTAGTCTGAGTCAGCTGCATGTCTGACTTATTTTACAGTCTTGTTTTACAGCTCTTTCTCAGGAGATTTGGTTGGATCAGTGAGTCTCTGATTCCTCTCTGGTGAGTCCAAACAGACATCTTTTTAAATATCGTATTCAGCTTTAGATGCTAGGTTATTTGATCACTCTACATTCTCTCTAGGAGTGAATAGCTGTTTGTCTCAGTGTGTTGGACCTGTGATGGGCTGGTGACCTGTCCAGGTGGACCCTGCCTTTCTTCTGGTAACTCCCCGTGACCCTGGAGGGACATAGAATATGTTTGGATGAGTTAAATCGTACATTTCATGCCAGGTGGACGTGTTTCCTCTCTTCTCGTGGTGTAGCATCAACCATGCTGTGTGTATACTTTCTGCTAGCGTTGATTGACTCAGTTAGATGCTACAGTAGTGGGAAAGTGAGCGTTGCTTGTGGAAATATGGTACCTCAACATGGTTATAAACCCAGACAAGATTCTCCTCCTTACCGCTTCTCTCTGGATAAATCCACTTTTAGTCCAGGTGACCGCATTACAGGTAAGTTAGAGCAAGTCATTTAAACTATAAACTTTATTTTTCCTTGTGGATGAATTTTCTTTCCTCACATTAAATCCTTCACAGTGTCCCTACAAACAGCCTCCTCCAGGCCCATATTCTTCCGGGGATTCCTGATAGAAGCTCGGGATGCTGCTAACCTCAACTCCCCAGCAGTAGGATTCTTCAAGCTGACAGACTCACATGAAGCTCGGCTGCTGACGTGCGACCACACTCAGGTAGAAAGAGGTTTTACATCAAACATGTTACGTTCACAGTATTTCACACTTTAATACAATGATGATGCAGATCTTAAATTATGACTTAGAAAAGTTGCCATTGCTGCTTCACTGTTATATAACTGGATGTTATATGAATAAACTTTACATACTTACTAATATTGTTAATGCGTCCTAGCAGCAAATTGATGGTTGGCTGACATGTTGAGGCCAAACTTGTTTGCTTTACCAAGAGAAGGTTTATGGATAAAAGGAAATGCAATTTTATATATATAAGGCACCCCTTGATACTTAAGCATTATGATTTATTTATTTGTTTATTTCTTGTTTATTGGTGAGTTTTATATTAATGCTGGACCTGAAAAAAGGAACAAAACAAAGCAAAGAATGAACAGGAGAGAAAAGGAGACAAAGATAAAAAAAAAGATAGAAAAGACAACAAGCCGTTGACACACTGTGAAGAAATAGAAAACATCTTACAGCCTCAAAACAAAGCAGACAATCACCAGGAGCACCTACAGGAAGACAAAATGAGAAAAACAAGAAGAAAGTACAATAAAGTACATGAAAACCAAAATTTAGATGTTTTTTTTTATTAAATCTGCAGGACCACACAGTGAGTATATAGAAAGCATATCAGTATGCCTGAGTTGTGTTGATGGGTGCAGCTGTGCACATGCAAAGCCACCCTCTCCACGGATCAGAAACAGACAAAGACGGCCCCAAGGCCTGGGCAGCATGGAACCTGGGCCCCATGGCCATGGAGCACAAGCCCCAGGGGACCAGAGACGACACTCCGCCAGCACCATCAGGCACCAGCTATAGACCCAGGACCAAGAACTCGAGAACCACCCACTTCCTCGACAGAGGCCTCGGTCAGCACCTGAAAGGACCGACTGGGTCTCCCGAACAACAACCCACTGTGGGTCAACACCCACCCCAACACCACCTGCAAAGTGCCTCAGAGACCAAAATGTTCCCACAGTCACCTCCAGGGTAGTGTTAGTGTACTACTGAACAACCGTGCTTTCGTTTATGGAGGTCGAGTTGTAGAGCAAATAAAGCAAAATGAAATCGTACCAGGTCCTTGTCTTCATCACATGCTGTACTTTCTTCTTTGTGCAGTTCAGCTCGAACAGCTGCGAACAGCTCAGGAAAAAGTCTTCACAGAAAACCAAACAGGTGCAGAAGAGTCCACTAGTAGTTTAATGTTGCTTGTAAACTCTCATGTTTTTTTTTTTTTTTTTTTTTTTTAATGAATGTCTGGCTGCCGTCTGATGCCGGGCAATTTTACTCTATCAAGCAGGGATTTATACTACATGTATAAAGTCCCTCTTGATGATATGAAAAACTTTATTAAATCAAACTCTTAATGCTGGACTCGACCGGAGGGGACAGAGAGAGAGAGAGAGAAAAGAAGGGAGAGAGAAGAGGGAGGGGAGGGAGAGGGACAGAAAGGGTGTGGGGAGTGCAGGTGGGGACTTCAGACATCATACAAAAGACCATGTAATCCATACTACTTACAACATATATAGCTAAGATCATCCTAGCCAGTAGGTCATTACACTACTAGTTGATAATAGTAACAATAATAATAATCACAATAATAATAATAATAATAATAATAGTAATAATAATAATAATAAGAGTAATAATAATAATAATAATAACAGAAATAATAATAAAATTTTAAGAATAATTATAAGAATAGAGAGAAAAGGTATATTGAAGAAAAAAATATGATAATAGATATAAGTCAAACTGCTGTATTCAAGAACACGCGCAGAGAAACCTGTGTGGATGTGTTGGAGGACTCGGCTACACGGCGACGCAGAGACTGTGTCAACTTACCGAATATACGGAGTGGAGACGTTCAGGAAGGAGTGACCATGCAGAGTGATCATGCAGATGCCACCTCACCTGAACAGAGGCCAGAGTCAGGCCAGCGGTCCCGAGACCCAGGCCACCAGCCCCCCCGTAGGCAACAGACCCCGACCGGTCCACAGAGACGACCACTCGTCCGCCCAGGAAGACAGCAGCAGGAGACCCCAGCAGGAGCCCCCCCGCGGACACAGGGCACCGGCCCCGGCAGGCCGAGGCCAGCAGTCCCCGACCCCCCCCCCCGAGCACCGGCCGCCCGGGACAGACGGGGCAGAGGGCCCGGGCCCAGGAGCGCAGGGACACCCCCCACCCCCACAGGCCGAGGGCCAGCACGCCACCCGGGGGGACCCGGCCCGCCCAGACGGCCACCGCCAGAGGCCAGCCCCACACCCCAGTGCCCAGCCGCACACCCCGAGAACTAATCCTGCCCCCCCCAGACCAACACACACACAAACAAACACACACACACTCTCCTTCCACTCCTCCATTCATCCTCCCACGCATACACCATCCATCCCTCACATACTCTTTCCTCCCACACACACACACCATCCTTCCACCATCCATCCTCCCACACACACACCATCCTTCCACCATACATTCTCCCACACATACCCCATCCTCCCACACATACATCATCCTTCCACCATCCATCCTCCCACACATACACCATCCTCCCTCTCATACACCATACATCCACCTTCACATACCCCATCCTCCCACACAGACACACACTATCCTTCCACTACCCATCCTCCCACACATACACCATTCTCCCACACATACACCATCCTCCCTCTTCTACACCATACATCCACCTTCACATACCCCATTCTCCCCCCCACACACACACTATCCTTCCACTACCCATCCTCCCACACATACACCATTCTCCTACCCATACACCATCCTCCCTCTCATACACCATCCATCCTCCCACACACACACCATCCTTCCACCATCCATCCTCCCACACATACCCCATCCTCCCACACATACATCATACTTCCACCATTCATCCTCCAACACATACCCCATCCTCCCACACACACACACACTATCCTTCCACTACCCATCCTCACACCATTCTCCTACCCATACACCATCCTCCCTCACATACACCTTCCTCCCACACAATCAACATCCTTTCCCCATCATCCTCCCGCCACCTTATGTCCCGGGGGGACAGCCTCAGCCAGGAGGCGAGGAGACATGAGCCAGGCCCCCACCCCCCCACACCGCCCCAGCCCCCCACTCCCCACCCCCAAAACAGCACCTTCCCCCCAGGGCCAGCAGCCAGAATCCCTCGGGACAGCCCGCCCACGCCCCGGGCCGATGCGACAGGCCACCCGGCCCGCCCCGCCCCCGGGCCATCCATGGAGACAGGGGCGCTTAAAGACCCCATCCCCCTTCCCTCCCCCACTAGTGAGGGAATATATTATGTGCTGTTTGCAATTAAAAGAGTTAAAATTGGGGGGCAGTAACTGCATTGAGGAGGGGGTGGGGCCACCTGAGCAGTCCCACCCACCTGACCTCGCATGTTCCACCCCCCAAAACGTGTTTGTATGTTGCAAATGTTATTTGTGCTCAGTGACTAAGTGGAATTAAAAGCTGGGAGGCATGCTGCCGCTTGGCGAAGCAATGGGGCCACTATGATGACCCCCCTGCCCCGCCCAGCGCAACAAGCACACCTCCCACAGCCCTACCTGTGTATGTAGTGAAGAGTGGGGGAGGGGAGGGGTCAGGAGATGTAGGTCCAGAGGGGAGTAAACCTCCCCCCTGGAAGACGACCCGCCAGCGGCTTAGGGCGCCCCCGTCCTCCGCCGGCCCCGAAGGGCGTCACAGGCCCGGAGCAGCCACCCAACCCAGGCACGCCACGAACCCCCCCAGGGGCCAGCCACCAGCCCAAAGGGCCACTTTCCTCTTTCTGAGTGGGAGGGGGGCGAGGCGAAGGAAGGGAACCCCAGGCCCACGCCCCCGACACCCGGCCAGGGCGCCCCCCAGAGGACACGTCCTAAGCCCTGCAAACACACACACCCTTTTTTTTTTTTTTTTTTATTTTCCTCCAGCCACTCACACACCCTCTCACACACCTCTATACACAAACACCTCAAAACGTGCACATACCTCCACACACACACCTCAGGCACATACCTATAAACACACACACCGGTGCCTCCATACACACACATGGAAACTTTCATACACACACGCACACACACTCTCATACCCCTCCATACACATACACCACTACACACACACTCACATACATACCTGCATATACACACAAACACCTCCATACATACTCACGCCTCCACCCACACCTTCACTCCTCCACACACACGTCGACCTCCACATGCACACACTCACATATACACACCTTCACACACACACACACATACAACCCACATAGACCTCCACACATACACCCGCACACCCCTCACACACACACACATAGACGCACACACCCAGACCTTCATACACACCTACACACACGTACAGCACACACATCCCTCTACACCCACCCACACACAAGCATACCTACAGACACACACACACACACCCACCTATATATACACACACCCCCACCCAGGTTCTGGGGCTGCGACCAAGCACCAGGGCACGGACCAACCAGCCCCCGGTACGGCACATCCGGACGGGCCCAGCCCCCCCCAGTAGTGGCAGACCCCCCACCCCCAGAAGTGGGGGGAGACCCGACGCCCCAGAGCCCGGGGCCCCCACCCGGCCCACCCCGGGCCCGACCGGCCACCCGGCCAGGGGCCGACGGACACCGACCCAGGCACCCCGGCAGCCACCCCCCACCGCCACGAGGCAGCCCCACCCCGGGGCCCACCCAATGCCGCCCGCCCAGATCGGAATCCCCAGCCGACCCAACAGTGGAGCAGCCGAGATCCCCACCCAGGAGACAACCGGAGACCCGAAGCCACCAGGGACCCCCCCACCCACATCCACCGTCATCCCAGCGAAGCCGCAATCCTCCACCTACATTAAGTGATGTAGCCAGTCACAGGGGACCAGAGGGAATGAAAGTCATCTGATTGGTTCCTGGAGGAGGCAGACATTGTCTCAATGCTGATGTGATCTAACAGGAGATTTCTAAACTGCTGGATAGACAAATTATTCTTATCTTTCCAGTTCACAAGAATAGTTTTCTTTGCGATGCATAAGGCTGCGAGGACCAAGTTTATGGAGTGTATTCCTATGTTAGTGTCACCCAGGTCGCCCAGTAGGCAAAGTGTGGGGTTTGCAGAAAAACTGGTTTTAAACCATTTTGAGAGATCTTCACACACCTTAATCCAGAACCTTTGGACAGGTGTGCAGGACCACAGCGCATGGATGTAGCTATCAGAAGTGTTCTCAGAGCAGTGTGGGCAGATATCTGATGGTGAAAGGCCCATCCTGAACATCCTGTGTCCTGTATAATGAGTTCTATGGAGAATTTTGAATTGTATTAGTTGTATATTTGAATTCTGAGTCATTTTAAACGTGTTTAAACATATTTGTGACCATCTTTTCTGATCAAAGTTATTAGATAAATCATCTTCCCATTTTGAAGTTGGGAGAGATATCCTGTCTTCTAGCTTTGCAAGTAATCTATATATTTTTGATAATAATTTTGGAGTATTAAGATTCATGAATTCTGCTATTCTGACAGGAAGCTGCAAGTCTAACTGTACAGGGGTATACTTCTTATATATAATTGATTTTAGTTGGTGGTACTCTAAGAATTTATTACTGATGATTCCATACTGTGAGATTATTGTGCTGAAAGATACCAAGTTTCCATTTTCTATTATCTGTCCTAACTGTTGTATTCCTTTAGTCTTCCACTGAGTGAAGTTTATCATCTTTTTGTTCTGCAGGATGTCAGGGTTGTTCCAGATGGGTGTAAGTCTACATGGAAAGAGGGAAGATCTGGTTATCTTACAGAATTCCCACCAAGCCATTAAGGAAAAACGGATGTTAAGGCTTTTAAAGCACTTATATGGTTTAATGGTTGAGCTGATGAACGGCAGGTCAGAGATAAACACATCCTCACACAAAGCCTGCTCCACATCTAGCCACGGCTCATCCAGATAACTGGGTTTGAGCCACTTGGAGATGTACTGCAGCCTGTTAGCTATAAAGTAGTGACTAAAGTTTGGTAGGTCCAGTCCTCCTCTATCTTTAGTCTGCTGTAAGGTTTTAAGACTGATACGTGATGGCTTGTTTTTCCAAAGAAACTTGGATATGAAAGAGTCCAGAGATTTAAACCAACTGGTGGAGGGTTTAGTGGTTATCATTGAAAATAAGTAATTAACTTTAGGTAGGATCATCATCTTAATGGTGGCAACTCTCCCCATTAGTGAGATGGGTAGGCGCCTCCACCGTAAGAGATCATCTTCTATTGTTTTTAGTAGCTGAACATAGTTTAATTTTGTTAAATCTGATAATCTGGGGGAAATATTTATACCTAAATATCTAATGTTTCCTGTCTGTATTTTGATATTAGGGATGTTTTGTAGGTCACAGTTGATGGACATGGCTGTAGTCTTAGCCCAGTTAATGGAATAATCAGATATTGATGAGAACTTATTAATAACCGTGATTGTCTGAGAGAGTGATGTTTGTGAGTTCTGAAGGAAGAGTAATACATCATCTGCATAAAGACTTATTTTATGTTCTGTGTTTTTGCCCTGGATTCCTTTAATTTCTATATTTTGTCTAATAGCAGCTGCTAACGGCTCTATGAAAATGGCAAAAAGTGAGGGGGAGAGTGGACAGCCCTGTCTGGTGCCTCTCTGTAAGCGGAAGCTTGGAGAAGTTTGATCGTTGGTTTTCACACATGCATTTGGGTTATTATATAATATTTTAATCCACTCTATGAAAGCAGGTCCAAACCCAAATTTGTCTAGTGTTGCAAATAGAAACTTCCAGTTTACCCCGTCGAAGGCTTTTTCTGCATCTAGAGAAATGATTGTGGATTCTAGATTATGTAAAGTAGAGTAATCTATGAGGTTAATTAGTCTACGCGTGTTAGTAGATGAATGTCGACCTTTTATAAAACCTGTCTGGTCCGGATGTATTATAAGAGGGGTTATTTTTTCTATCCTTCTGGCAAGAGCTTTACTAATTATTTTCAGGTCTAGATTTATTAAAGATATGGGACGGTAACTGGATGGAAGTGTGGGGTCTTTGCCTGGTTTTAGCAATAGTGTTATATTAGCTAAGTTCATATTTTGCCGTATCTTTTGTTTTTCCTGTATTTCTAACAACATATTATAAAATGTAGGAGCTAGCGTTGTCCAGAATTCCTTGTAAAATTCTGCTGAGTAACCATCTGGACCCGGGGCTTTATTGTTGGGCATATGTTGGAGAGCTTCGTGGAGTTCATCTACAGTAATAGGTGCATCTAAAGTTATTTTATTTTCATTTTTTAGTTTTGGTAGATTAATGTTGTTTAAAAATTGTTCAATATGTTCATCTGTTGGATTAATCTGTGATTCATATAATGTTTTATAGAAGCTTCTAAACGTGTCATTTATCTTGTCTGGGTCATGGCTGATGTTTCCGTCTTGATCTTTAACAGAGGAGATTGTTGTTTTCTCCTTGTTTGTTTTTAGTTGATTTGCTAAAAACTTTCCAGATTTGTTACTATGTTCAAAGATCTCCAAGCGAAGTCTTTGCACTAAAAATTGTGTTTTTTTATCTATAATTTCTTTAAGTTGCAATTTAGTTTTCCTTATATTATTCATTGTGTGCTCTACGGGGGAAATGCGGTAAGCCTCCTCCAATGATTTAATCCTGAGTTCTAATTCTAAAACTCTTGCTGTTTCCTTCTTCTTCTTATGTGAGGAGAAGGAAATTATTTTCCCTCGCATTACTGCTTTTCCTGCTTCCCAAAGGAGACACGCTGAAGTTTCAGGCATGTCATTTTTTTCTATATAAATTGACCATTCTTTTTTAAAATAATCAGTAAACTCAGGATCTTTCAATAAAGAGGTGTTAAATCTCCAGCTTTTACCAATCGGTTTATTATTTTTGTTTCTCAGAGTGAATGAAACTGGTGCGTGATCGCTGATGCTGATTGGATGTATCTGAGTCTCTGAAATGTCGCCCATTAGTGAGTTACTATTTAAAATATAATCTATTCTAGAGAAGGAGTGGTGAACTGAAGAGAAGAAGGTGTATTCTCTTAGTTTAGGATGGTGAGAGCGCCAAGCATCGCAAAGACCAAAATCCTTCATGTACTGTTTGATAGTTTCTGACGACTGCCAGACTCGATGACTGCCTGATGTGCTGCTGCGATCTTGTTCAGTCAAGACTACATTAAAATCACCAGCTAACACTATTCTGTTATCTGAATAATTCTGGAGTGTAGCAAACAGGGAGTGGAAAAAGGAGGGATCATCTGCATTGGGGCCGTACACATTGGTAATACATAATTTGATATTGCAAATAGATAATAAAGTTATCAGAAATCTGCCTTCCGGATCCACTACTGTGCTATCTATGTCAAAATTTAGTCTCTTATTAATAAGAGTAGCTACTCCTCTCTGCCTAGAATTGTAACAAGCTGAGTAAACATGAGGAAACTGAGCTGTTTTAAGAAGATCTATGGTTGAGTTTGTTAAATGAGTCTCTTGTAGTAAGACAATGTCAGCCTGCAGCTCCTGTAATTTATTAAAGATCTTCAACCTCTTCTCCCTGGAACCGGCTCCATGTACATTCCAACAGACGATTTTTAACATGGTTATTGTGAACGGTTTAATGCTTCATGCGTGTTACTGACGCGTGTGTCTTTGTGCGCCCCTCTGCGTGTTCACGCGTGTTTGCGTGCAGCCTGACTGCGCGCGTTTGTCCGTATGTTAAATGTCCGTATATGTACCTTAATGCGTGTTCTCTCATACATAAAACGCGAGTATTTATATGTATCATGTATGGTGCGGCTGTGCGTCCTGACGGTGTTCGACCGGCTGCGTGCGCTGCTGATATTACGAGCTGGATTACAATTAACAGTGAAGGCGTGAAATAGAAAGAGAGTGAAAAGTGAGAGTGGTTGTGTGTAAGAGAAAAACAAAACAGAAAAAAAATACATCGATCTAGGTGTAGAGGCTGTGGTGAGGACGAGCGGTGTGTTCTACTGTCAGTGATCTATAATGGCGAGTTAAGAGTGATCATTTGGAGAGATTGACTTACAGCACCTGGGATCAGAAGAGCCACGGCGTGATGTTGGGGTCCCGGTAGAGCTGGCCGTCAATAAATAATTTGTCCACTGCGATGACTGCTCGGGATCCTTCCGTGATGAATTTTCGTCTAATCGGGAAAAGGATTCTTCTCCGGTCAAGAATTTCCTTTGGAAACTGGTCGTTTACTCCAAAGTTGGTTCCCCTTAGTTCTCGGCCCTGGCGTTTAAGTCTTTCCTTTTGCTTAAAATCCCCGAACTTTGCAACAATAGGCCGCGGTCTTCGGGCTCCGGGCTTCTTTCCTCCCAGACGATGGACTCGGTGAAACTGTATATCATTTGTAACTTCTGCAGGAAGTTTAAGTTTGGTGGATATAAAGCTTCTTACAGTGGCTTCAGGGTCCTCATCCGTCTGTTCTGGGATTCCCATAAACACCAGATTGTCCCGCATACTCCTGGCCTGTAGGTCTATTACCGTTTCTTTCATTTTTCTATTTTCTACTGTGAGTCGGGTCACTCCCTCCGTGAGGGATTTCACCGACTCCCTAAGGTTGACGTTCTCTGTCGCTAGCGCCTCCACCTGCTTCTGGCTAAACTCCAGCGATTCTCGGACGGCCTGGAACTCTCGGTGGAGAATCTCCAACAAGCTCAGACGGGCGTCAAAGCTGGAGAGCTTGTTATCTATTGATATTAATACATCCGTTGAGTCTTTGCTCGGAGGAGAGATGGATCCAGGTGATTCCTCATCGCGCTGTCGCTTCGCCGCTGAAGAGGTGGACGGAGTCGAAGTTTTGTTTGACTTCCCCATAACTATTAATTCGTAGCACTGATCTATGTAACTTGTCAGGCTAGCCAAATCCTCCCCGCTGTGCTCCAGAGTATCTCTTAATAAGTTCCTTTTTCCTTCTTTAGAAAAAACAATGTTTTTACAGGGTTAGTGAATTGGCGATGGTACAGAATTGAATAAATGAATTTGTTATTTAGGGCCTTGTCTCAATCTGCCGTCTCTCACTCACCAGTGTCACTTACCTCATGACGTCACTTACTCTCATGTTTTTAACTTTTACACACTAATTAAAGCAGCTGATCTTATTATGCCATCTTAGTAAATATAAAGAATGAAGATAATGTGTTTGATGGATGTTCTTTGTTTCTCTGAAGGGATCTGCTCTGAGCCACAAGGGAAGCTCCAGAAAAACGTACATTCAGGCAGTTTGGGTGTCTCCACAAAACCCTCCGCCAGTGGTTCAGTTTCTGTGAGTACTCATGCTGAGTTAGTCTCAGGCCAGTTTAGTTCACATGTAGGCTGAAACAGTCTGAACACAGTTTCCTTTTCTAGCGCAGATCAGAGGACATTAGATCTGCTCTCATAGCCAAAGTGAAGTCTTCTTCAGCCCTTCTGTCGTACTCCCTAAGTTCTTTATCAAAGTCTTTGACTGCTTTTTTAAACATGTTACGGTTGAACCAAAGCTTAAAAACCCAGAATGAATCAAACATCACAAAACATCCTACTTTGAGGAAAATGGCATCCATGATATCTTCCAGTCTGCTTTCTGTAAGACAGCATGACTAAACGTTTCCAGTAACGTTAAGATATCAGTGGATTCTGGAGAATAAAGAGTCCTGGTTTTGTTAGACCTCTCCTCAGTGATAAACACACTGAGGGATCTGGTAGGGATGTCTGGATCATCTCATGTGGAGTTCCTCAGGGCTCCGTTCTGGGACCTATTCTGTTTTTCATATGCTTAGAATAGAATAGAACTTTATTGTCATTGTAACAAAAAGTGCAACGAAATTACGCATAATTTAACGGTTCTGTGACTATGTGCTGACTGACTATGACTATATACACCTGTACTGCTCATTTAAACCCTGTGAGGTTCAAAAACTGAGGTAAACTCCTGATGAGTATTAAGCGGAGTCGGAGCAACAACCGTCTTCAACTGAAACTTTAATTAGTGCACCATGCAATGCCATCCCTGACATTAGACACAAGCTGGGTGTTTAAAGAGCATCACAGAAGCTTAGTCTCAGAAACCTGGCTGTAGTTTTTATCTTTAGAACATCACTCACAACATTTAATAAGAAACTGCTTCTTTCATCTGAGGAACATCTGAAAACTAAGAACAATGGTGTCAAAAAAATGAGCTAGAGGTGATAATACATGCTTTAATCTCATCAAGATTAGGTTACCGTCATAGTGCATTCACTTGTCTCAGTCAGAAGGAGCTCGCCCGTCTTCAGGTGGTCCAAAACTCTGCAAAGAGACTTCTGACCCAAACACAAAAGCCCATGTCAAGTTTAGTTCTGTTTCCCTGCTTAATTTTTGAAGTTCCTTCCCTTTTGTATTCAGTTTTGTTTTCTGCTTCCTGATCATTAGTACACCTGATTTGTTTTTACCTGCCCCCTGTTAATTCACCTCTGTACCCCCTGGTTTCACTTATATCTGCCATTTCATTGTAGTCTTTATGTCATGTAGACTTTATGTCCTACTACCGCCGTGTGTCCTCTGGTTTGTTCATGTAATTATAACCTTTATTCTGCACACGTTTGGCTCCACCCTCGTCAGCCTGTGTTTGGGTCCTTACCTCCACCTCAACCTGTGACCTGTTATCACTTCACTGGTTACCAGTTCATCTTAGAATCTATTTTAGGCTCTTGGTGAGTTAACCTCCAGAGCTGTTCATGGTCAGACTCTTTACATTGCGGAGCTGCTTCAGCCGTACATTCCCTGCCCCAGTCTGAGGTTGTCCAATCAGAACCTTTTAATGGTCCTCGCACTTGCTTTAGGACTCGAGAAGTACGAACCTTCCCAGAGGTAGCTCCCAGACTGAAATGATCAGACTCTACCTTTACCTAGTTTACCTGTGGATGTTTTTAAAAAGCAGCTGAAGACATTTTTCTTCCAATAAGCTTGTAGTTTGACCTGGATGCTTATGGCCACTTTTATAGTTTATTTTTCTATTTTATTTAATGTATGTTGTAAATTTTATTGGCTTATCTTCTCTGTGAAGCACTTCGTGACAAGTGTTTATGGTTGGTGCTGTATATATAAACTTTACTTATTTATTTAAATCCTTTCCCTATAGGTTTGTTTCCTCTTATTTTGACGCTCTGGCCTTGTTCTTGAGCACTGGTTCCCAACCTTTTTTCCTTGGGGACCCCCTTCATCCATATACTATAAAGCCATGGACCCCCTGCCCCACCCTGTGCTGAAACCATGCTGGTTTTAGGCTTTCAAAAGTGAGATTCACACCATGAATAATGTGTTCTAGTTGAGTCCTGTCCTTTGATAAAGCCAAAGTTAAATGAGCAACATATAGCTTTACTTTTTTTAAAAAAATAGGGACAATTTGTGGACAATTTTTTACAATTGCTCTAATGTTCAAAGCCTCAGGGATCCCCTGTGCTCTTTGGGGGACCCCCTTGGGGGGTCCCGGACCCCAGGTTGGGAACCACTGTTTAGATTATTTCCCTCCGTGTCATATTTCCATGTGTGTTTGGTTTGTTGCTGCAGAGTGACCGTGGTGCAGGAGTATAAGGTTTACTGGGTGTGGACTGCAGATCCTGTGGTGTCTTTAAGAGGCGCCACTCCTTGTCTCCCCACTGTTGCTCCTGCAGAAACCACCACTGCTTTGTCTTCTCCGGTAAGCATCTGTAGTCCAGGATAACAAGTGTAACTCAGAAAAGTAATGACAGCCACTAGTTGTCTTGTTCTTCCCCAGTTCAGCTCTGTGGGATGTGGCCACAGTAAATCCTGCCTCAGAGACCCCGTGGACTGTCACCCTGAGTCAGACCCCCACTGTTTCTTCCTGTCATTTACCACTGATGGATCCGGACACAGTGGGATGTTTGAACTCAGCGGGCCTGCAGAAGGTTATCTCTCATTTGCCCTGTCTCTGGACAAATGGATGGTGAGTTTCATCATCAACACATTTAAAAAACAGGATTTCTACAACACTAAACAGAAATAAAGCTTACCTATTTATCTGCTGTATACATTGCAATTTACAAATATATTGAACCAATATATTTGCTTTTATTAATGATTTGTTTATTAAGAAAAACTGTGTGTGCATAATTTCTATGTAATTAATATTATGACAACAATTTGAGTGACACATGCTGTCTCTTCATCATTAGCTGTGATTATTTCAGTCATCTAAAAAGAAATTTAAGACAAAAAATAAATCAATAATTTACAAAAAGAATTTTAAATTTGTATATTCTTTCAAATTAGTTATAGACAGTGATGGGAATAACGGAGTTAAAATAAACGCCGTTACTAACGCCGTTGCCTTTTTTAGTAACGAGTAATCTAATTAATTACTTTTTCTATCGTTACAACGCCGTTACCATTACCAAAATGCCGTTACTACAAGTTACTGAGTGAAGCTACGAAGTGGTCGTCCCACTTGGTTTAACGCTAGCTTGGCTCACAGACACAGGAGCTCCAAATGTGTGTGTGTTTTCCCCTGTAGTGAAAACAGGGGTAAGCGATTAAGTAATGATGATTGGAGGAAAATTTTATAAGCCAATCAGAGACACCAGGTGGGCGGATGTTTACACACAAACCCAGCACATAGAAGCACACACACAAAAAATCAGAGATGGCGAGTCCGGAGTCTCAGGGAAAGACGGCGTTTTCGAGGTGGAAATGATGAAGAAAATTCTTGAAGTACAGTTGTACCAGTTGTGGTCTTTTGAGGTGCAATAAATATTAAAACCTCTGTTCAGGTACCAGTCTTTGCTGTTCTACTCTATGCACCTGGCCTGTGAAACCTCTTCTGAAAAAAATCAAACTTCTTTGACATTTTTAAACTTTAAAAAAGTAATGAAATAGTTACTTTCCCTGGTAACTAGTTATTTTTATAGTGGAGTAACTCAGTTACTAACTCAGTTACTTTTTGGGAGAAGTAACTAGTAACTGTAACTAATTACTTTTTCAAAGTAACGTGCCCAACACTGGTTATAGACTATACAGAACAAATATCTGCCTGCATTCACAAATGTCATAAAAGGAGCATTTTGGGGAGAAGAGATAATCTTTGATTTTTAAAACCAGATATTAAGAAAATATTTTGCCATTTTAAGTTCCTACAAACCACAAAACCAAACTTTTTATGTTCCTTATTTATTTATTTTTTCCGAGTGGATGAATCTTGTGTTTAAATGCATTATTCATATATTTTTAGATCTTTTGAATAGACTGCGCTCATTCTTATATGGAGGAGGTAGATGTGGGACTGACAGCCTCCTAATAATTCCCTGCTGTTTAAAGCAGGAAATAGTTCATTTCTAGTTGTTTAACCATCATGACCACTGTTTCAAGCTTTGGTAAACACACAGCTGTTCTCCTCTACTTTGTGAAAATATTTTCCATATCACATACAAACCAGCACCATATGGTCTAGTATAATACCTGTCCCAACTGGTTTCCTATGTCGGGGTTGAGAAACAAATGAGACTGGACAGGGGCTCTAATATCAAATAGAGTTTGCAGGAAATTTACCATTTAAATACAATGAGGGTGCATTTATAAAATGCTTAACATACACACTGCATGCATTTAAAAAATGTAAAATAGTGACAGTTGACCAGCTCTACAGTCGCAACAGAAACCTGGAAAGGAGGGTCCTTCAAATAGTCCAACATTTGTTTAAGGAGGAGCAGTGTGATGGGAGTCCTGGTCATGGACCAGCTACTCTCAGCAGAGTCCTGGATTCCAACATTTGATTAACGAAGAGTAGTGTGGTTTACTTCATGGTTGTGGGACAGTGGACCAGCTCTACACTCTCATCAGAATCCTGGAGAGTTTATGGATCTTCAAGCATCTAGTCTGCGTGTGCTTTGTGGACTTATGGGCTCAACACACGGGAGGCGACCAAGACAACGACAGGTAAAACTCATCGCCACCAAAGTGAAATCGAACTCGTGGGACGGGTCATGCAGCAGGGGCATTACGCTCTGAGATTGCATTTCTCCAAGAAATGTGATTGGTTATGATATTGGAGGGAATTTTGACATTTTCACAGCAGTCCGTGACAGACAAGGTGTGAAGGATGAAGAAGCAAAAGATTTAGCTCGAACTGACAGAAATCCTGATGTTGACTCTATTGGTGAATATCCTGATCCAGATAATGAGGACCTACATTCAGACAAAGTCATGCTGGCGCCATGCGGCTGCCTTTTTATTTAAATCTCTATAATCTATGTGCAAAATCTGGGAAGTCAGACACAGCTGATCCTCCATGTTGGAAGTGTTTGCAGACTGTGCTATCTAGCCTGCTCTCAGCTCATTGGTCAGTCAATGAACCCCTCGATGGTTGGTTGTAGTACCACGCGACAGGGCCGTTATGTCCTTGTATGGCCGGTGCCAGAGTTTGGTCCACATTGCTGAAGTAAGTCAGAGTAGTGTCCAGTGCGGGTTGGACTCCGCCGAGGCTGCTCTGTTCATAACTTTTATGGAGAGAATTTCTAGGTGCAGCTGAGGTGTTGAGGGGATCTGGTTTGGTGGCCTCAGGATTGGGTCTCTGCTCTTTGCAGATGATGTGGTTCTGTTGGCTTCATCAGGCCGTGATCTTCAGCTCTCACTGGAGCGGTTCAGTGTGAAGCGGTTGAGATGAGAATCAGCACCTCCAAATTCAAGACCATGGTCCTCAGCTGGAAACGGGTTGAGTGTCCTCTCGGGGTCGGGAATGACGTCCTGCCCCAAGTGGAGGAGTTCAAGTATCTCTGGGTCTCGTTCAGGAAGGATGAAGCAGGAGACCTACAGGTGGATCGGTGTTGCGCCTGCAGTGATCTGGACTCTGTATACATCTGTCATGACGAAGAACGAGGTGAGCTGAAAAGAGATGCTCTCGATTTACCGGTCGATCTACGTTCCCACCCTCACCGTGGTCACCAGCTGCAGGTAGTGACCAAAAGAGCAAGATAGAGTGCCAATATTAAACCTTTTCAGCAATAAGCAACATCTCACTGTCTGACCAGACCAAACAGAGCACATGTTAAATAACTCAAGCTGCCTGAAATGTATCACTTATTGGTTTGGGAAATTTTAGATTTTCCTTGCAGTTATTTCTTGTGATGCTGGCAGTGATGCATGTTTGTCTTCTTACTGAGGACTATCAGAATCCTTTCCCATTACAACTACATTGATGTTTAGAGGCTGAACATGATAAAAATTTAACTTTAAGATGTGTTTCTGTCATTGCAGGGGAATGATGACATGTATCTGTGCATAAATAACGGAGGCAGAGTTACCATCAGTGCTGCATACTCCTCCGGACGAACATACCCTGAGTTAGAAGCAGAGGTAAACTCAGACGATGGTCATGTAAACCATCAGCTCAATCACTTATCAGACACATAATCTGCCACTGTCCTCTGTTTTCAGGACAATCTGTGGGGTCAAACCTCGAGGATGGCTGAAGGAGTCATCCAATGCCGTTTCCATAGAAACAGCATCCTTCCTAACAGATTTAACTTGAACCAGAGCTACTACATATTTCTTGCACATGGCAGATCTCACCAAGGTAAAATGGGAGGGGCTTTTCATATCTGGAGACAGTGGTGAAAATGTTCCTTTACTAGAATGAGTCAGTCATGTATCCACCAGTCATATGATGAACTGAAGAGGCGAGAACATGACAAGAGAAAGAGCTGTAAGATTTTATTTAACACAATACTTCCAGATGATCAGACCAAAAAATACTTTCTGAACCATGAGAGGAAAACGTTATTTTACTATTACTTTCATTAAAAACACAATTATACGTGTAAGAAATATTTATATTAATCATAAGATGGAATAAATCTATGTCCATCTTCTGTAGAACATTAGAAATGGTTGAATAAAATCACTTTGTTTTAATTATAATTGACGGAACCAGGCAGATACAGAAAATACAGGGATGGATGTGGTGCGGTGGTAAGCACGGATGCCTCACAGCAGGAAAGTTCCAGGTTTAAATCCCAGCTCATTATTCTAAATTGGCCCTAGTTGTGTTTCCTGCCTGGGCTAATGTTTACCCCAAATATGTTAAAGCTAGCGCTTGTGTTATACCCCTGAATAAGGGTAGAAAGAATCACGAGAGTGATTAATACTCCTTCCCTCACGCGGTGGGTTTATTGCAATCACTGTACAAGTAGACAATATTGAACAAATATACCATGAAATCAACAGAAGAGAATGTTACAAAAACAAGATATGTTGCATAAAGACTACAAAAAAAAAGTAGGCGGCTGCTATATCCCTCGAGGCAAAGGCACGTGTCGAGGTAAAGCAATTATGTCCCAAAACAATATAAAACCTTAATTTCACTTCATCCAACTAGCATGAAACAAGCTATAACAAGTTTAAACAATGTAATTACCATGAAGACATTTATATTATTCACCATTACCTGAATTAGGGTAGAAAGAATCACGAGAGTGATTAATACTCCTTCCCTCACACGGTGGGTTTATTGCAATTAGGAAACAGCGCTGCAATTCCCCCTAGTGGTAGGTGAACCAATTGATCCCAGAGCAACAGGATTTAAGGCCTTTTAGCTGCTCACCCATGCATAATAGATTACATTGAACAAATGACAAAATCCTTATAAACGAAATATGAGATGAACAGATTTTTAACTACTATTTAACTCTTAAATGAATTATTTATGTTTCACTATTTATTGAAAACCTTGTTACTCTTTAACTTTTTTTACCTCTTTTAAAATGAAATCGCCTTATGAATTATTTACCCCATCTTAAGAAAATACAAATTGTGGTTATGAGGAGGGGGGTATGCCTATGTTATATCAACCCATCACACTTGCTGTGATGAAGATTGTGACAAGGCAAGACACATCTGTTCCTGGGCTTCACCATGGTGGGTAATGAAGAAAGATCAGTGTTGTTTTAATACTTCAGCATCTGATGGTGTGAAACCAAACAAGTTACACCACTTGGAGAAAATCCTCTTGATTACTCATAATAAACTCAGCTGTGGTAAATAGCTGTTGTTTCACTAAAGCAGCGTCTATCAAACTTACCTCACATGAAGTTTCCTGGTCTGAGAATCCTCACACTAAAGCCAAGGAATTAATAATTTCCTCCACTAATGATATGGCTTTAACTGAAGTAGCAGCCAGTAAACTAATGATACTGTTGTCATCATGAACCTTTTTTCTGGTTCATGACAACATTTAGATCTCAACTACTCGAATCAGGTGTAGTGGCAAAAAAAGCTGGAGGTAAAAAGAACTCCGGACTCCAGCTTGATTCATTTTAAAAAGATTTTATTACAAAAAGTGACATCTTAAACAGATCTGCAGCATCTGTAAGGTCTCTAAGCCAATGTCGAGAATCCCCCTTGCTGTCTGTATCAGCCCTCCTTATATATGTTTACAAAAACCATTCCTAAGCTGACCACTGAAAAACGCTATATATGGAGCCTAGGAGACTATTTCTCTTCTAAACTATACTATTCTGTGGTGCATTTCTGAATAGCTTTCAATGTAAGTGTTGGGGTGGACATGGCAGTGGTGGTGGGGGGACTTGACATTATTGTTGTCAATGAAAAGGGGGCCCTCCTGAAAAAGTGTTTGGATAAATTAAAAAACAGTGGTAAAGTTGCTTCCATACCTCAGCCTTGTTGTTCTTGTACGTCATAAAATCAGGGCTTGAATTACACAGACGCTTTTGGGGTAGTCTTATTTTTGGGCGTGCACCACAACTGCACAAGTCACGTGCAAATGCATATACATTAGTGCACGAAAGTGTGGTCAAAAACATTCAGCTACACCAGTGGTCACCAACTAGATCTACCATTCTGTAGGTTTGAGTGTTTCTCTGGTACAACACACCTGGTTCAAATGAAAAGGTTCCCCAACAACCTGTCAACTTCTGCACCAGCCTGTCAAGAAGCTGTTGATTTAAGTCAGGTGTGTTTCCACAGAGAAACACTAAAACCTGCATGATGGTGGATCTGGTGGACTGGACTTGGTGACCACTGAGCTGACTGTATGCAACTGATTCTTAAAGAAGATTAAATTAAATATAGACTGTTTTTCAGAGCTCCTCCTTAGAATCTCAGGTGAGTGTTATCAGAGGGACCCTTAACTCCCCCGTAACTCAAACCCTGCATAAAACCATTGCAGTTATAAAAACTCTGATTCCTTCAGGCTTTATTCACCGACATGAGCGTCAGCCCCTTATCTCCTCCAGTCAGAAGGTGATTACTGGATTTCCAGAGGATTTACGAGGCTCCCGCTCCCCTCTGCTGATCAAGATTCATGGTTAGTTCACATCTACTGACATAGATCTAAGAGTTAAGACTAATGACTAAGGACACATCTGTATAATCGCTGTAGCTATGAAAAACTTAACTTCAGACACTCCTACTCACCCATTTTGGTTTTATTTGCTGATTGTATAAATCAGACTAAACAGCTGCTCAGCCTGGAAATTTACAAACTCTACGATGATTACATCTTTTACAGTTTAACCTCTATTTATCTAAATGGACGTTCAGAGAATGACCTACCAAAAACAAACCTGGGACCAACTGAAAACTGTACCTAAACAGATAGAATACCTCAGACAACATACTTTATAAGCTGTGAAAATACAATATGTGCTCCCACATCTCTCTGGTCCATTGAACCAGAGGTCTATCCCCTCAGGTGTGTTGATGCTGACTGCCTGGATGTGGACTGTAAACACAGCTGTCTTCATCGCTCGCCACTACAAACAGCTCGATGCGATTCTGCTGGGACAAAGGCTCTGGTTTCAGGTGAGAACACTGACACTGTGTGGTTAATAAAGACTACCAGACACATACTGGGTTCGCTCAGCAGCTTCTAGGATATCAGAAGGAAACAGCCATAAACTTCAGCCTGTGGTTCCCCACCAACATGTCCACATTTCTAACTGTTTTTCCTCAGTGACTCATCTGCTGGGGAAAGATCCTCATAACTGGCATTACCATAGTTAGAAATATGGCAATAAAGGCAACGGCAACCGTAGACCAACACACCGTCTGACCAAAAAAAGGTCACACACTAATATTTGGCCACAACATTTATTTTTCACCAACATCTTGTATTGATGATGGAGAGTCCGACCACTGCACAAAGCCTTCTCCAGCACATCCCAAAGATCCTCCATGGGGTTCAGGTCTGGACTCTGTGGTGGCCAATCCATGTGTGAACATGATGGCTCCTGTTCCCTGAACCACTGAGCTGGATCTGTTTGCTGGGTTGTGATGTTCGTTGTCATTTTAGTGGTCCTGCCCTTGACGGTCTTTGCAGAGAGGGACATGTCTCTAATTTTCTGTACAATTTCACCTTTAAGTCCAAGAATAGATGCTTCAACATTTTAATGAATGATTCGTCTCCATGTCATTAAGTTGCCATAAATCCTGCAGCAGTAGTTGCGTTTGGGACTTGATCCATGTCTTTAAAGTTTATTTGCAAAGTTCAGCTTCCACAGAAGTTCTGAAACTATTTTCATTTTGCTAAATATAATAATTTTACATTTTATTTCTGAGCGCCTCTCATATTCAAGGTCACTGTCCAGAAACAGAATAAAATACAATGACAACCCTAACCCTAAAATCCATTAACATAAGACATTTTAAACTAATATATAAAGCAACTGGTAACAGGGAGTAACATTTTAAACGGAAGGGTTTTGAGTTTTGATTTAAAACTAGAAAACAACAATGGCAGTCTAGATAACTAGGTTTGCTAGTTTTCTTGGGCTGGATATTTAAAGTGCCTGTAGGCACTTTGTTGTGAATTGGGCTGTACAAATAAAGCTGAATTGAATTAAAACTGAACTAACTGTCACAGCTGTCTGCCTACTAATAATCAAAAGAATGAAAACATAACCTCGGCCAAGGCGGAGGTAATAACTGAAGAATAATTGAACATTTACATAAACCACCAGTCAAGGTACTCCAAGGGTTTCTTTATATCCTCAACCAGGTAGAAATATCTTTTTAAATTATTTAAATGATTTCTTTTCCAGTTTACTGGATCTGTAGGTATCATTATTTACTAAATATTTACTATAATTCTTCTGGTACCCACTGCTTCCGCAACTCTTTACTTCCTTGTTTGGTTCAGCCGACTAACTGTGGAGCTAAATTCATTTACATTTACCAGTTTAAAACATCAAACTGAAAGTAGTTATCTGGTAAATGTTGCTGAGGTTACGTCACCATCACTGGCTGTGTTATAGGGATGCTAGCCAGGGTTACAAATAATTCATCCCTCTCTCTCCTCCCTGAAGCTTCATCGGACCATGATGGTGCTGTCTGTAGTCCTGACTGGTGTGGCTTTCATCTTGCCTTTCATATACAGGAGGGGCTGGAGCAAGGTAATTATGTTTGCTTCCTTCCTTCATGCCTGTCCACCTGTCCCACCATCTGTCCAGATGTCTGACATCTCTGAATCCCTAACTTCATGTTTGTCCTTAACAATCACAGCTCCACCTCACGGGTCAGAGCTGTTTCTTCTTTTTTATACAAACTGTGAAGATTTATATTGAAACTGGATCAGAAACTAGAACATCAAGCGCCACAAGTTATTTTATCCTGCAGATTTGTTGTTTTGGTACAACAGTAATAGCATTAACCTCTTCTTTAAAAGGTCTCTTTTTTCAGCCTCTAGTCAGAAACGACACACCAAAAATAAATGTACATGTCATCACAACTACAAGCGATATATGTTTAATTTTTATCTCTGCAGAAAGCTGAGACGTGTGACATCACTATAGACATGAGAGTAAATTTACCTGCAACACAGTAGAAAATGTAAATGTTAACTCCTCATAAAAGAAATGAGTAAAGTAATTCCAGGAATGAGTAAAGTAGTCCTAGAAATGAGTAAAGTAATCCTAGAAATGAGTAAAGTAATCCTAAAAATGAGTAAAGTAATTCCAGGAATGAGTAAAGTAGTCCTAGAAATGAGTAAAGTAATCCTAGAAATGAGTAAAGTAATCCTAAAAATGAGTAAAGTAATTCCAGGAATGAGTAAAGTAGTCCTAGAAATGAGTAAAGTAATCCTAGAAATGAGTAAAGTAATCCTAAAAATGAGTAAAGTAATTCCAGGAATGAGTAAAGTAATCCTTGGAATGAGTAAAGTAATCCTAAAAATGAGTAAAGTAATCCTAGGAATGAGTAAAGTAATCCTAAAAATGAGTAAAGTAATCCTAGGAATGAGTAATGTAATCCTAAAAACGAGTAAAGTAATCCTAGGAATGAGTAAAGTAATCCTAAAAATGAGTAAAGTAGTCCTAGAAATGACTAAAGTAATCCTAGAAATGAGTAAAGTAATCCTAGGAATGAGTAAAGTAATCCTAGGAATGAGTAAAGTAATCCTAAAAACGAGTAAAGTAATCCTAGGAATGAGTAAAGTAATCCTAAAAATGAGTAAAGTAGTCCTAGAAATGAGTAAAGTAATCCTAAAAATGAGTAAAGTAATCCTAAAAATTAGTAAAGTAATCCTAGGAATGAGTAAAGTAATCCTAAAAATGAGTAGAGTAATCCTAGGAATGAGTAATGTAATCCTAGGAATGAGTAACGTAATCCTAAAAATGAGTAAAGTAGTCCTAGAAATGAGTAAAGTAATCCTAAAAATGAGTAAAGTAGTCCTAGAAATGAGTAAAGTAATCCTAGGAATGAGCAAAGTAATCCTAGAAATGAGTAAAGTAATCCTAAAAATGAGTAAAGTAGTCCTAGAAATGAGTAAAGTAATCCTAGAAATGAGTAAAGTAATCCTAAAAATGAGTAAAGTAATCCTAGGAATGAGTAAAGTAATCCTAAAAACGAGTAAAGTAATCCTAGGAATGAGTAAAGTAATCCTAAAAATGAGTAAAGTAGTCCTAGAAATGAGTAAAGTAATCCTAAAAATGAGTAAAGTAGTCCTAGAAATGAGTAAAGTAATCCTAGAAATGAGTAAAGTAATCCTAAAAATGAGTAAAGTAATCCTAGGAATGAGTAAAGTAATCCTAAAAATGAGTAAAGTAGTCCTAGAAATGAGTAAAGTAATCCTAGAAATGAGTAAAGTAATCCTAAAAATGAGTAAAGTAATCCTAGGAATGAGTAAAGTAATCCTAGGAATGAGTAAAGTAATCCTAAAAATGAGTAAAGTAATCCTAAAAATGAGTAAAGTAGTCCTAGAAATGAGTAAAGTAATCCTAGAAATGAGTAAAGTAATCCTAAAAATGAACAAAGTAATCCTAGAAATGAGTAAAGTAATCCTAAAAATGAGTAAAGTAGTCCTAGAAATGAGTAAAGTAATCCTAGAAATGAGTAAAGTAATCCTAAAAATGAGTAAAGTAATCCTAGAAATGAGTAAAGTAATCCTAAAAATGAGTAAAGTAATCCTAGAAATGAGTAAAGTAATCCTAGAAATGAGTAAAGTAATCCTAAAAATGAGTAAAGTAATCCTAGGAATGAGTAAAGTAATCCTAGGAATGAGTAAAGTAATCCTAAAAACGAGTAAAGTAATCCTAGGAATGAGTAAAGTAATCCTAAAAATGAGTAAAGTAGTCCTAGAAATGAGTAAAGTAATCCTAAAAATGAGTAAAGTAGTCCTAGAAATGAGTAAAGTAATCCTAGAAATGAGTAAAGTAATCCTAAAAATGAGTAAAGTAATCCTAGGAATGAGTAAAGTAATCCTAAAAATGAGTAAAGTAGTCCTAGAAATGAGTAAAGTAATCCTAGAAATGAGTAAAGTAATCCTAAAAATGAGTAAAGTAATCCTAGGAATGAGTAAAGTAATCCTAGGAATGAGTAAAGTAATCCTAAAAATGAGTAAAGTAATCCTAAAAATGAGTAAAGTAGTCCTAGAAATGAGTAAAGTAATCCTAGAAATGAGTAAAGTAATCCTAAAAATGAGCAAAGTAATCCTAGAAATGAGTAAAGTAATCCTAAAAATGAGTAAAGTAGTCCTAGAAATGAGTAAAGTAATCCTAGAAATGAGTAAAGTAATCCTAAAAATGAGTAAAGTAATCCTAGGAATGAGTAAAGTAATCCTAAAAATGAGTAAAGTAATCCTAGGAATGAGTAAAGTAATCCTAGAAATGAGTAAAGTAATCCTAAAAATGAGTAAAGTAATCCTAAAAACGAGTAAAGTAATCCTAGGAATGAGTAAAGTAATCCTAAAAATGAGAAAAGTAGTCCTAGAAATGAGTAAAGTAATCCTAGGAATGAGTAAAGTAATCCTAGAAATGAGTAAAGTAGGGAGACTGCTTTCATGGGCGCTCCACACATTAGATTAGATTAGATTAGATTAGATTAGATTAGACTTTATTATCTCACAGTGGAGAAATTCACTTGTTACAGCAGCTCTTGTTATAGAATAAAGTACAGAGAGGCAAAATAAGGTGAACATGCATCACAGCAAGAAAGTGCAATAGAAATTATTTACAAGTCTAAGAAAAGCAAAAATATGTACCATTATAATATAAAGATATATATATATATATATATATATATATACATATATATATATATACATACATATATATACATACACACACACACACTACATTCATACATAAAATAAAATAAAATATAACAACAACCTCACAGACTATATACATATTTACATGGTGATGGTGGGATATGAAGAATATGATGACATTGATAATGGGGGGTATTGCACAGTAAAATATAAATAAATATTACACAGTATTATGACTATACAGACAAGTTGTACAGTCTGACAGCAGTGGGGATGAAGGACCTGCGGTAGCGCTCCTTCCTACACTGAGGGTGTCTCAGTCTGCTGCTGAAGGAGCTGCTCAGCCCCTCCACAGTCTGGTGCAGCGGGTGAGAGGTGACACGCCCCTAGTGTGGACTGACACGCCACAGAGGCCAGAACAAAACCGTGGTGCAGCCATAACGTGGCGAACACGCACCCGGTGGAACTGTTGCTTAAGACTTTGTAACTTTTCTTTCTTTTTTTTTTTTTACATTACTTCTCAATGTTTATTGAAGTTATAGCCAGTGCACATGTATATATTTAATAATGTTACCTAACTGACTCCGACACAAAGACTGTTTGCTGACCCTAAATCCAACATTTCACAGTGATATGAATATCCTAGATTGTGAATATGATATATGATATATGATATATTGTACTGTCACTTAAATGGCGTGCAATCCCCGAGGGACCCTGTAAATACTGTGTCTGTGTGGGCGTCTGTTTTGAACACTAGTTTGGGGTAAATATATCTGGATGTGGGTATGGATGGACAAAATGGATGAAGTGGAAGTGTGTATGGTTGTCTGTTGATGTGGCTGTCTGGGGCTCCCTGCCCTCTGGCCCACTTGGGCTGCTTCCTCAGAGGTTGGTGAGGGGTGGAGGCTGGATGGGATAATATTAATAATAATAATAATAATAAAAAATAATGGGCATCTTTCTGGTGAGGTGTTACGTGATGGAGAGGTTAGTAGTATTGATTTCAGTAACCTCTCCAAACCCAAAGAGATGCACACCGCCTACGGTTTTGTTTAGGACCTATTAGAAACCTCAGCGGTCTTTCCTGGAGTGCCAACAATAAACAAGGGATTCTATATTTGTGGTTTCATCACTGGTACGGCTCGGACGGACAGTGTTTGAGCCAAAGACTCTGTGCTCCACATCAGTGGGGCGTCCTGTCTGAGGACTGAAGCTGGCAGTAGGCTCATTTAGTTCAGGACAAAACATATTTTTCTATAAAAACTGAAATTCTCCCTCTGCCAGCATGGAACCTTTCAAAGTACCCCACTTCCTCGCAAGTCTTTCCTACGTCCACAAACATTCATCTTAGGTTTATCAGTGATTCTAAGGTGGTGACAGGAGTGAGTGTGAGCATGCATCATCTTGTTTGTCTCTGTTTTGGTCCTGTTAGACCGGTTTCCTGGTCAGGGTACAGGAATAGGCTCCAGCTCCCTCTGCTCCTCTGATCTGGATAAAGTGTGTTTGGAAAGGAAATAAAAATCTGGATGAAAAGAACCTAAAAAAATGGACATTTTTTGGTCTGTAATTATTAATAGCTGATTTTACCCTTATGTTGAACTAAACTGATGAATTTTTCATTAATACTTGCAGGGAAGATATAATCTCAGCTTATGTTAAATGAACAGTAGCAGTAGCGATGCAGTGTGAACTGGAAGGTAAACGTGGTGGGCAGGAATGACTCTGTTAGGGAGAAGGTGTGGAATGCTGTTCTTTACATTGGGATGCTTGTCATCTCTGAGGGCTGCAGAGGAGTCCTCAGGATGGAGCCAGCTTTCTGTACGGTTCGTTTAGTTTGCATACAAAATGTTCAGTGAAAGCACGAACGGTAAAACGATGGCTCATACACCAGCAGTGACGGCGTACATAGCAGGAGATTCTTACTCACTGAATTATGCAAAATCTTCATTTCTGAAAATAAGGTGGTAATTATTAAAACATGACTTGGACTCGCTGCTGCATTTTAGAAGTTTCCCTAACCTGCATCGTGTTCCTGTTAAGCAGCTTCTTCTTGTGTTTTATGTGTTTCTCTGTTCTGCTTGTGTTTGTGTGAATGACTCAGTCGTGTTGGTCACATGCAGGAAGATGCTCACTCTGTTAAATTTAGTCAAACTGACTCACCACAGGCTGAGCCTGAGTCAGGAAAAACAATGAACATGCTGAAAAACTTCATATTTTGTTCATAATTAATAATTAAACACAGTTAAAAAAACACTTAATGACCTTACTTCTCATATAAAACAGTTGAACTTATTTTATTTTAATTTGCCTGTGTGTATAAAATATAATTTGGGTGGGACTCGATTAAAAATAATTAATATAATTAATTACAGGCTTACTGATCAATAATCTTGATTAATCACATTTTGATCGCATGACATTATTATCACAAAAAAAGCAACTTTGTTTTATTTAAATGGATTTTAGTGGACGACTGAATATTGTAAACTCAGCTCTAGTGATGTCTGGAAAAATGCATTTAATTGCATTTCAATTTAAAACAGTAGAAAAAGAAATAGAAAATATCCCTTGTCAAAACTGAACTGACCTAAAGTTAAAGTGACATTTTAAGTCCTTTAAACAGCAGCTCCAGCTGTTCTCTGGTTAGGAGTCTACAACATGCTACAGAGCCTTCTACATGTTTTCCTCCACACGCTTCATTAACAGGCATTAATATGTGACCGTAAGCCAGGACGGGATCAGCCAGCAGCAGCTTCCAGTCTGGTCCTGGAGCAGAGGGGAACATCTGCTCTGACTGGAGCTGGAAGCTAACGGATGGGGGAGGGGCCTGTTAAAGGGGGAGGGGCCTGTGAAAGGGGGAGGGGCCTATTGAAGCACTACTTTCAGTTTTCAAAAGTTGCAAATAACACCAGAAAAAGTCTCTAGATTTGTTGCTGGTTGCTTCTTTGAAATAAACTCACTTGATGTGTCTGAAAACTTGCTAAGCATAGGTTCAAAGTGGCTAAATTAGCAACACTAATTTAGCCGATCTCTGATGTGTCTCAATTTAATCTGTGCACCAGAAACCGTGCACAAACATTCCGCGTTAATTGGAACGCAAACTGTGATAAAGAGCATCAGTTGTTTTTGTAATTAATTAAGAATGTATATAATGTATATATATATATATATATATATATATATATACTGTATATATATTACCTTATAAAGCATATAATGAGTAAAGTAGTCCTTTAATTCTTGTAATTCTTGTAGTCTGCAGGTTCTCATCCCTACATCGGCTGTGCTGTCATCACACTGTCTGTCATCCAGGCAGGTATGGCAGTTCTTAGACCGTCTCCACGATCCTCCAGGTAGGTCCTGAAACCAAATACTACCACATTCAAAGAGTAACACTAGCTCTTAATATAAATGTTTTCATTTACTTAAATCATACCATGTTCTGTGTCTCTACAACTGCAGAAGGATCATCTTCACCAGGATGCACTTGGCAGTGGGCACTATTACTCAGATTCTCGCTGGTGAGAGGATTGATTAGAAAGGTTCTCATTAAGTGGAGATCCACCTGTTTTCCACCAACATTCCTTTACATATCTACAATTATTATTTAGCATTTTTTGTAAATACAGGGACGTATTTAAGTCAAAACTATGATGAGAGAGAATTATGTTATAAGTATCATTGGCAAAATAACTCAATATTGTAGATATTGTTGTGAATAATATTAAAATCCAAATTAGGTGATGATAGCACAGAATTTGGTTAAATTTGATTATGATGATAAAGTAATAGTACATTAGTAATACTCCACTCAGGAAACATGAGACGTTACAGGATTTCCTAAGCTAAATAATCTCCAGTTTATAAAAATGGTAGAGGGTGATCTGTCACGGTCCTTACCGAGATCACGCATGGGGAGAGCTGTCAACATAAAGATGGTGTTTCTACCTAAAGTCAATTATCTTCACTCAGTGACACCCATCACACCTTCCTCCTAGACGTTAGAGCCCCTACCGGTGCAGATCACCCCACAAAAAAATACTTGTTTAAGTGCAGTGATTTGGGATCTCTGAGCTGTCATTTATTAGTTCAAATATTCAGGAACATGAGCTCAGCTCTCTGACAGCCTGGTGGAATAATTCACTCATTCCATGCAAGCTGACACCCATCTGGAACAATTCTGATAAAATCCTGCAAAACAAAAGAATGGATAAGTGTATAATACAAAACATAAACACGTCATTCGATGTCATACTCAGTTCAAAATGAAATGAGTTCAAATGAAATATTTCAGTTGAAAACCCTAATTCATACATAGTGGAATGTGTTGAATGATGAATAGAAATCAGAATCATGAACCCATGAAGGTCTGGATTCAGACTCAGGATAAAACATCAGATCATAGTCTGACCCAACTTCTGTGGAAATTCCTTCTGACCAATCAGAATAAGGCTCAGTAGTGGGTGTGGTCTCCACCTGCCCATATGCACTCTCTACAATATCTGGGCTCCTGATGAGACCACCAATGTTCTCCTGAGGGATCTCCTCCCAGATCTGGACTAGGGCTTCAGTCAACCCCTGGACAGTCTGTGGTAGGTGTGGCGGCTGTGGATGGAATGAGACAAAATGTCCCAGAGGTGCTGGACTAGATTCAGATCTGGTGAACATGCAGGCCAGTCCATCGCAGTAAATGGCTTCTTTAAGCAGGAAATGCCGAGGCCGTGAATTGTCCTGCATCAGAAGGATTCAGGTCCCACTGTAGCAGCATCTGGTCTGATAATAGGTCCGAGGATCTCATCCCAGTCCCTAATGGCAGTCAGGCTGTTTCTGGCTAGAACATGGAGGTCTGTGCTGCCCTCCAAGGATCTGCTTCCGCAGACCCACCGACCCACTGCCAAACTAGCCATGCTGGAGGATGTTGCAGGCAGCAGAACGAACAGTCCTCCTGTTCCTCATGCACAAAGGAGCGGATAGAGATCCTGCTGCTGGGTTGTTGTCCTCCTACAACCCCCTCCACATCTCCTAGTATACTGGCCCATCTCCTGGTAGACTGGCTCATCCCCTGGTATTCTGGCCTGTCTCCTGGTATTCTGGCCCGTCCCCTGGTATACAGGCTCGTCTCCTAGATTACGGGCCTGTCTCCTGGATTACTGGCCCATCTCCTGGTATACTGGCCTGTCTCCTGGTATTCTGGCCCGTCTCCTGTTATTCTGGGCCCATCTCCTGGCATACTAGCCTGTCTCCTGGATTACTTGCCCATCTCCTGCTATACTGGCCTGTCTCCTGGTATTCCAGCCCATCTCCTGGTATTACTGGCCCATCTCCTGGTATTCTGGCCCATCTCCTATACTGGCCCATCTCCTGGATTACTGGCCCATCTCCTGGTATAACGGCCCATCTGCTGGTATAATGGCCTATCTGGCATACTGGCCCATCTCCTGGTGTACTGGCCCGTCTCCTGGACTACTGGCCCGTCTCTTGGTGTACTTGCCCGTCTCCTGGTATATTGGCCTGTCTCTTGGTGTATTGGCCCGTCTCCTGGTGTATTGGCCCGTCTCGTGGTGTACTTGCCCGTCTCCTGGTATATTGGCCTGTCTCTTGGTGTATTGGCCCGTCTCCTGGTGTATTGGCCCGTCTCGTGGTGTACTGGCCCATCTCCTGGAGTACTGACCCATCTCCTGGTATACTGGCCCGTATCCTGGTATACTGGCCCGTCTCCTGGATTACTTGCCCATCTCCTGGTATACTGGCCCGTCTCCTGGTATTCCAGCCCATCTTCTGGTATTACTGGCCCATCTCCTGTTATTCTAGCCCATCTCCTATACTGGCCCGTCTCCTGGATTACTGGCCCGTCTCCTGGTGTATTGGCCCGGCTCTTGGTGTTCTGGCCCATCTCCTGGTGTACTGGCCTGTCTCATGGTAAGCATCTACCTGAGCAACAGCTGTGGGTTGCACACACGCCTCATGTTACCTCTAGTGGTGAGGACACTGGCAGAGTGCAAACATGAGTAAAACCAGCCAGAAAGGATGGAGACAGAGAAACCGAGAGACAGTTCCTTTATAAGGGTGGTCTTGCTGATTGCCTTTAGTGGGTTCTGGGCGTTTGGTTCCTTACCCTTTTCACACTTTTTGAGTTCATAGCTATGCATGCAAATAGAGTAACAATGGAAGCATGGAGCTACATGAATGATTATATACTAACAGAGTTATGTATGTCTCCCAGTGGTGTGCGTGTTCCTGGCTTTTAATCAGCAGCTCCTACTTTTACCCAGTCCTTGGTCCCCTGCAGTGCTGGCTGGCTGGTTACTGTGGATCTTACTGGCAGACCTCCTGCTACTAATCCACACCTACAGAATCAGGAGTAAAGGTACGTAATCCTTGTTGGTAGTAGGGGCATCCAGTGATCTTATGGCAAGACAAAGTAACATCCAGTTTAATCCATTACCAAGTGTTCGGGACATTACAAGTCTACACGAATACCTCACAATGCAAACATTAAACAGTAACAGTGACTCTGTCAACAGTCCTTTTTTATGCTTCTTAAGGAGTAAGGAGAGTCAGACCTCCACTCTGAACACCTTGATACTACTGGTGAAGTTAGTTCACCTGGTCATGAAGTTCAGAGCAGACACGTCCTCACAGATGGAAGATAGTAGCTTGTTATAAAATAACGGAACTAAAACAATGATACACATAAATGAACATAAAAAAAGTTACAGTTTAGATATAAATACCATCAACAAACAGGAGTGGGAGAGCAAGTTCACAGAGTTAACAAATACAAGTTAAATCAAGGGGATGTCAATCCATCTGTCACAGACCCGGAGATTGGACTCATTAAATATCAGGAACCCAGGGATAGGTAAAGGAGTTTTATTGAACAATGTGAATATGATAAGATGTGAAATCCTGTCACTCTTGGTCAGCTTCTTTGTGGGGGTACAAGAACAGGTGTTAGGAGGCAGGAAGTCTGTGGCTATGGATGCAGGACAATATGATTCCACATACCAGGTGTCATTTTGCGTCCAGCGTAAGGTGGTGAGTGAGAACCGGGCACAGGACCAGAGGAACCTGGAGGGATCCCACTGGATTGGGGTTGACAACTGCTTAATAAAGAAGAGGTTAGTGATGATGTCACAGGTGGAGATCAGGGAGTCCTAGGGCACTTTCGTGTTTCTCCGTCGGGGCAGAAAAGCCAAGTCCGTGATCCAGAATCCAAATCCTGAGAGCAATCCAGAGGTTAGTAATCAAGGAGATCCAATCAATAAACAAGGCAGAGTTACCAGTCAGGGAGCGGGCAGAAATGAATATCCAGGTCCAGAAATACAAGGTCGATGGCAGGCAGAAAAACAAAGGCTGGATATGTGCAGGGATGAACCAAGACGATCTGGCAGAGAGAAGTTGTCACACACAGGTATTTAAAGAGCACCGTGCAGGTGGAGTGCATCAGTAATCAGGTTGGGTGAAAGGGTGATGCGTTCGGGGACAGCTGGGAAATCCGAACCTCATTTGATGAATCATGAAGCCATCCAACAGTAATGAAGAGAGGCCGAGTCCAATCTTATCCAGGAAAGGACGCCACACTTTGTAAAACTGAGCTAGTAACTGTTAGTAAGATATTCCAGGAGAGTCAGCACAAATATTATTTTACGCCATCCACTAGTCGAGGGACTTTCATCGCTGACCCCTGTAACAGGATATTTTTCCTGGCTGCAAATGTGAGATTATTATATAGTCTCTTATTGGCTGCGTCCGTGATACAGACGTGGATAAAAGTGTTGGTACCCTTCGGTTAATGAAAGAAAAACTCACAATGGTCACAGAAATAACTTGAATCTGAAAAAAGTAATAATAAATAAAAATTCTATGAAATTTAGCCAGTGAAAGACATTGCTTTTCAAACATGCGTCAACAGAATTATTTAAAAAAATAAACTCATGGAACAGGCCTGGACAAAAAAGCTTCTTACGTGTCCATATATTAATATTATGTGTCCATTGAGGAAGGAAAGAAAAGGGTAATCTCAGAATACCATCACTAAATTAAGCCTTTTACATACTAGTCTTTTAAAATGATGTCGTTATATGATTTTTATTGTACATTTTAAACTAAACATTAGATTTGTGTCCACAGGAAGCAGCGACACAGATGAAACAGACATTATTATGATGGAGAGGCAGCAGCGTGAAGAGGTGATACCCCGAACTTCACTTTGCTCTCTGGTTTTATTCAGTTCTGGCTTTTATTTCCATTTGTTCCTCGTGTGCCTGATTCCTCACTGTTGCTTCTTTTAGATCGCTAAAGTCCAGAAGATGGTGCTGCTTGTGTTCCTGATTGGAAATACAGCTTTCTGGGCTGCATTTGTGAATTTCATTGCAAATGTGTGATTATGACCAGCAGTTTTTATCTTTGTCTTGTATCTGTGATTTATATATTTCTGTACTGTAGGGTTAACAGTCATGATAATGTAATTACTGAGTGTTGCATGAGCCTGAGTTACGCTCTGTTAGCATGCTTTCTTCTCATCACCAGCAGCTAAAGAAAACAGTTTTTATTCACATTTCTTTTTTCAAATGGCTTATCTCCAAAGGATCGTCTTGTGCAACCTACAAGCTAAATACTATATTTGCACCTAAATAAAGCGCCTCAGCAGATCAGAAAAAAAGGCAGTCAGTTTCCTTCATATATACTTTTATTGTTGCACTCACCTCTTTAATACACAAAAGAATACACAGTGAAAAGCCCCTGCATATTTAGTCTTAAAGAGCCCAATTATCCCCCCAAAAGCCACGCTAGGGACGATCCACAAAACACCAGCAAGCAGCAGCAGCAGCAGTGGTAGTAGTAGTAGTAGTAGTAGTAGTAGAAGTAGCAGTAGTAGTAGTAGTAGTAGTAGTAGCAGTAAGCTCTACTTCAACAGGCATACAAACAGGAAATGCAAAAGGAAGCAGTTTAAAGAATCTATGGTCCAGAAACTACCGAGCTTTGATTAACAGCTTTTTAGAGAAGTAAGAAACATCGAGGTCATGTAAATAACAATAATACGCATCTTTTTTTTTTCTTGTATTAAAATAGTTTTCATTCCTGTTGGAAAACGTGGTCATGTTCTTTATTAAATAGTCTGCATTTGACTTCTCTTTCATATCTTTTATTTATAGCAAATATCAAGTAAATAAATGTCTGAAAATCTGTGTTATTAGGAATATTCATGCTTTTAATCTTGACATGGACATTTTGATCCGAACGAGTTCCCTGTTGAAAAATATCTTTATTTGCTGGCCCTGAATGATGCGACACCAGCTCAGACAATAAAGAAGTACCCATACGTATAATCTCTGATACAACTACAAAATTAAATAAGTGTTTGTTTTTATTCCCTTTTAAATTAAGCAGTATTTTTTTTCTATGAAATGTGTGTATATAATTTGTATGTTTATGTCCACCCAGCCCACCCTGCAGTTACAACAGAAAAGCATATATACACCAAGCAACATGTGGGAGCTTTTTCTTTTCATTAAGACTCACAGAAACACCAAAAATATCATTTCAAATATGCTTTCATCTGTATTGTCAAGAAAATTTAGCAAAAAGTGAATCTACATTACAGCAGTCAGATACATTCAAGTTTCATCTCTAATAATATCACATGTATGCTCTGCTGAAGCAGTTCTTAGCCCAGAATCCTTCCTACTGGCCACGCTGCAACGAAATCCACACGCTAGCTTAAAAATCTATTAGAGTGCAGTTAAAACGGTGTTAAAAGCTAAATTTATCCTGGTGTGTCCCTGCTGCAGTCACACAGAGATAAGTCGTCTGTCTTATTTACAACATAAAATAACATCAAGGGTAATGAAAATGATAAACCATCATAGCCTGTAATCATCAGAGGTCTTCAGCTCCCCTCAGCTCTCATTATTTTAGCTTCTTGGTGTTTTGGTTTTTTGGTCTGTTCTAAATGAGCTTAGATAAACATAATTCAGTCACTTCATTTAAGTGGTTTTAACTATTCTGTTTTCACAGTGTATGTTGGGGTTCGCATCCGCAAGCTGTCTGAAAACTGACCAAAATACACATAAAAAGGATTATATGGGCAGAAGACTGTCTGTTTGCATGCACATGTAGCGTAGAGCATAACGAGCCTTTACTCCAGGTATGTTGGAGAAGCGATGCATGTAAAAGTTGCGGGTAAGTAGATCTGGAGGACCGGACTTAGGGACCCCCGCCTTACCTGCTCATCTACACCCAGCAGAGCAGTAATAAACTTCTAAGAGCAAACCAGAAGTTGAATGGATACACAAACATGATAACAAATCAGCTCATTCGGCACATGCAGAGGTGTCACTGCCGCCTCCTCACATGCTGCCTTTTGGTGAAAATATGCAGCAACTCCAAACAATGATCTTTTCCTGACTCTTCTTCCTGTTAAAGCTTAGCCAAGGTAGTTTGGTGCCAAGGTATATAAATGAAAAAGAATGTAGAAAACCCTAGGACTTGCTAATCATCCATAGAAAAAAAAGTTTCATGCTGAAATTGAACAGAGGTCTCCCCAATTAAAGTACCTAAACTTTCCTCCATTCCTTGTAATCCTCCTTATATGGAGTGGAATTGCAGGTTATTACAACACACACTCATGCATGATAAGGCACGCACAAACATATGTTGAATTTAGAAGAATGTTGTGTGTTGAAGAAGCTGAAAACACTGGCATAAAAATCCCTCCACCAGCTAACTTATTGTCTAACTGCATGGCTGCACACATTGTTGCATAGGTAGAAATGCATGCAAATGCAAGTCATGTGCACAGGTTGCAGAGCGGACTCTATGTTGATGTAAAAGCAGAGGCCAAGCCCACCACATCAGCAGCCTCTGTGGCATCAAATCATCAACTAACAAGGACCAAATTTAAGCCTAATCTTCAACTTTTCTGCACAGAAACACTGAGGAAAAGCTAACAATAAAACCAGAGCAACAACATCTATTTACACAGAGAAAAACTCACACCTGGTGGCCAGTAGACATGTTAAAGGGCTGAGGTTTGCTCATCGTTTCAACTGCACTTTCTTTCTTAAAAGGATCAAGAACTCTTTCAGCTCACATACAGCTTTGTGAAATATTTCTATCACTTAAAATAATTTCACTTCTTTGTTTTCCAGGTGCATTTTTTAAGTTTCTGGGCTTCTGGCTTGAGGAGATTGTCAGGAGAGAAGAGATAGCCTACACGGGCTTAAAGTCATTGGAAATTATTGCATTACACATAAGCCGACAGCCCCTGGACTCTGTAACATCTATGACTTTAGTACACGCACAGATCATAGAGGATTATCTCGTTTAATACCAAGACTCATAGTGACAGTCAAATAAAAGCATTTTATTGGTTATTTTGTATGAATAGAAAGTTTGTGTGTGTGTGTGTGTGTGTGTGCTGAGGTTGTAGCCCTGAAAGAGCTGGAGCTGACTGAAAAAGGTCAAATCCTCGTGGCTGTCAGGCTGTGGTAATGCTCAGCCTGTTCCCACATTCACTTCTATCATTAATCATATCCACTCTGTAAAACACTGTGTTTCAGTTGTAAATGGCCGGGTGGAAACGTATGTGGCACAAACATTCCCACAGTTTTTCCGTAAGCATCACAGAAGCTGAAATCAGGTTATGCCACCACAGGAAACAACTAACAGCAACATTGCTTCAAACTGGGACGAAAACAGCACTGACAGCTGATGAACTGTTGACTTGCACCACCTCAGTCATTTTTTGTAAACTCTCCCGCCTCCCAGCGCAGAGCCATGGCACTCTTGCGTCTTCCTCCAGCGTAGGCCTCAGGAAACTGAAAAACAATGTTAGGTTGAGACCTCTGAGACTCTGCTGTCCATTTCTCTGAGAGCAAATCTTCACGAGAACACTAAAGAAGGTAACCGTACCATTACTGAATGGAAGGAGGACTGCAAATTTACTAGAAAACAACTTTTCTTAATGTTTGTGTTACTATACTGCAGCTGCTCCTCTTCTACAAAAACTAACCAGAGGGAGCCTAAACATACTGATGCTTGATGCTGAGCCTGCTGTGTCAGTTTCTGAAGAGCAGGGTAACTCTAAAGCTGCAATTTAAGCCATAAAGGGTGAATAACGTAGAAGCTGGCAGTTGGTGAAATGTTGGTAAAACACTCTAGTTAAAATGTGTTATTTCTGTTTTTCAGAATAACAGCATCAAGGTTGGTTATGAATCTAATCCACAGCTTGGAAATCAGGGTAATATCCAGTCCCTCCAGGATTTCACTGCTATATTTTTGTGAGAGTTGCAACCTGAAATTCTTGAATTTGTGGCTGCTTTTCTAAAAGTTATTTTATAAATGAATAAAATTCAGATTCTTTGATGGTCTTCAGCAGAACTGGACAATCTAACCTCCGTCATGATGATGAGTCTCGTCTGTCCTCTCATCTCTGGACAGGTTTTTCCATAGAAAAATGTTTGTCAGGTGACTGCTTTCATTTATCTTCGACCTATACTTTCATGGAGGACTCTGGGCTTATGTAGTGGACAGTCTTTGGTGATGATTCTAGACAACAGATGCTTCACGCTTCTCTTCTTCTTCTTTGGGTTGAGCCAAAGGTTAGACATGTCTATGGCGTGTTGCTGCCATGTACCATTTGATGTGGTCCAGCTCACATTTCTCAAACAAACATCTGCATATACAGCATCAGAAAAAAAGTAAAGTCCATCCATCCATCCATCCACCCATCCACCCATCCATCCATCCTGAGGTGTTCCCAGTCCAGCCGAGAGATGTAGTCTCTCCAGCTTGTCCTGGGTCTTGCCCAGGATCTCCTCCAAGTGGGACATGCCTCCCCTGGGAAGAACACCTCCCTGGGAGGCATCCTGACTGGCTTCACAATCCACCTCATCTGAATCTTCTTTGTGTGGAGGAGCAGCGACTCTACTCTGAGCCCCTCTCAGATGACTGAGCTTCTCACCCTATCTCTAAGGGAGAGCCCGGCCACCCTGTGGAGGAAAGTCATTTCAGCCGCTTGAATCCGTGATCTCGTTCTTTCAGTCACTACCAACAGCTGGTGACCATAGGTGAGGTTCGAGAGCTTCTCCTTTCAGTTAAGCTTTTTTTTTACTGCGACAGACGGATGCAGAGTCCACATCACTGCAGACCCCTCACCGATCCACCTGTAGATCTCCTGCTCCATCCATTCCTCACTCTAGAACAAGACCCTGAGATACTTGAACCCCTCCACTTGGGGCAGGACCTCATTCCCGACCAAGAGAAAACACTATACCCTTCTCCAGCTGAAAACCATGGTCTCAGATTTGGAGGTGCTTCAGGAGTATGAGGTACCAGCCCTTCTGCTAAGGGTGGTTCAGTCCCCCAACAGTATGTCAGATCTGTTTCCAGTGCGGGTTGGACTCCACAAGGCTCCTCTTTGTCACAGAATTTGTTCGTAACTTTTATGGCGAACGTAGCATTGTTGCTGCTCTCCAGGATTCGCTTCAGCAGACCAGCACCAAACACACAGTAAATAAGTTTAATGTTTTTTTTTCAATATTTTCAGTGTCTTTCCAAGACAGCCAGCCTCTCACTGGCTTTACCAGCATCTTCTTCTTGTATGGACCAGGCTCAGCCCGCTACTGCCAGTATAAAAGCACAGCGATTAGCAAGTAGCTACAGCTGTCAGATGTTCCACCTGCTACTGCTCCCTTAACCACACCCTCCCACCTACAGCTGAGCCAATCGATGCACACCACCACAACAGAATTGTTAGGGGCAGCTGGGCTGTTGAGAGGGTCCAGTTTGGTGGACTCATTTGGGTTTCTGGTGTTTGCTGTGATCCTAAACTCTCACCAAAGTGTTTCAAAGCCGAGAATGAGGCAGCTGGGATTAGGATCAGTACCTCCAAATCTGCAACCCAGCAAGAGAAGGGGGTCCTCTCTGGGTCGGGGATGCGATGTTTATGCTTGTCAGATAACGCAGAGACCTGTGGTTTGTTAAAGCTGCATTAAAGCTGCAGTTCTGAAATTTTTACAGACATGCTGAATTCATGAGCATTGGCTGATGTTGCATTAATAGTTCCAGTAATAACATGGCAAACTCCTGGAAGAACTGAATATTCCATCTTTCCCTCTTACATGTGCTGGAAGGGGAAAGGGCATAGTGCAATTAATTTAATGACGCTAATAAGTTAACTTAGGTTCATGACTGGGGCCATGTCTCAACCACACCTGTAATGGTAAATGGTCTGTATTTATATAGCACCTTACTGTACCTGGAATGATACCCAAAGCACTTTACATCACCTAATCATCTGGCGAGCCTTCTTATACCCACTTCTTTCAACCCTACCCTTTCCCTGTTCTCAACATCTTCCATTCTGCCTTCACTATTGCTCCTATTTGCTGTCTTTTCGTCAAGCCTTCCACCCTCCTTATCTTTCCAGCCTTCCTCCCCATTCCTTACTCCCTTTTATCTTCCTTTTCTCTTCTTCTTCCTGTGAGGGGTCCCGTATGTCATAGGCTGTTGGATTAATTTCATTTTAATCAGGTGTGTTGGAGCAGGGAAACTGGACCTGGTCCAAGACGTGATCCCTGTCCTATACTCTCCAGGATGTTTCACACAACCAGACATGCTGCCATTTTTGTTCTAAAATACAGAACTTACATAATTCTGGTTGCATGTTTTGAGTGTAATTAGTTAATTTAGTCTTTTTTAAAGAGTTTGAGGAGAAACTTACTCGGTGATCACAGGATAAAACAGATCGATCCATCCTGTAGGCTGTTTTCATTGGTGATGAGGGGGACGACTTACACTTCACTGGTGCATCAGCTGAAAACAAAAACACACCTGATTAGCTTGATTACTGCTGTAAACACAGAACAGCCTCATGCAGACTTTGTGCTGATTTACCTGAATTATCAAACGCCAAAGTGTCCATGTGGGTTGACATCTTCTCTGCACCAAAACTGTCTTTTCCATACAGATTAGCTCTCTCTTTCCTCAGCTCTTCCTCTCTCTTCTTCACCATCTTTATCTCTTCGTCCACCAGTGATACTGAGCTTCTGGAGCGCAGTTTGAAAAATGGGTTGTTGAGGAACATTTTCTCTTGAGGCTGGTCACAGGCTTTGTTGAGAGAGAAATCCGAGGCACTGCGAATAATCAGGTTGGATGTCTCGAGGATGATGAGGTTGGAAGAGCTGTCTTCAGAGCACCACTCACCAGACCGAGTTGGTGGCTTGTCTTTGCCGTGCTTGGGGCTGGAGGTAAAGTCATTCCTCGGTTCGAGAATGATGACGTTGTTTGCTGACACTTCGTGTTTCAGTGGTTCTTTACTGGGCGAGGAGGTGATAATAAATGATGGTGTCAGTGGAGTGCTGATGGATCTGGGGATACTTCGTGATGGAGCACAGTCAGTGGATTTGCCCATTCTGGAGAGCCCCCTCTCTCTTTTGAAGATTTCCTCCCTTTCCATTGATATACGGATCTCCCTTTCGATGGGTGTTTCTAGGTCATCGTTTGGGGACCTGTAACTGGAGTCATCCAGCCCAGAATCCTCCGAGCAAGGGCTGAACTGGGTGTGAGGGTAATCTCCAACCAGATTTAAACTCTCTAGATCGTGTGCTTTCTTGTGCGTCCTGTCAATGTTACGAACTGGTGTGTACATGAAGCTGTGGCTGCCACGGAAACTCGGCTGCTTGGTTGTTGGTATGATAATCTTGTTTTTCATTTGTTCTTCCATTTCTCTCCACTGTTTACGAGCCAGCTGGAAGTCCACATGCTCTGTACTGACATTCTCGCTCTTTGTCTCCTGTATAACACAGAAGTCTTTAGGCAGCTTCTTGGCTGGATCAGCGTTGATGTTCTGTTGGTGGTTGTAATTAGCATCTCTGCAATTTTCACTCTCATCTTCAGAAATTTTGGATAAACCTTGAAGACCTAAAGGATTGTATTTAACCTCATGTGGAGGTGTGGGAAAGGAAATGATGTCCTCAGGTTGTTCCAGGATTTCTTCTACCTGAGGGACCTCAAAACGAACCTCCTCAAAGTTGTTGCCGTCTTGTTCATCAAAGTCTGTCATGTCAACTTTCTGTACAAAGAGGTCCTGGGCACTCAGCTGAAGACTGTCCAGATACGAATCATCATCTTCTTTATTTATAGAGGAGGAGAATATTGTTCTCCATTTCTCATCTGCCTCACTATCTGACAAAGTTGCTGCAATCTCAACCCTCAGGCATTCATCCATTTCATTGGGGTCCTGATGGCAGGACTCGTTCGACACATCGGACATTACTTCCTCTCTGATGCACTGCTCCAATATCGACTCCTCTTTAAAAGGAGGTTCAAACATGATTTCATCGGCCTCGGGGCCTTCATCTGGAAACATTTCTAGAGTTTGATAAGCATCTTCTTCCGGATTGAGGAAATTGTCACCTGCCTCGGGTTCTGGCTCAATGCACCACTCTAGATCGGGGTCTGGCTCAGAGTATTGCTCCAGTTCAGGGTCTTGCTCTGGGTCAGAGTAATGTTCCATTCCAAAGCTGTTCTTGTGTTCTGGTTCAGGTTCTTCCTCTGGGCTAGGGTAGTGCTCCGTCTCATAATCTTCTTTGGGCTCTGGATAAGGTTCTGGTTCTAGGTCCTTTCTGGGTTCAGCATCCTGTTCTGATTCAGGTCCATGCTCAAGATCCTGTTCTGGTTCAGGTCCATGCTCAAGATCCTGTTCTGGTTCAGGTCCATGCTCAGGATCCTGTTCTGGTTCAGGTCCATGCTCAGGATCCTGTTCTGGTTCAGGTCCATGCTCAGGATCCTGTTCTGGTGTTTCCCGTCTCTTTCGGTGGGCCTCGTTCTCATATACGCTGTCAACACTGGAGGGGGTATCAGACACTGAAGACGTGACTGATTCATTCCTGTTGAGCTCTTCACGTCCTTGTTCTGTTATCAAAGCTTCTTTTTGATCCTGAGGAGGCGTCTCAGAGCAAACGCTGGTCTCAGAGCTGTCACGCTTGTCAATCTCACTCATGTCGGTTGATGAAGAGCTACCCGCCTCCCCCTGGGGAGCTGATACGTCTTTCTCTAACCATACTAGCTCATCATTGTTATTTTTCCTGCACTCAGGTGAATCAGCCACGACCTCCACTTCACAGTCCATCACCAACTTTGATTGTTCAATGGTTTCCATGGTGACAGAGATGAAGCTGTGACTCTCAGTTGTGCTGCTGCCTTCTTTCAGCTCTTTTTCATCTGCCTCTGTATTCACCAAGGTAGCTTTCTGAGAAAAAAGAGAAAAAAGAAAAAGACATTTATTTCAGGGAGGGGGAAGAATAATTACTCTGCTGCCATTTTCATTTATACAGCTGAGATAGGATGACGGTATTCACTATATACCTTCATTTCAATATTAGAACATATATATATTATGACAATTATATTATATTAAAACAAAACAAAAAAATAAATCATTCTATTGTCAACAGGCCGAGGGTGTTGGACATTATTCAGTATTACTGTCTGTGGACCACTTAACTACTTTATATATACAGTATTGATATTTATTGTCAAACAATCCGGAAACCGCTTGGACCCTGAAATGCTAGAGTGAAACTTTGGATTGTTGCAGTAATCTTGGTCAGTGATCATCAGGCTTGTCATCATTGACGGGAACATTGGACCGGTTCATTAACGCTTGCTTGTTACTGTGAGAACAATCATAACAGTGCGACTTTGCCAAGTCTTCTAGAAATGCATTGAGCACTTAAAGGTGTTCATGGACATCACTTACATAATCTGCCAGGCAGAGAATTCTTATTAGTAAATGAGGGGGGTGATGTTTCTGAGTGCTGTTGCTATGCTGACTGAATGTTTCTCTAAGTGGGTTATGAGCAGAAAGAGGCAGAACATCAAAGGCCGGATTAAAAGACATTATGTCTGCTCTTATGTAAGGCTGCAGGACTGGGTCAGACTCCTACACACTGCAACATGACTGTCCCTGCTAAGAGATGAACTGAGCCCCCACTTCTTATTCAGTCTTGGACACAACTGCATACATGCATGTCGCACACAGATGTTTATATTTATTCTGTAATTTCTAAGCTTTATCACACGCTTCCTTAATGCCACATACATTTCTACAAGATTATTGTGAATAACTGTTGTCATAAACTTAACAGATCTACAGGATTTTATTTGTCTAAAGAAAGCATGTGGATGTTCATGGTGCTGAAACCTGTCCAGTTAATGATTTTCACTGAATTTGCTAAAACTTGAGCTGACTTGTCTTCGATGAATGAGCTACTTACAACACTGTTTTAAGAATTTTTAAATGCTGAGATATAGTGAGCATCACTCGGAGTAGACCTGTTCTTGGACGCTCCTCCATGCCAACTTTATACTTTTGTTGTCTTGAGAAAATAGTTGACTTTAATATAATTTCAGTGACCAGGCTCACATCACGACACACCGAAGAAATCATCGAAATCTGTCAACCCCCCTCCACGGTCCACAGCTTCAGCTGAAGCTAATAGCGGCAGAGCTAATGCTAACTTCCCCAAATGTGATTGGAGCAACAGCGATATGGAGGATCTACCGCTGGGAAAAAGTCCCTGATAAGATTTTGAAACATATTAACGATTGATTAAATTGGAGCAAATTCTTCAGGGGCTACAGAGCTCCCAAAGAGAACAGTTAGAGAAGGTCAAATCAATGGAAAAGCAAGTCGTAGACCAGGATAGCCACTTAAGCCGCTTTGAGAAGGTAGTTTCCGACCTGGAGGATGAAACTGGTGTGCTCAAGCTCAAGGTGGATGACTTGAAAAGCCGGTCGCAAAGTAATAACATTAAGATAATTGGGATCTCAGAAAAGGAAGGAAGTTTCAGACCTGCAAAATTCATCGAGGCATTAATTTCAAATCACCGGTGACCACTGAGAGGGTACACCGCCACCCCATGAGGGAGCCAGGTCTAGACCAGTCATTGCTCGAGTTCACTTCTACCAGGAAAAGGAAAATACATCTGCGGAGGGAGCAGGATTATATATTATTATGTTATTATATATTATTGATTGTTTTGTCTTTAATAATAATAATAATAATTGTTGTTATTATTATTATTATTATTATTGCTGTTGTTGTTGATGTTGTTGCTGTTGTTATTATTATTATTATTATTGTTGTTGTTATTAATATTAATATTATTATTATTTCCTATTAAGAGAGACTGTCATATTAGTTCACTTTTTGGGGGCTGTGATGTTTAGCCACGAAGTAGAGCAGCTCGCTTCTTATCATTCTTATAGCGAGTTGGCTAAGTCACAAGTCACGTGCACAGTGTTCCCGGGTCTAGACGGACGTCAGTGCTTCGTTTGGGGAAGTGCTTGGTGGGTGGGGTGTGTTATTCATGGGTTGGCTCTTGTGTGTTTTTATGTGTATCTCGTAAGTTGTGTTATATTTAGTTTCCAGTTGATTCTGTGTTGTTTGAGGTGGATATCAGAGCGTCATCATTTGAGGTACGAAGTCAGTATAGCACAGTAATGCATGTAGTAGCACGAATAATTTAACAGTGATCTCCTGGAATGTAAAGGGCTTAGGACATATAATTAAGAGAGGTTGGGTCTTTTCACATCTTAAATCATTGAGACCTGACATCATTCTGCCCCCAGGAAACGCTCATCAATGTCAATCATCAACGAAGGCCGAGAGCAAATTGGATTTTCCAGGTTTATCAAGCAGCATTCACTAGTAAAGCCAGAGGTGGTGCCATTCTGTTTAGAAAGAACAAACTTCACCATTCCATCTAGCTTCTATGACTGCACATCCACAAGGTAGACATCTAATGATTTCAAGCTACACTCCCTTCCAGTAGCAATGCTTAATATATATGAATCAAATACTAGCAATCCTGATGTTTTTCTGAAGGTTTTCAGCTTAATACCAACATCTTCTTCTAATATTGCCATTGCTATTTAGATTCAACAAAACCCCCTCCAGCTATACGTCAACAATCTGAACAATCTGATAAAAACTTAAAATTTAGTAGATGTATGGTGACTACAGCATCCTACTGATAAGGAATACTCATTTGACTCTCATGTTCATAAAACTTATAGTAGAATTGATTATTTTCTGATATCCTTTGAACTTTGAACTAACTCTACTTAATATTGTTGAGTCTGACCATTGTCCAGTCTCAGTCATTTTAAAATTACCTTCTTGATATAAAATATAGCTGGCGCTTCTGTCCAATCCATTCCTGCAGCATCAGGCTTTTATTAAACATTTAAAGTTATACATAGATTTTATCATCACTAATGATAAGGGGGAAGTCTCTGACTCCACCCTCTGGGAAACATTCAACGTTGTAATAAAAGGTCATTTGAATCTTCTAAGAAGAAGAAACTAGATAAGAGTTTAGTATTGAAAGGATGCTACCAGAAACATAAAAGTCCTCCCTTTGACAGACTGGCTATAAAAAAGATTTTGAAAGGGAAATATGAACTAAATATAATACTATCATATGCTGTTAGGGCCCGGCCCATGAAAAAAATGGTAAGAAAAGTCCAATTTTGTAAATATGAGGTCTTTATTTGGCCCTTTTAACAAAATGTAACACAGAAATTAACAATTTTTTTTTTTTTAGGGGGGGGGGGCATATCTACCATTTATTACCATGTGACATATTAAAAATATTATAAAATGGTTTTTTGTTTCTGGGTTTCTATTAGGGGACAGAAGACAAGTATCAGATTGTGTTCAACAGAATTTTGAGCAAAGTTTATACCATAAATTCAACCAAAATGTTACTCTTACGGGTTAAATGTGTTAGCAATCTCCTCTTAAATCTTTTTGGACCATTTATATATTCCTCAGTTGGACACTGCATTAAAGGTTGAAATAGATACCCCAATCCCAAGGGCAGACCTTTTGAGTGCAAGTCAGGGTCCGGGAAGGCTGCTGGCCCAGACGGCTTCTGAAGGCTGGGAGGGAAGAGTAACCCTGCATGTTACAGACCCGTTAGTCTCTTGAAAATGATACACAAATTGCTGCTTTATCGCTTGACGCTCAAAAAGCATATGACCAGATTGAAAGGCCTTACATGTTTGAGACTCTCAGACAATTGGGGCTGGGGAGGAACTCTATTGAGAGTATAAGAAACCATCCCATCATCCAGATTAATGAGAACCTTGTTAATTTATATGCAGATGATTTATTGATATCCATCTCAGATCCAGAAGTTTCAGTTCCCAATCTTTAAAAACTACACTGACTCATTTAGAAGAACTGTCAGGATTTACAATAAACTGGGACAAATCTGACTTTATGCCCCTAACAAATAACTTACTCATACATTTCTTAACTCTATTACATTTAGTAAAGTAAATATAAGTCTTATCTACTTACCTCAGTCTCAAGATTTCCAAAAACTCTAATCTTTTATTCAAACTAAATGTTTTGGATGCGATGGATAAGTTTAGGGCTGATATCAGGAAATAGAAGCTGCTTCTTCTTTCTATGATTGGCCAAATAAGCTTTCTAAAAAGTGGTTGTAGGAACATTACAGTGTTGCTCTTTGCTAAAATAAAGCCTACTTTTAAATTAAAAACTTTGAGAAACTGAAAATATTTAATCAAATAGGGAAAACTCTTATCTTATTACCCGCTCCATTAGGGTAAAATATTCATTTTAAACCAGGAATTATGGACAGTGTTTTTTTTAAATGGAGCGAGAAAGGACTGAAGATTGAAGATCTTTATATTCGTGACACCCTTGCCTCTTTACCTCACCTTCAGAAGAAATACCATCTCCCTCAGTACACAGAATGCATTATTCTAAACTTAAACTTAGTAGAATATTTGACTTAGTATCTCCTTTAACTGACGAAGGATCCTTCACATCTTTTTTTGGCATCTTCCAGTTCTGCACATCTTCTGACATGAGATACTAAGGAGGTTCCATCACTACAAATTAAACTTGTAACCTGACTGGACTTTAACCATATGTGGATGTTGAGAATTAACAATAACTTTGCCCTTCTATCGAAGGAAGGCTTTCAAAATGCTTGAGCTAAAAAAAAAAAAAACGATTTTATTGAACTGGAAGTCTCCTTCAACCCCTAGTTTTACAAGATGATCTCCATCGCTAGGATGGAGCAGATCCGTGTTCGGAAAAGCCATGCAGAGGCCTGACAAAAACTAAGAACGTAATGATCCACCCCAATTGCTCTTCTGAAGTAAACTTGTGCAAGCAGCAGGCTTTATTTCAATATTTCATTCATTTGAATAAAATTAAACATTAAAGGTTATCAAGCTTTGGTTTAAGCCTTGTGTAGAGGGACATCTTCAGATTCTCATCATCTCGTTCTATTTATCGCAGATGATAAAATCCTAAAATGAAAAATTCACATAGTTTTATTATTTGTACACAGGGTCTTAGCCTGAAGGACTCAGCGGCTCTGGGATGTTTACTTACGTACCTCCTTCCAGTAAATCTAGTTTTTCACAAATTTCTCACAAGTTTTTGAGCATTAAAAAAACTTAATTTTTAAAAAATATTCTTTTCATGTCTCAGGATTTATTATTTTTTTTACATATTTTTGGCCTCAAATTAAAAATGCCTTTTAGCTGTAATATTTATAGGATTTCTTTGTTTTTATTATCATAGAGATTCAGTTGTTTGCATCATTTTTATGTTGCATGTTTTGTATGTGTTATTCTTCTGTACAGAAACCTGTGGTTGGAGCTACATCGTCCTGCAGCTGAGGTCATGTTCTCCTGCTGCCAAGTCTCGGCCCAGCAGCTCAGTCGCTTTTTTGAGTCCTAAGCTCAGAGTACTTAACGGGATACCCACGGCTGCTGACTCCAAAAATCAAATTCTACAATGCCGGTCCCCTTCCACTGAGTGTCTGATCCCTCAGCCTTCCTCTTTCTCCACACATCTCTTTAAAACAGCCAGAGTAGACACATTCCCTACATTAAGTCTGCTTCTGATAACTCTGACCCAGTTTAGTGAAGCATGTGATTGAGATGCAGGTAAATTAATTAAGTTGTTGGCTGGTTATCTCTAGTAGGATAAATGAGTGCAGAGAGTATGTCTCTTCACACAGCGAACTGGCAGTTTTGCTGCAGCAACAAGGAAAACCTGAATGTAAACGCATTAATAATTGTAGCAGTCTTTCTTTTCATAATATTTATTTCTTTTTCTAATAAATTCCAATGTAACTTCTTATGTTTCACAGATCTAAGATGATGGAAGGAACGTGAATGTAAGTCAACAAAAGTGAAACACTTTTTTTTTCATTCTGGAAAAAATGTCTGACATTACCATCCAACTAGGGTCTGCTTTAACTCGTAAGGGTAGATTTATGCTCAATGTTAAACGAACAGGGCTTTTCTGTCCTTCCTCAAACACAGCAAACAGAGCAGTACCACCGGAAACCATGGGGGGCAGTATTGAGCAGAATAGCTGACGTTCATCCAGCGAAAGGAACAAAGAAGAATTTAATGTATTTAATGACAACACAGAGCATAGCTAAGGTAAAATAAAGTACCTGATTGTACCTTTGGGCACAAAAAGGATTGTCAGTGGGTTGGTATCTTACACCAGAGACTAGTGGACATGTCGTAGAGACCAGTGACACGTCCCAGAGACCAGTGGACACGTCATAGAGACCGGCAGACATGTCCTAGAGACCGGCGGACATGTCCTAGAGACCGGCGGACATGTCCTAGAGACTGGCAGATAGAGATGGGATTTATGGCTCTTTGAAGAGAGCCGGATCTTGAGGAGCCAGTCCTTTCAAAGAGCCATTAAAAAGACTGGCTCGTTCTCACAATATCTTACAAAATTTCACAATATATAAGAATGACAAACAATCAAAATATGTACCTATATGAAATCTACTATACAAGATTAAAAACATTATAGGAAAAATATAAATAAAAAAGGATAAACCTGAGCAGTCACAGCAAATTCTAGTAAATGTTTTAAATAGAACTCACAGTATTTGTTTCCAAACAATTCTCTCTGTCCATCGATGCTTCACATGAATGGAGCGTGTTGGACATCAGACTTCTATGATGTCACAAATATTTATTTTATTTTCATTTTACTCAACTGTACTACTTCTTATTTACTTATTTATTCATTTATTTATTCATTCAGTCATTTTTAGCTGGAAGGGGGGTTCATTCGTTCATGAACATCCCATATCTACTGGCAGATGCATCCCACAGACCGGCAGACATGTCGCTGAGACAGGCGGACATGTCGTAGACACCAGTGGATGCGTCCCTGAGACCAGTGGACATGTTGTAGAGACCGGCGGATGCTCCACAGACCGATGGACGTGTACATTAACTTCTGATTAGCTTCTGGCTGACTTCATTTGGTCTCTTACATAATGGTTTTTGTTGTTGGGTTGTTTGTTTTTTACAGAAAAGTTAAGAAAAAATGTACCAAATACACGTCATTATTATTGTCATGCTGAACATCTAACACAGCATGAAACTGCTGTGTGCAGTGATGAAGATGTTGATGAGAAGAAAACTGAGGTCTCCTGCTCTTCTGAAGCCCCCTGTACCCTGGAGTGATGCAGAGAGAGAGGAGTGATGCAGAGAGAGAGGAGTGATGCAGCGAGAAGAAGGATGCAGAGGGAGAGGAAGGATGCGGAGGGAGAAGAAGGATGCAGAGAGAGAGGAAGGATGCGAAGGGAGAGGAAGGATGCAGAGAGAGAAGAAGGATGCAGAGGGAGAGGAAGGATGCGAAGGGAGAAGAAGGATGTAGAGAGAGAGGAAGGATGCAGAGAGAGAGGAAGGATGCGAAGGAGAGGAAGGATGCAGAGAGAGAGGAAGGATGCAGAGTGAGAGGAAGGATGCGGAGGGAGAGGAAGGATGCAGAGAGACAGGGAGGATGCAGAGTGAGAGGAAGGATGCAGTGAGAGAGGAAGGATGCAGAGAGAGAGGAAGGATGCAGAGAGAGAGGAAGGATGCAGAGTGAGAGGAAGGATGCAGAGAGAGAGGAAGGATGCAGAGAGAGAGGAAGGATGCAGAGTGAGAGGAAGGATGCAGAGGGAGAGGAATGATGCAGAGGGAGAGGAAGGATGCAGAGAGAGAGGAAGGATGTAGAGAGAGAGGAAGGATGTAGAGAGAGAGGAAGGATGCAGAGGGAGAAGAAGGATGCAGAGAGAGAAGGAGGATGCAGAGTGAGAGGAATGATGCAGAGGGAGAGGAAGGATGCAGAGAGAGAGGAAGGATGTAGAGAGAGAGGAAGGATGTAGAGAGAGAGGAAGGATGCAGAGGGAGAAGAAGGATGCAGAGAGAGAAGAAGTATGCAGAGGGAGAGGAAGGATGCGAAGGGAGAAGAAGGATGCAGAGAGAGAAGAAGGATTCAGAGGGAGAGGGAGGATGCAGAGAGAGAGGAATGATGCAGAGGGAGAGGAAGGATGCAGAGAGAGAGGAAGGATGCAGAGGGAGAGGAAGGATGCAGAGTGAGAGGAAGGATGCGAAGGGAGAGGAAGGATGCAGAGAGAGAGGAAGGATGCAGAGAGAGAGGAAGGATGAAGAGGGAGAGGAAGGATGCAGAGGGAGAGGGAGGATGCGAAGGGAGAGGAAGGATGCAGAGAGAGAGGGAGGATGCAGAGAGAGAGGAAGGATGCAGAGGGAGAGGAAGGATGCAGAGAGAGAGGAAGGATGCAGAGGGAGAGGGAGGATGCAGAGAGAGAGGAAGGATGCAGAGGGAGAGGGAGGATGCAGAGAGAGAGGAATGATGCAGAGGGAGAGGAAGGATGCAGAGAGAGAGGAAGGATGCAGAGGGAGAGGAAGTATGCAGAGGAAGAGGAAGGATGCAGAGGGAGAGGAAGGATGCAGAGAGAGAGGAAGGATGCGAAGGGAGAGGAAGGATGCAGAGAGAGAGGAAGGATGCAGAGGGAGAGGAAGGATGCAGAGAGAGAGGAAGGATGCGAAGGGAGAGGAAGGATGCAGAGAGAGAGGAAGGATGCAGAGAGAGAGGAAGGATGCAGAGAGAGAGGAAGGATGCAGAGGGAGAGGAAGGATGCAGAGTGAGAGGAAGGATGCGAAGGGAGAGGAAGGATGCAGAGAGAGAGGAAGGATGCAGAGAGAGAGGAAGGATGAAGAGGGAGAGGAAGGATGCAGAGGGAGAGGGAGGATGCGAAGGGAGAGGAAGGATGCAGAGAGAGAGGGAGGATGCAGAGAGAGAGGAAGGATGCAGAGGGAGAGGAAGGATGCAGAGAGAGAGGAAGGATGCAGAGGGAGAGGGAGGATGCAGAGAGAGAGGAAGGATGCAGAGGGAGAGGGAGGACGCAGAGAGAGAGGAAGGATGCAGAGGGAGAGGAAGGATGCAGAGGAAGAGGAAGGATGCAGAGGGAGAGGAAGGATGCAGAGAGAGAGGAAGGATGCGAAGGGAGAGGAAGGATGCAGAGAGAGAGGAAGGATGCAGAGGGAGAGGAAGGATGCAGAGAGAGAGGAAGGATGCAGAGGGAGAGGGAGGATGCAGAGAGAGAGGAAGGATGCAGAGGGAGAGGGAGGATGCGAAGGGAGAGGAAGGATGCAGAGAGAGAGGAAGGATGCAGAGAGAGAGGAAGGATGCAGAGAGAGAAGGAGGATGCAGAGTGAGAGGAATGATGCAGAGGGAGAGGGAGGATGCAGAGGGAGAGGAAGGATGCAGAGAGAGAGGAAGGATGCAGAGGGAGAGGAAGGATGCAGAGAGAGAGGAAGGATGCAGAGAGAGAGGAAGGATGCAGAGAGAGAGGAAGGATGTAGAGAGAGAAGAAGGGTGTAGAGAGAGAGGAAGGATGTAGAGAGAGAGGAAGGATGCAGAGAGAGAGGAAGGATGCAGAGAGAGAGGAAGGATGTAGAGAGAGAGGAAGGATGCAGAGAGAGAAGAAGGATGTAGAGAGAGAGGAAGGATGTAGAGAGAGAGGAAGGATGCAGAGAGAGAGGAAGGATGTAGAGAGAGAGGAAGGATGTAGAGAGAGAGGAAGGATGCAGAGAGAGAAGAAGGATGTAGAGAGAGAGGAAGGATGCAGAGAGAGAAGAAGGATGTAGAGAGAGAGGAAGGATGTAGAGAGAGAGGAAGGATGCAGAGAGAGAGGAAGGATGCAGAGAGAGAAGAAGGATGTAGAGAGAGAGGAAGGATCTAGAGAGAGAGGAAGGATGCAGAGAGAGAGGAAGGATGCAGAGAGAGAAGAAGGATGTAGAGAGAGAGGAAGGATCTAGAGAGAGAGGAAGGATGCAGAGAGAGAGGAAGGATGCAGAGGGAGAGGAAGGATGCAGAGAGAGAGGAAGGATGTAGAGAGAGAGGAAGGATGTAGAGAGAGAGGAAGGATGCAGAGGGAGAGGGAGGATGCAGAGGGAGAGGAAGGATGCAGTGAGAGAGGAAGGATGCAGAGAGAGAGGAAGGATGCAGAGAGAAAGGAAGGATGCAGAGAGAGAGGAAGGATGCAGAGGGAGAGGAAGGATGCAGAGAGAGAGGAAGGATGTAGAGAGAGAGGAAGGATGTAGAGAGAGAGGAAGGATGCAGAGGGAGAGGGAGGATGCAGAGGGAAAGGAAGGATGCAGTGAGAGAGGAAGGATGCAGAGAGAGAGGAAGGATGCAGAGGGAGAGGAAGGATGCGAAGGGAGAAGAAGGATGCAGAGGGAGAGGAAGGATGCAGACAGAGAAGAAGGATTCAGAGGGAGAGGAAGCATGCAGAGAGAGAGGAAGGATGTAGAGAGAGAGGAAGGATGTAGAGAGAGAGGAAGGATGCAGAGGGAGAGGAAGGATGCAGAGGGAGAAGAAGTATGCAGAGGGAGAGGAAGGATGCGAAGGGAGAAGAAGGATGCAGAGGGAGAGGAAGGATGCAGAGAGAGAAGAAGGATTCAGAGGGAGAGGAAGGATGCAGAGAGAGAGGAAGGATGCAGAGAGAGAGGAAGGATGCAGAGGGAGAAGAAGGATGTAGAGAGAGAGGAAGGATGCGAAGGGAGAGGAAGGATGCAGAGAGAGAGGGAGGATGCAGAGAGAGAGGAATGATGCAGAGGGAGAGGAAGGATGCAGAGAGAGAGGAAGGATGCAGAGGTAGAGGAAGGATGCAGAGTGAGAGGAAGGATGCGAAGGGAGAGGAAGGATGCAGAGAGAGAGGAAGGATGCAGAGGGAGAGGGAGGATGCAGAGTGAGAGGAAGGATGCGAAGGGAGAGGAAGGATGCAGAGAGAGAGGAAGGATGCAGAGAGAGAGGAATGATGCAGAGGGAGAGGAAGGATGCAGAGAGAGAGGAAGGATGCAGAGGGAGAGGAAGGATGCAGAGGAAGAGGAAGGATGCAGAGGGAGAGGAAGGATGCAGAGAGAGAGGAAGGATGCGGAGGGAGAGGAAGGATGCAGAGAGAGAGGAAGGATGCAGAGGGAGAGGAAGGATGCAGAGAGAGAGGAAGGATGCAGAGGGAGAGTAATGATGCAGAGGGAGAGGGAGGATGCGAAGGGAGAGGAAGGATGCAGAGAGAGAGGAAGGATGCAGAGGGAGAGGAAGGATGCAGAGAGAGAGGAAGGATGCAGAGAGAGAGGAAGGATGCAGAGAGAGAGGAAGGATGCAGAGGGAGAGGAAGGATGTAGAGGGAGAGGAAGGATGCAGAGGGAGAGGAAGGATGCAGAGAGAGAGGAAGGATGTAGAGGGAGAGGAAGGATGCAGAGGGAGAGGAAGGATGCAGAGAGAGAGGAAGGATGTAGAGGGAGAGGAAGGATGCAGAGAGAGAGGAAGGATGTAGAGAGAGAGGAAGGATGCAGAGGGAGAGGAAGGATGCAGAGAGAGAGGAAGGATGTAGAGGGAGAGGAAGGATGCAGAGGGAGAGGAAGGATGCAGAGAGAGAGGAAGGATGCAGAGAGAGAGGAAGGATGCAGAGTGAGAGGAAGGATGCAGAGGGAGAGGAAGGATGCAGAGAGAGAGGAAGGATGTAGAGAGAGAGGAAGGATGCAGAGGGAGAGGAAGGATGCAGAGAGAGAGGAAGGATGTAGAGGGAGAGGAAGGATGCAGAGGGAGAGGAAGGATGCAGAGAGAGAGGAAGGATGTAGAGGGAGAGGAAGGATGCAGAGAGAGAGGAAGGATGCAGAGAGAGAGGAAGGATGCAGAGTGAGAGGAAGGATGCAGAGGGAGAGGAAGGATGCAGAGAGAGAGGAAGGATGCAGAGAGAGAGGAAGGATGCAGAGGGAGAGGAAGGATGTAGAGAGAGAGGGAGGATGCAGAGTGAGAGGAAGGATGCGAAGGGAGAGGAAGGATGCAGAGGAAGAGGAAGGATGTAGAGGGAGAGGAAGGATGCAGAGAGAGAGGAAGGATGCAGAGAGAGGAATGATGCAGAGGGAGAGGAAGGATGCAGAGAGAGAGGAAGGATGCAGAGGGAGAGGAAGGATGCAGAGAGAGAGGAAGGATGCGAAGGGAGAGGAAGGATGCAGAGAGAGAGGAAGGATGCAGAGGGAGAGGGAGGATGCAGAGAGAGAGGAAGGATGCAGAGGGAGAGGGAGGATGCAGAGGGAGAGGAAGGATGCAGAGAGAGAGGAAGGATGCAGAGGGAGAGGAAGGATGCAGAGAGAGAGGAAGGATGCAGAGAGAGAGGAAGGATGCAGAGAGAGAGGAAGGATGCAGAGAGAGAAGGAGGATGCAGAGTGAGAGGAATGATGCACAGGGAGAGGGAGGATGTAGAGGGAGAGGAAGGATGCAGAGGGAGAGGGAGGATGCAGAGGGAGAGGAAGGATGCAGAGAGAGAGGAAGGATGCAGAGAGAGAAGGAGGATGCAGAGTGAGAGGAATGATGCAGAGAGAGAGGAAGGATGCAGAGAGAGAGGAAGGATGTAGAGGGAGAGGAAGGATGTAGAGGGAGAGGAAGGATGTAGAGAGAGAGGAAGGATGTAGAGAGAGAGGAAGGATGTAGAGAGAGAGGAAGGATGCAGAGAGAGAGGAAGGATGTAGAGGGAGAGGAAGGATGCAGAGAGAGAGGAAGGATGCAGAGAGAGAGGAAGGATGCAGAGAGAGAGGAAGGTTGTAGAGAGAGAGGAAGGATGCAGAGAGAGAGGAAGGATGTAGAGGGAGAGGAAGGATGCAGAGAGAGAGGAAGGATGTAGAGAGAGAGGAAGGATGCAGAGAGAGAGGAAGGATGCAGAGGGAGAGGAAGGATGCAGAGAGAGAGGAAGGATGTAGAGAGAGAGGAAGGATGCAGAGAGAGAGGAAGGATGCAGAGAGAGAGGAAGGATGCAGAGGGAGAGGAAGGATGCAGAGAGAGAGGAAGGATGTAGAGAGAGAGGAAGGATGCAGAGAGAGAGGAAGGATGCAGAGAGAGAGGAAGGATGCAGAGAGAGAGGAAGGATGCAGAGAGAGAGCTTTGAAACCTCTATTTAGAAAATTATATGTAATGTAATGTTATATTATGTAAAATAAACTGCTGATTTTTAATTCTTTTGTTGGTGGTTTTCTTCGCTTTCTTAGCAGTTTTATTGGTTATTATGGACTTAACTTATTTAGATTGTTCAAATATGGAGTATACGGGTTGTATTGAAGTATAGCAAGTTAAAATGCTCCAAATTTTGAAACTACAGCACGCAAAAACGTAAAAATATGCTCTGGTGGGCTTATTCTATGCTAATCTGAGCAGATTAAATGATGATTTTTTCCTTACAAATACCAGAATAAATTAATTGATCAGAAATTAATCCACACAGATGAACAGATAATTTAATTGTTATCAGAATCAAAATATCAGAACAATAAACATGTAATGAACCTATAAATGATGGATCTGATGGTGAAGCTGCAGCCGAGAGTTTGTGGAATCGCAGGTTTTAATCCATCTGGCTGTAAAATGTCTGTATGAACATTTAATGATCGCTAGTTTTTAAAATTATGACAATGTGTGGGAACTTCAACCAAACACGTCGTAAACACAGACGTCTGAGACTGAAACAGGTGGAAACATCTAAACCTGAGCTTCATTCATTGTTCAGCTGATTGTAACGATCGAACTTATTAATGTTTAGTGTTGGTGGAGTCTCTCCCTGCTGCTACGAGGTGACAGGCAGGAAAACTGCAAGAGTATAAATGAGGAGGGTACAACAGTTCCTTAAAGGGACAAATAGGTACTTTATTTTCTGACCATGACATCCTCCCCTGCTGCCATGTTTGCTGTTGTATATTGCTATTTGAAACTAAGGACTCTGTACTGCCCTCTAGTGGATGTACCAGAAATGGGGACTCGAACTGGGACTCCGACTCAAGTAGCACTGAAGTTGCATTTCCAGTGACTTGAGACTCGACACGGACTCATGATCAAAAGACTTGAGATTCAACTCAAACTGTGAGATTTGAGACCTAAACAATAAACAATCTTTTAAATTTTCATGATTTCCTCTCTGTTCGATCTCTGGTCTGTTGTCATTTTCCCAGACGTAACTCTGACGTAACGTCACACATGCACGCCCACGGTGCACGCACCGGTGAACAGCACCGCTGTAACTTTTAAGTAGGGCTGGGCGATATGGCCTAAAAATAAAATCTCAGATTTTTTTATAGCCAAATATGATGTCTGATTTTAATCATTTTTTTTCTTTTCTTTTACAAAACATAAATAAACTTATTAAAAACATTTATTTGTTTATATAGATGAAAGCCAGCAAAAATAAAGCATATAATGTCATAGCTTTTCCACCATAAAAATGACTTCATATCTTACATTGAAATATGAGACACAATGCATCCGTGATCTCTTTCCATCTGGATCCTTTTCATACAGGATCCACTGCAGGAATAATTCCCCTGATGAAGGTCGTCTCTTTGTGGGTTAAGTTGACTTCTGCATCTCGTAGAGAGCAGCATTTCTTGCTGCAGGTATACACACAGCTAAATCCCAGGCGTGAGTGAAGGACCACTTCACTGAAAATCTGTCAGACAAACACCGTTCTGGTGTGGAGGGAGGGCTAAGTCTGCTGCTAACTAACTATGGAAAAAAATCCAGATCTTCATACAAATAAATCTTCAGAAGTGGAAAATTTGATTTATCAGTTTTATCGATTAATCAATCGCCCAGCCCTACTTTTAAGTATTAAAAACCTTAATGAAAAGGGACCAAAACAAGATCAGCAAACTGGAACATCTGTGGTATAAAAATCCAGGAGTCCACCACATCCACCATAAAAGACAAAAGGGGCCACATTTATAAAACTGTACGTAGCAAAGCAAACTACAGACAGCGTCTGCTGCACAAAAAAGGAAATGCTGCGCACTTCTACGTTCAGATTTATGAAAGAGTGCGCACGCACTGTTTCTGTTCATAAATCAGAATCAACTCTAAAGCGGGCGCACATGAGGGAACGCCTTCCCACGCCTTCATGGTGGCTATAAATGGTCAGTTAGACGCATGTAATACACATTCATCACATCATTTGCATGATGGCTCCGGAGGGAAAAAGAGGGAAGAATTTTTGGGGGTGTGAGACAGAGATCCTGATGGGCCACAGTGAAAAATGTAAAAATGTTTAATTGGTGGACACGGCGTGGACGGTACTGGTGTCAGAAAGGCAGAATAGTGGCAGCAGGTGGAGATGCTGTCATCACAGTGTCAGAAGGAAGACACGCCAGAGGAATCAGACCATACAGCTGGATTTCTCAGTCGGTAGAGCATCCGTCTGCCATGCAGGTGACTGAATTTTAAATCTGGGACCTTAAGCAAGACGCTGCAGCCCACAGTAGATGTTCTGGAGAAAAGCTGCTAGATGACAGTAATGATGCCGGTAATGTGGTCTTTGGTTTTAATGTATAAAATAAACATGTACAGATACATGTGAGACTGGTAGCAGTTAATTTAGTGTTAAATAATGTTTCTTTATTTATAGTTACTGGGTGTTCAGACTGGTTCGGCGGTGCTGCAGCTGTGGTTGGAGAGACTTGCAGCACCGCAGCAGCCGTGTCCTCAGAGGAAGTCCTGCAGGTGCAGAGGGACACCATCACCGCTATCAACCAGGTGGAGAAGGAGCTGTCGAAATGGAGACGGTCTTGACGGAAATAAAAGCATTGTGTAAGAATAAATAAATAAAGGAAATCTACCTCTTGTGTGTTTCATAAGTGTTGCATCACTTCTAAATGCTCCAGTCTGTCCCACTCTGCTGGATCTCAGAATAAATGACCAAAGCTTACTTTTTGCGTTTTCTCTTACTGACTGGTAAATGTAGCAGCGGACTCTCCACCTCATCATTTCTTGATTTTATTCTGAACCGTTGGTGTTGCAGTTTTCAGTTTTCCCAGATTTTGGTTCAGAATTTCCGTGGAGGCAGGAACATTTTCCCGGCAAGTTTGGTTTTTATAAATCCCAAAAGTTGATTATGTTTGGTGTACACCGGTTTTTGTACCTACACCAGCTTTATAAATAAGGCCCCCGGAGAGGTTAGTCACTCTAAATGTCCTGCTCAACCATTTGGTAGAGCACATTTTGAGTTACTATATCTTAATGGAAAATGCGCTGAACTCGACTCAACCTGTTTGGGACATCTCTACAACTTGGTTGAGGTATGTAATGCTTAAAACATCCACTAGAGGGCACTCTATTTTTTGGCGTTAGGACTTCTCACTCATCCTGCTACTAGCAAGTTGGAAACTGAAAAATCACTCCTCACATGTGGACTGTTTTGGGCTACAATTTAAAAGGTAATCTTAGTTTTCTAACATATTATATCATCTAACATGTTACTTAAAGAAAAAGTGTAACTTGCTGCAACAAGAAAACAACCTATAAGAGTCAAATAATTTTTTAAAAATGTGTTCGACCAGACGGTTGAGTTGTCACTTTATGGTAAACTTTGGCGTGGAGTGACAACTCAACCGTTTGGTAACAGTTTAGTGAAATTATGCTAATTTCAATAAAATGAACTAGTTTCTATGGAATAAAAACACTTCTGTTTATACACTGTTATGTTACAATTATAGATTTATTACACGTAAATTTTTTAATATGGTAAATGGACTTGTACTTATATAGTGCTTTTCCAGTCAGTTTAACCACTTAAAGTGCTTTACATTACTTATCACATTCACCCACACACACACACACACACACACACACACCCCGACAGGCACATCGGGAGGCAACATGGGGTTAAGTATCTTGTCCAAGGACATTTCGACATGTAGTTAGTGGAAGCCTGGAATCGAGCCGCCTACCTTCCAGTTGAAAGACGACTGCTCTTCCTCTGAGCTACAGTATGATTGTTGCATTTATCTAACAAACATGCTGACATTTATATATAATGGTGTATCTTTTTCCCCCTTTTTCTTATTTTGTGTTTTACAAATAAAAGATGGATACTAAATCATTTTATGGTTCAAGGCCATGGAATTTCCTGGCCCTTGTACCAGAAGATCCTCAGACTCTGAGGCTGATTTGAGCGATAATGATGATGACATGATTGGGGATCCTGATTTGATCTGCCCAAACAAGCAGAGGTGGTTGGGAATCTTTCCACTGAATCTATAGATGAGGAAGAGATGCCCTCCATGAGCACATCTGCTAAGAGGAAGAAAAAAGGTAAAAAATACCCTAAAAATAGTCATGGAAGAGCTGGATGACACGCCTAGGTCACCCCCAGGCTCAAAGAAGAAGAAAATGTCAGAAAAGAAAGAAAAACATGCCTGGAGAATCTGGAAGCATGTAGATATTGAGGAATTCCAGGTTCCTGATTCCAGTTTTGCACCCCCTGATGCTGTCAAGACACCCTTTCAGTATTTCAAAATGCTCTTCACTGATGAGATGATTCAACATATTGCTCATCAAACCAATCTGTACTCTGCCCAGAAGTTGGGGGATCCAATCAAGACTAACCCTAATGATATTGAAGACTTCCTGGCTATGCTACTTTTGATGGGTGTTTTCGACTTCCCGGCCATGGAAGACTACTGGCACCCTGGATCTCGTTTCAACTTAGATAGAAGTTTATTTGTATAGCACATTTCATGTACAGGACAATTCAAAGTGCTTTACATAAAACAAAGACATTACAGATATTTAGAAATAATATAATATTTGTAGGTATTAAAAGATCATATAATGTCTATTATACATTTATAATAATGTTTAAGTTATTTTTACCATAAAGCTACATCTCAACCATTTGGTAGAGACCTATATTTAAAAAACAGAAGGGTCTATCAAAAATGTTTATTTTAATTTTTGTTATTAGTGACCCAATAACATAAAAAGTACACAAAAGAGAATTTTACAATGTTTTTTTCTTGGAGAGAACATTAAAGGGCTAATATGAAGCTAATGTTAGCCTCTGTCTTAGCATCTATGTTAGCACCTATGTTAGCAACGAGATAGAGCCACAGTGGTGTAAACGGTAGCTTGTGACTGTCTTGTAGTAAAATAATGTTAACACCATCAGACCTGCTCCAATAAAAGAAGACGTTAAGCTGGGACCAAACTGGGACCAGAGCCACCATAAACACAATGATGAAATTAATCTGGGACCAAACTGGGACCAGACCTGCCGTAAACACCGTGATGACGTTAAACTGAGACGAAACTAGGACCAGACCCGGTGTAAACACTATGATGACGTTAAGCTGGAACCAATATGGGACCAGAGCCACCATAAACACAATGATGAAATTAATCTGGGACCAAACTGGGACCAGACCTGCCGTAAACACCATGACGACATTAAACTGGGACAAAACTAGGACCAGACCCAGTGTAAACACTATGATGAAGTTAAGCTGGAACCAAACTGGGACCAGACCTGCCGTAAACACCGTGACGACGTTAAACTGGGACGAAACTAGGACCAGACCCAGTGTAAACACTATGATGACGTTAAGCTGGAACCAATATGGGACCAGACCTGCCATAAACACCACAATGATGTTAAACTGGGACCAAAGTGGGACCAGACCCACCCCAAACCCCGTGATGACATTAAACTGGGACCAAACTAGGACCAGACTCGCCGTAAACACCGTGATGTCATTCAGCTGGGACCAAACTGGGACCAGACCCACTGTAAACACCATGATGATGTTAAACTGGGACCAGACCCACCATAAACACCGTGACGACGTTAAGCTGGGAACAAACCGAGACCAGACCCAGTGTAAACATCAAAATGACGTTAACCTGGAACCAACCTGGGACCAGACCCAGTGTAAACAATGCGGTTTTAATGGGTCTATTTTTTTAGACAAGTTCAGCTCTTGTGATTTAGGAACGTGAGGAATATTATTTGGACTGCAAGTATTGGATCTAAATTAATTAAAATATTAAGCTTTCATTCAGTTTTAAAAAGTTTAGAATGAACATTTTCTGTCCTCATCTCACACAGCTGTTTGACGCCCTTTTTTTAAAAAAAATAGGTTTTTTCTGATGCACTCGTGCAGGATCACCATCTATGGACCTGCTGAGCCACCTGTCCTGCAGGTTTTACATGTTGACTTGCTGCAACACAACTAGCTGTCATGTGGATCAGGTGTGATGTAGACCAGGTGTTATGCAGATCAGGTGTGATGTGGATCAGGTGTGATGTGGACCAGGTGTGATGTAGACCAGGTGTGATGTGGACCAGGTGTGATGTAGATCAGAAGTGATGCAGATCAGGTGTGATGGGGACCAGGTGTGATGTGGACCAGGTGTGATGTGGATCAGGTGTGATGCAGATCAGGTGTGATGTGAGTCTGGTGGGATGTGAACCAGGTGTGATGTGGATCGGGTGTGATGCAGATCAGGTGTGATGTAGACCAGGTATATGTGGACCAAGTATGATGTGGATCAGGTGTGATGTAGACCAGGTGTGATGTGGATCAGGTGTGATGTGGACCAGGTGTGATGTGGACCAGGTGTGATGTAGACCAGGTGTGATGTGGACCAGGTGTGACGTGGATCAGGTGTGATGCAGATCAGGTGTGATGCAGATCAGGTGTGATGTGGATCAGGTGTGATGTGGACCAGGTGTGATGTAGACCAGGTGTGATGTGGAACAAGTGTGATGCAGATCACGTGTGATGCGGATCATGTGTGATGTGGATCAGGTGTGATGTAGATCAGGTGTGATACAGATCAGGTGTGATGTGGACCAGGTATGATGTGGATCAGGTGTGATGTGGACCAGGTGTGATGCGGATCAAGTGTGATGTAGACCAGGTATGATGGGGACCAGGTGTGATGTGGATCAGGTGTGATGCAGATCAGGTGTGATGTAGACCAGGTATATGTGGACCAAGTATGATGTGGATCAGGTGTGATGTAGACCAGGTATGATGGGGAACAGGTGTGATGTAGACCAGGTGTGATGTGGATCAGGTTTGATGCAGATCTGGTGTGATGCAGATCAGGTGTGATGTAGACCAGGTATATGTGGACCATGTATGATGTGGATCAGGTATGATGGGGAACAGGTGTGATGTAGACCAGGTGTGATGTGGACCAGGTGTGATGTAGACCAGGTGTGATGTGGAACAAGTGTGATGCAGATCACGTGTGATGCGGATCATGTGTGATGTGGATCAGGTGTGATGTAGATCAGGTGTGATACAGATCAGGTGTGATGTGGACCAGGTATGATGTGGATCAGGTGTGATGTGGACCAGGTGTGATGCGGATCAAGTGTGATGTAGACCAGGTATGATGGGGACCAGGTGTGATGTGGATCAGGTGTGATGCAGATCAGGTGTGATGTAGACCAGGTATATGTGGACCAAGTATGATGTGGATCAGGTGTGATGTAGACCAGGTATGATGGGGAACAGGTGTGATGTAGACCAGGTGTGATGTGGATCAGGTTTGATGCAGATCTGGTGTGATGCAGATCAGGTGTGATGTAGACCAGGTATATGTGGACCATGTATGATGTGGATCAGGTATGATGGGGAACAGGTGTGATGTAGACCAGGTATGATGTGGACCAGGTATGATGTGGACCAGGTATGATGTGGATCAGGTATGATGGGGAACAGGTATGATGTGGACCAGGTGTGATGTGGACCAGGTGTGATGTGGACCAGGTATGATGTGGACCAGGTGTAAAGTGGACCAGGTATGATGTGGACCAGGTGTGATGTGGACCAGGTATGATGTGGACCAGGTATGATGTGGATCAGGTATGATGGGGAACAGGTATGATGTGGAACAGGTATGATGTGGACCAGGTATGATGTGGACCAGGTGTGATGTAGACTAGGTATGATGTGGACCAGGTGTGATGTGGACCAGGTATGATGTGGACCAGGTGTGATGTGGACCAGGTATGATGTGGACCAGGTATGATGTGGACCAGGTGTGATGTGGCAGTGAAACATTTTAAATTCCTGGGATGCTATAATGCATCTTTTAGTCAAGTCAGCAGATTACTCATTACAACTAAAAGTGACTTGAGATTAGACTTGGACTTGCGAAGAACGACTTGTGAACTTTTCTGGGATGTACTAACAACCATGCCAACGTTCAGCATGTATGGGGAGTATGTCATAACATGTAATTTAATCTTGAAATTAGGCATAATTAGGGGCGTGTCCTTTTGATTGATAGGTATCAAATATCCCTGGCAAGACCGGAGAGTGCAGCACAACTGCAGTGCGCCTTAGTTTTAGCCCACCAACCTCCATTAGCTGGTTAGCTACCGTTAGCTCGTTTAGCTCTTAGCTACAGGCAGCTTGGAGTTTGATGGGTGTTAATCATCCACCCCCACCTTCACAGTCTCCCTCTCAGCTCCACCTCTTTGCCCATGTTTGGATCTTCTGGGAATAACGACACGCGTGACACTCCTAAGATGGCGATGGTGGGAACCGACCAATGAGCTTCAATTCAGCTCTTCAGAAACCTACGAGTGACGTCAGGGAGGCTCTGTCCATCTCTAATATACAGTCTATGATATTTACATACATAAAATGAGCAGAAACGAGCCCTAAACCAGCAGATTAACCAGCTGTTGATGAGAAAGTGTGTGTTAGTGATATTTCTTCACTAACACACTTCATGTTTTTTCCATCTCTTTTAATCCTCAACATGTTGCCAGTGGAGATGCTTTCACTAAGGCATCTATGAACACACACACCTCATTTTCTAGCCTTAACAGGAGCCCATAAAACATTCTTCACATTTACGACCGGGCTTCATCTCAGAGGATTCTTCTAGATAATGTTGATTTATCACACAAATAAATTTACACACACAAACTCCTACGGAGACACGTGCTTGCAACAGACTGATCACCATGGTAACCGTCAGCAGGCCTGACACTTAGTGCACTGCTCAGCTGTCACCTCCTCTACCTCCTCCTCACCACCTCATCAGCAGACTGCTACATGAGAGGGGAGCAGGGCTGCAAGTACACAGCAAACCAGTAAACAATTTAAATATTGATTAAAAGCAAATGAAATCACATGTGTGGGTAAAATCAGGCAGGAGTTTCAAATAACATTACTTCTAAATTTTCTTGGCGTGATGAATGTCTGCTGCAGTCCAGGGACGTTAGTGAGACTGGAAATGTAGTTTACCGACTCTTTAAATGAGAAAACACTTAAACATGCACATAGTCTGAAACGCTGGAGATGAGACAACTGATTCAGTCCACCAGTAACGACTAAAGATCCAGCTAAATAGTTGTGTTTGCACCAGAAGATTCCAGACAGAGATAATGATCCAAGCCAAGTCAGAGTCAAATTCTGCCAGAGTAAGAAGTTTCACTCCTTCAGGAAACTGAATCATGTAGGAAAACGGATAATCTGTTCCACTTTTCTGTACCAAAGCAACAATTAAAGCCCAGTCATTTTAAATGGTCTGTATTTATATGGCGCTTTTACCCAAAGCACTTTACAATATACATCGCATTCACACACTGATGGCGGAAGCCGCCATGCAAGGTGCTAACCACGACCAATCAGGAGCAATTTGGGGTTCGGGGTCTTGCTCAGGGACACCTCAACATGAGCTCTCCTGGCCGAGGATCGAACCAGCGACCCACAGGCTATAAGATGACCACTATTCACTGAGCCACGCCGCCCTAATTAATCCACTCATTTCAACTGGAGTTTAATTAAATAATTATGAGAAGCATGTACGTTTGTCTAAACTGTGCATATTAAGTATATTAGCTACACAGTTTATATATATATATATAAATTTTTTTTTTTTACTACGTTGCAGGGCTACAGTGACTCACGCATTGACCCTCCTCAGCCTTTTCTTCAGGGGCAATATGGTCTTTTACAGCTTGCAGCAGGAATTTCTGAAACATCTCTTCTTTTTAGTGATTAAAAGATCCAGTCTTTTTCGCTTTTAAGCTTCTTTCACTCTGTTAATGTATTTTTCACACTCTGGACACCTTCATGGTAAAAATGTACATGTACTGCTATCAAATCTTTTTTTATTATTATTATTTTTTTGTTATTAATCTGTTAAACAACTTCAACCTTGATACCAACAGAAACAAATGACTCTAAGGGGCCTCCCGGTGGTCACATGACTCCATAATATAACTGGATATAACTGAAGGAGGATCTCACACTACAGAGAAAATACTAAAGACATCAGATCATTTTTGTTGTTAGTCTTTAAGAAATCTAAGACTTTAATCCCCACCACAGCCCCGTCCCCCATTTATTATTTTATTACAATAAAAAAGTTTTTTTTTTGTGTTTTTTGGTAATGAACAGATCATTTGAACAATTAAACTGGCAAATCTTAAAAATGACTGAATATTTGATAAAAATCCTGATGTTTGAGGATTTTGTTGCTGAATTTTATGCATGTACATAAAAGATAGACTCCCATGTTAAAAAGAACAACATCACAGTAGAAATAAACATGTTTAAAGCCTGGTACAAAAATCTATTTTAGGATTATTAGGTCAAGTTTACCTTCATGACAACTGTGAGGGGATGAATTTTTTTCTAACTCATCTGTTTGGATGTAATTTAATCTTGAAATTAGGCATAATTAGGGGCGTGTCCTTTTGATTGATAGGTATCAAATATCCCTGGCAAGACCGGAGAGTGCAGCACAACTGCAGTGCGCCTTAGTTTTAGCCCACCAACCTCCATTAGCTGGTTAGCTACCGTTAGCTCGTTTAGCTCTTAGCTACAGGCAGCTCGGAGTTTGATGGGTGTTAATCATCCACCCCCACCTTCACAGTCCCCCTCTCAGCTCCACCTCTTTGCCCATGTTTGGATCTTCCTGGAATAATGACACACGTGACACTCCCAAGATGGTGATGGTGGGAACCGCCCAATGAGCTATAATTCAGCTCTTCAGAAACCTACGAGTGACGTCAGAGAGGCTCTGTCCATCTCTAATATACAGTCTATGGTCCACAGGCGGTTCATCTGCCGCAGGGAAACATCTAAAACCTGCAGGACAAGAGTTGCTGATCCCTGCTGGACAGTCTGGCCACAAAGGTGTCCAGAGGGAGTAAATTTTAGGAGGGCAGAAGGGTTCAGACCTCCATTATGTCCACATCAGAAGCTTCTCTGCCAGCTGAAGTCGATCCTCAGCATCTTCATCTACCTCCATCACAACATCAACATTCAGCAGCCAGTTCAGCCTGTTCAGCGGTTTGTCCACAGATCTTTGTACAGATAGTCTGAGGGGTTTGAGATGATAGCTTCTCTTCTGGAGAACCAAGTCTGAGATCCATCCTACATGAGGTTTTCCACTGGGACTGTTCTACTGTCCTGTTGCACTACTGACTCTTAACCTTGTACTCTGTTCCTGTTGACCCGTTGCCAGCAGATTTACTGACAAACATTTGGCAAAACAACTTTATTGTGCCAAGAAAACTGGTGATATGGGCCCAAGAAGAGTCCGACAGCTGAAGAAGTCGGCAATATTAAAAAATCGCTTGACTTCATAATGGAGGGAGTGTGTGCTGTTCAGCTGCAGCAGGAGAACATACTGGAACAGCTTCAGGAGGTGACGGCTCTGTGGTTAACACCGAAAACAATAAGTGCATCACATATCTGGAAAGCAGAGTTGCAGACCTGGAACAGCAGACTCAGGTCAATGATGTGATCATCCCCGGCCTCAAAATAAAGCCCTGGTCATACACTCGACCACGGGAGACGGAGGGAGTCTGATGAGCTGGACGAGGATTCTGCAGAGCATCAGGAGACTGATTTCCTACAGTCAAAGGGAATCAAGCTGGACAGTAATTACATTAAGGCATGCCACCCTCTGCACAAGAGAAATGCCAGTGATAGACAATAGTAATACTGAGATTTATAAACAGAAAGCACAAGGTCGCACTTCTAAAACAAAACAAAAAAAAAACTAAAGGGAACAGATGTCTTCATGAATGAGCACCAGAGACAATGCTGACAGCCAGAAAAGCAAGTCAGCTCAGGAAGCAGAGGAAAACACAAAACAGTCAAATCTTCAGAAAACTTATGGGGACCCCTGAGGAAGCCACAGCATCAGGAACATCGCTGAACTGGACAAATTTCAAAGACTGGAAGGATCTGGACTACAACTACTGGACCAATGATCGCCATGGGTAACTGAACTGGACTCGTGAGGTAACCACCAGAACAAGAACATGACAAAGGAAGACAGAATTAACTCTACATCTGGGGAATAGACACTTCATACAGAGGATAAGTGAATATCAGCAGTTGGAGCTGGAAGTATTCCAATACACGGATCACACCATGATGGACTTGATTTGGCTCAGGACTTGGATTCAGACTGTAACTGAGGGATCCATTAAAGGACTAAAAAAAGGAGTTATTTGAATTATTACGACTGGGACATAATACACAGAGAAAAAGATGTCGACCTGCAACGAGTTTCTAAAAATATTTTCCAGATTACATAAAAAGTATTGTCCAATTGTGAAATATAAAAGATGCATAGCAGGTGGCCATGGGTGACTAAAGGATTACAAAACGCTTGTAAAAAGAAAAATACACTTTCTTACTTACATCTGAGTACATTTACTTTCTTTGTTTTCAATACACGGCTAGAAATAAATCTTATTTAACTGTAAGTATCTAAAATTAGCATCTAGACAGGTTTAAATTTATTATTGTTAATTATTATTTAAGGAGAAGTGGTGGGAGTTTAAAAGTTCTACTTCTCACTCCTTTTTGAATATATATTTGTATTTTTTTCTCTTTTTTGTATTTCTTTTCTCTTGCACATTCAAAATAAAAAACTTCAATTCAATTCAACTATGAATTCTAACAAGTATCTATTTCCACTTGATTAATTTATTTCAACATTGAACAACTTGGATTTTCCAACTTCATTGAGTGAAGTTGATTCAACTTTTTTTACTAGGACTTTATGAAATGTTATATATTTTAGTCTTTTAAACGTAAAATGTTTCGGTCCAGCTCAGTCAAGTTTTTTAACTACTGTACTACATCTGATCCCAAAAGTTCTACAATAATGTAATTGTATTGGAGAAAAATAATTAATCCTAATATTATTAATTTAATCCAACAAACGTGTTTAATACTAAAAGAAAAAAAAATGTAACCCTCAAAATGTCAAGAAAGTTTTTTTTGCTCGTTTTGGTCCACCTGTCTTTTCTTAAATCTAAACCAGTCTGCAGCTGGAGCTCTTAATCCCAGTATAAACCAGTCTGTAGTAGCCTTTAATCCCAATGAAAACCAGTCTGTAGTAGCCTTTAATCCCAGTATAAACCAGTCTGTAACAGCTTTTAATCCCAGTATAAACCAGTCTGTAACAGCTTTTAATCCCAGTATAAACCAGTCTGTAGAAGCTTTTAATCCCACTATAAACCAGTCTGTAGTAGCCTTTAATCCCAGTATAAACCAGTCTGTAACAGCTTTTAATCCCAGTATGAACCAGTCTGTAACAGCTTTTAATCCCAATAAAAACCAGTCTGTAGAAGCTTTTAATCCCAATAAAAACCAGTCTGTAACAGCTTTTAATCCCAGTATAAACCAGTCTGTAGTAGCCTTTAATCACAGTATAAACCAGTGTGTAATAGCTTTTAATCCCAATATAAACCAGTCTGTAGTAGGCTTTAATCCCAATAAAACCAGTCTGTAGTAGCCTTTAATCCCAGTATAAACCAGTCTGTAACAGCTTTTAATTCCAGTATAAACCAGTCTGTAGTAGCCTTTAATCCCAATAAAAACCAGTCTGTAACAGCTTTTAATCCCAATAAAAACCAGTCTGTAGAAGCTTTTAATCCCAGTATAAACCAGTCTATAGTAGCCTTTAATCCCAATAAAAACCAGTCTGTAGAAACTTTTAATCCCAGAATAAACCAGTTTGTAACAGCTTTTAATCCCAGTATAAACCAGTCCGTAGTAGCCTTTAATCACAGTATAAACCAGCCTGTAATAGCTTTTAATCCCAGTATAAACCAGTCTGTAGTAGCCTTTAATCCCAATAAAACCAGTCTGTAACAGCTTTTAATCCCAGTATAAACCAGTCTGTAGAAGCTTTTAATCCCAGTATAATCCAGTCTGTAGCAGCTTTTAATCCCAGTATAAACCAGTGTGTAGAAGCTTTTAATCAAAGTATAAACCAGTCTGTAACAGTTTTTAATCCCAGTATAAACCAGTCTGTACCAGCTTTTAATCCCAGTATAAACCAGTCTGTAGCAGCTTTTAATCAAAGTATAAACCAGTCTGTGACAGCTTTTAATCCCAGTATAAACCAGTCTGTAACAGCTTTTAATCCCAGTATAAACCAGTCTGTAGCAGCTTTTAATCCTAGTATAAACCAGTCTGTAGCAGCTTTTAATCCCAGTATAAACCAGTCTGTAACAGCTTTTAATCCCAGTATAAACCAGTCTGTAGCAGCTATTAATCCCAGTATAAACCAGTCTGTAGCAGCTTTTAATCCCAGTATAAACCAGTCTGTAGCAGCTTTTAATCAAAGTATAAACCAGTCTGTAACAGCTTTTAATCCCAGTATAAACCAGTCTGTAACAGCTTTTAATCCCAGTATAAACCAGTCTGTAGCACCTTTTAATCCTAGTATAAACCAGTCTGTAGCAGCTTTTAATCCCAGTATAAACCAGTCTGTAGCAGCTTTTAATCCCAGTATAAACCAGTCTGTAGCAACTTTTAATCCCAGTATAAACCAGTCAGTAGCAGCTTTGAATCCCAGTATAAACCAGTCTGTAGAAGCTTTTAATCCCAATAAAAACCAGTCTGTAACAGCTTTTAATCCGAGTATAAACCAGTCTGTAGTAGCCTTTAATCACAGTATAAACCAGTCTGTAGCAGCTTTTAATCCCAGTATAAACCAGTCTGTAGCAGCTTTTAATCCCAGTATAAACCAGTGTGTAGCAGCTTTTAATCCCAGTATAAACCAGTGTGTAGAAGCTTTTAATCAACGTATAAACCAGTCTGTAGCAGCTTTTAATCCCAGTATAAACCAGTCTGTAACAGCTTTTAATCCCAGTATAAACCAGTGTGTAGCAGCTTTTAATCCCAGTATAAACCAGTCTGTAACAGTTTTTAATCCCAGTATAAACCAGTCTGTAGCAGCTTTTAATCCCAGTATAAACCAGTCTGTAGCAGCTTTTAATCCCAGTATAAACCAGTCTGTTACAGCATTTAATCCCAGTATAAACCAGTCTGTAGCAGCTTTTAATCCTAGTATAAACCAGTCTGTAGCAGCTTTTAATCAAAGTATAAACCAGTCTGTAACAGCATTTAATCCCAGTATAAACCAGTCTGTAACAGCTTTTAATCCCAGTATAAACCAGTCTGTAGCAGCTTTTAATCCCAGTATAAACCAGTCTGTAGCAGCTATTAATCCCAGTATAAACCAGTCTGTAGCAGCTTTTAATCCCAGTATAAACCAGTCTGTAACAGCTTTTAATCCCAGTATAAACCAGTCTGTAGCAGCTATTAATCCCAGTATAAACCAGTCTGTAGCAGCTTTTAATCCCAGTATAAACCAGTCTGTAACAGCTTTTAATCCCAGTATAAACCAGTCTGTAGCAGCTATTAATCCCAGTATAAACCAGTCTGTAGCAGCTTTTAATCCCAGTATAAACCAGTCTGTAGCAGCTTTTAATCCCAGTATAAACCAGTCTGTAGCAACTTTTAATCCCAGTATAAACCAGTCTGTAGCAGCTTTGAATCCCAGTATAAACCGGTCTGTAACAGCTTTTAATCCCAGTATAAACCGGTCTGTAGCAGCTTTGAATCCCAGTATAAACCAGTCTGTAGCAGCTTTTAATCCCAGTATAAACCAGTCTGTAACAGCTTTTAATCCCAGTATAAACCAGTGTGTAGCAGCTTTTAATCCCAGTATAAACCAGTCTGTAGCAGCTTTTAATCCCAGTATAAACCAGTCTGTAGCAGCTTTTAATCCCAGTATAAACCAGTCTGTAGCAGCTTTTAATCCCAGTATAAACCAGTGTGTAGCAGCTTTTAATCCCAGTATAAACCAGTCTGTAACAGCTTTTAATCCCAGTATAAACCAGTCTGTAGCAGCTTTTAATCCCAGTATAAACCAGTCTGTAACAGCTTTTAATCCCAGTATAAACCAGTCTGTAGCAGCTTTTAATCCCAGTATAAACCAGTGTGTAGCAGCTTTTAATCCCAGTATAAACCAGTCTGTAACAGCTTTTAATCCCAGTATAAACCAGTCTGTAGCAGCTTTTAATCCCAGTATAAACCAGTCTGTAACAGCTTTTAATCCCAGTATAAACCAGTCTGTAGCAGCTTTTAATGCCAGTATAAACCAGTCTGTAACAGCTTTTAATCCCAGTATAAACCAGTCTGTAGCAGCTTTTAATCCCAGTATAAACCAGTCTGTAGCAGCTTTTAATCTCAGTATAAACCAGTCTGTAACAGCTTTTAATCCCAGTATAAACCAGTCTGTAGCAGCTTTTAATCCCAGTATAAACCAGTCTGTAACAGCTTTTAATCCCAGTATAAACCAGTCTGTAGCAACTTTTAATGCCAGTATAAACCAGTCTGTAGCAGCTTTTAATCCCAGTATAAACCAGTCTGTAGCAGCTTTTAATCCCAGTATAATCCAGTTTGTAGCAGTTTTTAATCCCAGTATAAACCAGTCTGTAGCAGCTTTTAATCCCAGTATAAACCAGTCTGTAGCAACTTTTAATCCCAGTATAAACCAGTCTGTAGCAGCTTTTAATCCCAGTATAAACCAGTGTGTAGCAGCTTTTAATCCCAGTATAAACCAGTGTGTAGCAGCTTTTAATCCCAGTATAAACCAGTCTGTAGCAGCTATTAATCCCAGTATAAACCAGTCTGTAGCAGCTTTTAATCCCAGTATAAACCAGTGTGTAGCAGCTTTTAATCCCAGTATAAACCAGTCTGTAGCAACTTTTAATTCCAGTATAAACCAGTGTGTAGCAGCTTTTAATCCCAGTATAAACCAGTGTGTAGCAGCTTTTAATCCCAGTATAAACCAGTGTGTAGCAGCTTTTAATCCCAGTATAAACCAGTCTGTAGCAACTTTTAATCCCAGTATAAACCAGTCTGTAGCAGCTTTTAATCCCAGTATAAACCAGTCTGTAGCAACTTTTAATCCCAGTATAAACCAGTCTGTAGCAACTTTTAATACCAGTATAAACCAGAGTGTAACAGCTTTTAATCCCAGTATAAACCAGTCTGTAACAGCTTTTAATCCCAGTATAAACCAGTGTGTAACAGCTTTTAATCCCAGTATAAACCAGCGTGTAGCAGCTGTCAGACTGGGAGGTAAATGATGTAAAATGAATGTATGAATAGATGTAGCAGCATAAAGGTCGACCAGAAGAAGAAAGCAGAATTTATTACTAACAGAACTTTGTAGAAATAACACACAGATCAACAGTGACCAAACCTTTTCTCATCTCCTACGTTCTCTCAATAAGATAGGAGAAGATAAGATAAGATAAGATAAGATAAGATAAGATAAGATAGGAGAAGATAAGATAAGATAAGATAAGATAAGATAAGATAAGATAAGATAAGATAGGAGAAGATAAGATAGGAGAAGATAAGACAAGATAAGATAAGATAAGATAAGATAAGATAAGATAAGATAGGAGAAGATAAGATAGGAGAAGATAAGATAAGATAAGATAAGATAAGATAGGAGAAGATAAGATAAGATAAGATAAGATAAGATAAGATAAGATAAGATAGGAGAAGATAAGATAAGATAAGATAAGATAAGCTTTATTCATCCCCTAAACGGGTCATTTCATTGCACTAAACATCTCATACATTCATAATGAGAAAAAACATGACAAAAACCTTAAGTATGCATATATACTAAAAACATGGTTAGAAAGAAATAAATACAGTTCATTGAAAAATCTGCCATCTGCAGGCACAAAAGACCCTCTGAAGCGTTCAGTAGAACACTGAGGCATGAAAAGACGTTCACTAAACAGCTTTTCAGACTATTAAAAACATCATGTAGAGGACGGTTTTCAAGGAATTGTTCTATTTTGGACCTGGTTCTTGTAGCCAGAGTGAGGTCCAGAGAGTCAGGGAATAACCCTGGCTAAAGTTCCCTGATAAAACACAGAAAGAAGGTTTCTGCTCGCATTAAAAGATCTAAGTTTCCTCAGAAAGAAGAGCCTTGTCTGAGCACACATTCACCACAACGTGGAGCAACAGGTAACTGGGATGAAAGAGGGCAGATATGTTGCTCTTGGTTTAAGAGTATATGTGTTTCTAAATACATCTTCCTCACGTCTCCACTTTTAAGATAAAACTTTTAAATTCTTTCCATGATTCTATGTTTATTCAAAGACGTTTTATAAAAATTTCCCCCACATTGTGTGTTCCCTCTGGGATTAATGAAGTATTTTTCCTTTCATTTCAGGTGTTATACAGTATACAGTAAACAGCTGGCTTATAAACAAATGACAGTAAACAAACATTGCTGAAAATAATAAATAGTGACAACTTTCTGCTCATAAGTGACCTTTCATTCAGACAGACGATGACAGATTTGTTTTACATTTCAGGCCTGCTGCCCCGTTTCTGTGGTGGTTTGGGATTTTGTATAATCTCATGATATCACATGACCCGTCTGGTTAGACTGAATCATGTTAACGTGACTGAATCTAACAAGTATAAGGATGTCGATGTTCATGCTGACTGTTTAGGTCTTAGACTCCTATAAAAGTGAAAACCAGCCAGTTAGTGTTGGTCTTTGTTTTCTGTTGCAGAGCATTATGACTCATTTCCACCGGGAGCGTGTCAGGTGCAGAGCGTCCATGACTGCAGACTGCCTAGCTAGATCCACAACATCACAGGAGAATTGGAGAATCTTGTGATTGCGGTGGAAATGGGGTGGTGTGAACAAACCGAGGTTGTTATCGTTAATGAAAACTAACGAAAAAATGAAAACTAAAATTAAAAAAACATTCTCGTTAACTAAAATAAAAATAAAGACGAGAGTTTAAAAAAAAACAGAGACTAACTGAAACAGTGTTGTGTGTTTACAAAACAAACTAAAATTTTAGCAAAAATGTCCTTCGTTTTTGTTTTTGTACATTTATTTCATACATAAGGCCTCGGGGTTGATATGAAATCTGTTTACTTCGCTCTGCAGGATTTACGCCAGGTGTCTGCGTCGTATCTGAAGGTTCGTGACGTCACGTGTCAACAGCGTGACGCCCGCGCCGGCTAGCTTGAAGCTACGGAGAAAGTTAAGAGAAAGAGTCCTGTTTGGGATTTCTTTCATTATGACCATGTCAAAGATAAAAGTGCCTTGTCGAAGAAGCAGGTGGTTCAATATGTGGAAGGAAAACCACAAATCTGAAAGTCCATTTGAAAAGCTGCACATGAAGGTTAACCAGGAGCACCTGGACCAGGTAGCCTCTCTGCCCCCCTACCAGGAAAGAGAAGCTTCAGCCAGGCCAAGTAGGATGGGGAGGGAACACACTGAGTCAGGGAAGTCACACACACACTGTCAGTTACACACACACAGAGTCTCGCATACACACACACAGACACACACACACAAACAGACTTACACACGCAGTCACACACAATCTTGAAAAGCTGAATTTGAGAGGCTTAAATTAGTTTTTGTTTACAGTATGTTTAGAATAGAAGGCAGTTTATTTGTAAAACACATTTCATGAACAGGACCATTCAAAGTGCTTTACAAAAAACAAAAGCTTTAAAGATATTAAGAAATAATAAATGTTTAGTCTGGACCCTGGTCTGGTCTCTGGTCTGGACTCTGGTCTGGACTAGTTGACCAGAGTCTTTGGATCTAAGAGTTCTGCTAGGTTTATATTCTCTGAACATATCACAGATGTATTCTGGGCCTAAACCATTCTGGGATGTAAACAATCAGAAGGGTTTTAAAATCTATTCTGTGACTGGAAACCAGTATAAACTGGAAACCAGTGTAAAGATTTTAAAACTGGTGTGATGTGTTCAGATCTCTTAGTCCTGGTTAAAACTCTAGCAGCAGCGTTCTGGATGAGCTGCAGATGTTTAATGTTCTTTTTAGGAAGTCCTGTTAAAAGACCATTACAGTAATCCAGCCTACTGGAGATGAATGCATGGATGAGTTTCTCTTGGTCTTTCTGGGAGATTAAACTTTTAATTCTGCTGAGATCCATCAGTATGTTAACCAGCTGCTGGTTCTGTGTTCTACCAGACACGTTCATTTTCAGTGTGTAAAATATTTGCAGCTTTACCATGTCCAGTATAACATGTGAGGTTCTGTTAATCAGCTGCAGTGATTTGTACTAAAGCTGCTGCAACTCTAGTGAAATTCTTTATGTAGTTAACTATGAGTTGTTTAATCTGAATGAATTAAAGCCCTGGTCTAGAGGTTGTTGGGTTGTTGAGGTTCATGATAAGTCAGATTGAGCTCCTTTAGACTCCCAACTGTCTCTTGAATGGAGTCATGTTATGTTGATGCGTGTCTTTAGTATATTGGTTATGTTGATTTTTACCAAGCACACTATCTCAGAAGCAGCATTGCACACATTTTTTACTTTTTTTTTTTTTTTTTTTTAACCTGTCCTGTCCAGCATCATAGCAGCAAAATGATAATCTGATTGCTGTATCATGCTGAACAAATTTGCTCTGCCAAGGGGAGGCCTATGGGTAAGGCTCCTCTTGATAATGTGATTAATTTATTTATTTATTTATTTTGAATCACCGAATCTTTGTAATCTTGCTGGACCTGACCGGAGGGGACAGAAAAAGATGGAAAATAGCAAAAAGAGCAAAAGGGAAAGAAGAAAGGAGACAAAAAGATCACAGACAGAAGGAAACGACCCTTCAATCCACACCATCACCAGACAACAAACTGTTACACCTGTACATGAACACACCAGAAAATTTCATACAACTTTTACAAAAGCAAAAACACACACACAGAAAAAACACTAGTCATTAAGAGTTTTTAAATAATAACGAAATCAAAAAGACATAACAGCGACCAGATACTAACTCACAGGAAAAATACAAAAAAAAATTATCTCTAAACAACTGGACAACTCAGTGACTGTGTCAGCATGCAGAGCATGAGGAAGAGGAGTGATCAGTGATGAAGAGTGGTGAGTGAGATCATGCAAATGCGACCACGCCTCCACGGAGGCCAGAGGCAGACCAGGGCCAGAGGCCTGGGCCCCCAGCAGCAGACCCGGAGCACCAACCCAAGCCACCCCACCACGAAGACGACTCCAGCCCCACCCGAAGGGCAGCAGAGGAGAGCCCCAGCAAGAGCCCCCCACGGTCCCGGGGCACAGTGGGCCAAGATCAGCAGCCGCCGGCCCCACCAGGGACCGGCCACCCAGGGCAGCCCAAGCGAAGGGCCCAGGGCCCCAGGAGCCCAGAGGCAGCCGCCCCACCCCCCAAAGGCAGAGGGCCTGCAACATGCCTAGGAGGACCAGGCCCCCCCAGACAGCCACCCGGCGTAGGCCAGCACACACCCTGATGTTCCAGCCGCACACCCCGGGAACCAGGGCGCCATTGACCCCCTCCCCCCACTCCCCACCTACGCCAATCTGCACCCCATATAACCCAACATTCACACCCTCCCCCGCGCCGCACCCACAAGCACTCCCCACCACACAGTCACGCCACACACAACCCACCCACCATGCCCCGTGGGGGACACCCCAGGCGGACCAGAGGACAGCGAGCCCCAAGCACCCCCCCTTGACCCAACACCCACAGAGCCAGCAGCCCACCAGCGCAGCCGACCCCGGGCCAACCCCCCGCCCCCAGCCACACACAGGGGGAACAGGGGTGTAAGAGGTCCCCAATACCTTCTCCCTCCCCGCTCCTGACTGTTTATGTAGTGTGCATTGTGTGCAATTAAAATTGAGGGGCAGTGACTGCAATGAGCCGGGAGCCGGGCCACCTAAGTGGCCCCGCCCGCCATGCACCGCATGCCATGCCCCCCAGGTGTTGTTTGTGTGTTGTGTTTCTTGTGTTTTGGTGTCTCGGTGCAATTAAAACTGAGAGGCGAGTAGCCACGGGGTGCATCCAAGGAGACCACTGAATGGTCTCCTCCGTTCCACCCCGCATGGCTCCACGCCTCCCAACTCCCTACGTGTGTGTGTGAGACAGAGAGAGCGGGAAGTAAGAGGGGTCCGGGGATGTACGTCCAGAGGGAAGCAAACTTCCCTCTGGATGATGAGCCTCTAGTGGCATTAGGCACCCCTGCTCCCCAGGAGGCCCCCCAGGGCAGGAGAGGCCAGGAGAGGCCGCCCCCCATGACCGGGCCATTCAGGGACCACAGCCAGACACATTTTTTACTTAAGGCTGCTGTTTTCTGGGCTGTTGTGTTTGATTTGTTGATGCTGTTCATGTTTCCTCCTGATCCAGTTTTTAAAAATTGTAAGTTTTTATTATACAGTGCTTATTCTGATTGTTTTGAATTTTGCACAAATACCCAAATTTAGAAAAAACAGCAAAAAACTAAAACTAATATAAACTAAACTAAAACTAAGCATTATAAAAAACGAAAGCTAATAAAAACTAGAAAATTTGCTCTAAAAACTAATGAAAACTAACTGAATTTGAAAATAAAAGTCAAAACGAAATAAAAACTCAAACTAATAAAAAATCCAAAACTATTATAACCTTGGAACAAACTTAATTACATCGTGCTCAGTTTTCCAGACGCAGCACAATAAAATTTAACATTTTCTCTAAATATGTCAAATCCACTTGACTGATTGATGATCAGAGAGGAAATACAAGCAAACTGTGTAGCAGAGACTAAATTCCCAAATATTTTCCAGCATCGAAACTTTGGATTTTATTGAAGAAAGAAATGTGGAGTTTCCAGATTTTTTCAGATGATGCTGATGAAGATGAGGATGATGATAGCGACCTGTGCTGACCTTCAGTTGAACTCCAACCACAGCCCGTCAACCCGCAGAAGTCCTGACCCTGAGCTCCTGATCATTTAACTGTGCCCCGACAACCAGCCCAGCCCAGAGAGAAGCTCAGTTGTACTTACGGTCAGCATGTGGAAGATAATCCAGGCAGAAATCATGTCCAGCTTCCAGGTAACAACCTGCTCTGACCCTGCTGATAAACAGCAGCTCCGTCTCAGCTGGATGTCTGACAGCGTTGTGTGTTAAACTCACACAGAGAGAAAGTATCGGCAGATCTGCCACTAGGATGAGTCTGGGTGGAAATGAAGCTCCCCTCAGGCTGCGTCCTGATGACCCACACACAACAAAAAGTGTGTCACCTCTAAGCAGCCGGAGTCTGATAGAAACCTCAGCAATGCATTTTACTGACATGCGGCGTAATGTTCGTGTTCTCTGCTGCTGTATCACACATGATAAACAGATCCTTAAAAACATCAGTTTTATCATTAGATCTCCTAAAGAGTATTTATCAATGTTCCTTTATTTCCTCCATCACCTACATGTTGCACTATTTTCACCTCTTCATGTTTCAGGCTAGAAAAATGAGTTCATTTCAGTGGTTCTCAAACTGGGGGATGGGCCTCCCAGGGAGGGCTCAGCAACATGACGGGGGGGGGGGGGGGGGGGGGGGGGGGCATGGGATTGGGACAAACTAATGTTATGACAATGTGGGCTCTTGGAAACATTCTGGTCCACACTCCAGACCACTTGATGGCAGTAACGCACCAACTTGTTTGCCAACAGCCAAAACCAAAGAAGAAGAAAAACTGCAGCCCAGAGATCAGAGTTTACTGAACCAAACCACTTCATAGGGAGAAAAGAGAGAGAGACAGAGAAATGGGTAACTAGGCAGATAACTTGCTCTTGGTATAACAGTAAATGATAATCTTAAAAGATAAAACTTTTAAGATGAAAGATGAAAACCTGCCTGGTTCCCGCCAGCAGGAATTGCAGCTAAATAAAAAGACAAGTCAGCCCTGAACTAGAGGAGGTTATGAATGATGTTAAACTGCTCCATCTCAGCCACGCAGCTGGAAAGCTAAATGGAAGAAACCTCCAGCTTCCACCAGATTTCAGCATAGGTCCAGTTCTTTCAACCCGAACCCACGCCTCATGCACCAAGCAACCCATTACCCACGGTTTTCTCTCAGCCATGTCTGGACCCAACCCGTTGATTTATAACCCGCAACCTGAACTGCAACGTGTTTATTAGCAGCTGGACTGAAAATACTTCTAATAACTTTCTCTGAGTCTTATCAGACACATTTACCCAGATTGCTTTGCAAAAACATAACATCCCCAGAGCCTGGATTAGACTGTGTTCCCTGTTCTGGAATCACAAATCCAGCTCCAAGAAAGGAAACTGGAAGCCTATGTCCCGTCCATCTTCCTGTTTGTCTCCACTCCTGAGAAAAGAAGGCAAAAAGATGATCTGGAAAAGTTTGAAGGACGACAGCAAGCAAAATAAAGAAGAGCACAAATTGCATTTAAGTTTATAAAGATGGTCTCGTTCATACGTTTAATTCTTGACCAGATTCCGGTTCATTCACCCAGAAATCCAAAAACGTTGTTCATGTGTAACCCGGAGGACGGTCAAAAAAGAAGTTTATGAAGTCATGTTTTATGTGAAGCAGCAAATGAACAAAACATTCTCCAGTTTCTCCCAGTGGACGTGTGACTGCGGTGAAACTGGTTGGATATGCCAATAATCCGACCACCACCGCGGATCACCACCATGACGGGTGGACGTTCCAATAATCTGACCTCCACCGCGGATCACCATGGTGACGGCAGCTTTCAGTGGTAATGAAAAGCTGGACAAATTCTGCCCTAGTGAAGTGCGACTGTCCATTGACCAGGTAGCTGTTAATGTCAAGGTAAGGTAACTCAGGTAGCAATTTCTCTGTCAGCTGGATGTTTTGGAGTTTTTTTTAACCAGGAATTTGGAAAATCATACTGATTTTCAGCACCAACAAGCGCATGTTTTTCTAAATATCCCTGTCTGACCACATTAGAGCGGAACTGGTTTGGAAAATGTTCAGTCCGCTAGCGTCATCCCTGATGAGAAACAGTTAATAATCAGTAGAAGCGGGTCCCAGCTCACTTTTTACCACCGAACATGGTGGCAGAAATGAACAGTGCAATGTCACTGTGAATGGTCCATAGGCTCAGGTTGCACATTACTGTTCTGAAACAGCTGGAATAATGGACGACGCAGAGGTGTGAACCGTCCAACTCGAAGCGGAGGAAGGTTGCCTCTGCGTCGTCCATTAATTTGTGATAATGGCCACCTCGTCAGTCATTATTCCGCTTATACCATGGTCCATTAAGAAAGAAAAAAATATTAAATAAATTATTCATGCGTTAATGTTGTTTTTTGCCAGTAAGTAAGTAACCGGCTATATATATATATAAAACCCTTCCCTCACCCAACCTCCCATCTTCCCTGAGTGGGCTGGGTTCTGGATGGAGATGTCTGATGGTTCTCCAGGTATCTGTTGGAGCCACTTCTCCAGTGTGGGGGACACGGCCCCCAGTGCTCCGATGACCACTGTTACTACTGTTGCCTTCACCTTCCAGGCTTTCTCCAGCTCTTTCTTGAGTCCTTGGTATTTCGCTAGTTTCTCATGTTCCTTTTTCCTGATATTTCCATTGTTGGGGATGCTACATCCATCCCTACAGCTTTACGTTGCTGCTTATATCCGGTTGGTTGGCCACCACCATGTTGTCGGTCTGTATCTGGAAGTCCCACAGAATTTTAGGCCTCTCATTCGCCACCCCCTTGGGAGGTGTTTCCATTGTGACCTAGGAGTCTCCAGTCCATATTCTGCACAGATGTTTCTGTACACTATGCCGGCTACTTGGTTATGGCGTTTCATGTATTCTTTAACTGCCAGTATCTTGCACCCTGCTATGAGGTGCTGGATTGTTTCAGGGGCCTCTTTGCACAGCCTGCACCTGGGGTCCTGCCTGCTGTGGTAGATCTGGGGTCCTGCCTGGTGTGGTAGATCTGAGGTCCTGCCTAGTGTGGTAGATCTGGGGTCCTGCCTAGTGTGGTAGATCTGGGGTCCTGCCTAGTGTGGTGGATCCTGTCTGGTGTGGCAGATCTGGGGTCCTGCCTGGTGTGGTAGATCTGGGGTCCTGCCTGGCGTGGTAGATCTGGGGTCCTGCCTGGTGTGGTAGATCTGGGGTCCTGCCTGGTGTGGTAGATCTGGGGTCCTGCCTAGTGTGGTGGATCTGGGGTCCTGCCTGGTGTGGTGAATCTGAGGTCCTGCCTAGTGTGGCAGATCTGGGGTCCTGCCTAGTGTGGTAGATCTGGGGTCCTGCCTGGTGTGGTGGATCTGGGGTCCTGTCTGGTGTGGCAGATCTGGGGTCCTGCCTGGTGTGGTAGATCTGGGGTCCTGCCTAGTGTTGTAGATCTGGGGTCCTGCCTAGTGTGGTGGATCTGGGGTCCTGCCTGGTGTGGTAGATCTGGGGTCCTGCCTGGTGTGGTGGATCTGAGCTCCTGTCTGGTGTGGCAGATCTGGGGTCCTGTCTGGTGTGGTAGATCTGGGGTCCTGCCTGGTGTGGTAGATCTGGGGTCCTGCCCAGTTTGGTGGATTTGGGGTCCTGCCTAGTGTGGTAGATCTGGGGTCCTGCCTGGTGTGGTGGATCTGGGGTTCTGCCTGGTGTGGCAGATCTGGGGTCCTGCCTGGTGTGGTAGATCTGGGGTCCTGCCTGGTGTGGTGAATCTGAGGTCCTGCCTAGTGTGGTGGATCTGGGGTCCTGCCTAGTGTGGTGGATCTGGTGTCCTGCCTGGTGTGGTAGATCTGGGGTCCTGCCTGGTGTGGTGGATCTGGGGTTCTGCCTGGTGTGGTAGATCTGGGGTCCTGCCTGGTGTGGTAGATCTGGGGTCCTGCCTGGTGTGGTGAATTTGAGGTCCTGCCTAGTGTGGTGGATCTGGGGTCCTGCCTAGTGTGGTGGATCTGGGGCAGGGACGCCCCCAAGTGGTGGCCAGTGCCACCCTGAACAAAAAGCTGGCCACCCCACTGGCCACCCCAGAAAATATTCTATTTTTATTTTTAGTTATTTTTTTACTATTAACACGGCACAGCACACTTTGTTTATATTTGAATGTCAAACTATTTCAAAAGCTAATAAAAAAGTAAATAAAAAGTATTTTAATTAGGCATACAGAGGGCCTACTGAAAGGGCCTTAGAGCAAGGACACTGAAGCGGGAAGATCAAATAGCGATGTTGCCATTGGTAATAGAATGGACGCAATCAGCTCAAAAGGCTCGTCAGTAAGTATATGATAAAACCACAAGTACTTAAGTTTAATGGTTTTCTGCCAGCTGTTGGTGGGGTTTAAATAATCACAGGGATGATGGCTAGTACTAACATGTGGATGTAGATGACCTGGAATGAATGGCAATATAGTTCTGGTTACATGCGCTAATCCTACGAAGCTAACGTTAGCCAATGTTCAGCAAATCAAGCCATTCACAAGTTAACGTTTGCACAGGTTAGGTAGTTAATAACATTATTAACCTTATCTTCGTTAGATGGAGAACATTTCTAACAACCTTGTCAGCTTGTCTTTAATGATAGTTAACTTTAGAGTGTAGTGCTGTGATGACAAGAATTTCTCCTCTGGGGATGAATAGTAATAGTTAAAAACGATATCCTGATGTGTAAACACTCGGAGACTAAATCATCTTATAGAAACAGCAGGCTCTGTTTATTTGTATTTGATGAACGATATCTTTTACAGTAGAGGGCTCAGAACAGCTGGCTCCCAACCAGCCCAGGCCTCCAGGTAGTGGACCTGCTTATGGACTAGCAGGTGAGGATGATGTTTTCCTGGTGGTAGTTTAATTGATGTTTAGAAGATCAGTTCTGAAAGAAGGTCCTGTCATTATATTTTTTATGACTGCTTTTCGCTGTTATTCTAGACATGTCCCAGTCACGAGCAGATGGACCAAAACAGCCATATCTAAAGGTTTACCCTTTGGACTGTGTACAACAACAGGAGATGGGGCTTCAACTACAAGTAGTTCTCCATTCATAAGTGGTTAGAGTATAATAATTTCCATGTTTACTGCTTGTTGGTCACCCAGATCCCTGAGTGAGTGAGTGAGTGAGTTTTTGCCCTCTCTCTGCCATTTTGCCCCTGTAATTTTGTCTTTGGTCACAAATATCGATGAAATAAACACACGAGAATGTAAATAAATGCAAATTGATAATAAATGTACAATCTAATGGAGAGAAGAGTCAGTGTGCTAATGTTTATTTAGGTTGTTTGAGTAGTTCAACGTTGTGGTCGCCATATACATTAAGAGGAACAAGTCTGTTCAGATATGCCCAAAATGTCCCTCCCAACATGCCATTATGGGATAATATAATAATATTATATTATCCCATATGGCATGCCCCCAGACCCCCTAGCTGAATTTGGTCCCCCACCCACACAACCAAGGCTGTAATAAATGAAAATAGCAGTCCCTAGATAATGGCAGATAATTTCATTTAGTCTTTTTCTAGGAACACGTCTGATCAGGAGCTCTTATGTGCCATAAACTCAAACTGACCCATTTCATGTTTTTGTTCAGCAGACTACATGGACTTGTGTAGTTACACATCATAGACTTAATAACCTTTGGCCACCCTGCTATTTCCTCTGGCCACCATATGGCCACCCCTAAAAAAATCTCTGTGGGCATCCCTGATCTGGGGTCCTGCCTGGTGTGGTAGATCTGGGCCTTGATAGCCCTGGTACCTGAGGCTTGCTCCTGTGCTGCCATGATTAGCACCTCTGTGCTGTCCTTCAGTCCAGCCCTCTCTAGCCATTAGTAGGACTTACTCATATCCACCACTTCAGCTGGTAGCTTACTGCATAAAGATAACTTTAGTAAACCCGCCTAGTCTGGAGGATTAGTTTTACTCAGCTGACCGTTGGACCCATCTGCATAAGAGAAAGGTTGGTGGTTCGATCCTGGCACATGTCAAAGTAGCCTTGGGCAAGATACTGAACTCCTCGTTATGTTGGTGTAGATTTTCCTTCATCCAGGTCATGATAATCCAAACAGAAGACCAGTGTGAACCCCACCTTGCCTCTGGTTGTTGATGGTGAGGCGGGAACCAGTGAAATGAAAACTGCCATGAAGGTCTCTTAATCAAGAGTCAGATGTTTCTGTTTTATCCTTCAGGTAACAGTCCAGATAAAAGCTGGAGTTTTAATGACCTTTAACGACCTGACCCTTCTGAGATGGAGGAACACCTTGCTCTCAAGATTTGTCTTCAGAAATGTTTAAGGAATGAGGAGATATTCACTGCATCAGTTCAGAGTTAAATGGCTTTTCTAGTGGGAGGTGTTCACCTACTTGCTTTGTTAAATCCTGCTTAAATGAAAAAGAATTAATAATTACTTACTTACTTACTACTTCATTTTTCAATTATTCTTGCATCAAAAGGTTAATACTCACAAACAGCTGATGTTTTTCTAAAAGAATCTCTTCCAAAGGTATAAAAAAAAGGTGCATTTTAATAGTCTGTTCAGTATTGTGGCACGTTGGATCAAAATGAGAATTTCCTGGAAGTGTTACAGTGGATTTCTCTCTAGTTGGAATCTTGATAGACATCAGCTACACATATCTACTAGTTTGTTCGGGTTTTAATTAATCTCTTGTATCTTCTTTGGAAATATTTTATTTGTAGAAGATTGATGTTGAAAACATGCAGCAGGAAAATTTTTGCACCAGATCAAACATCAAATGCAGATGAAATGTAATCAGTGATAAATCGGGAATGGAGGAAGGACTTCCGAACGTCAGTTTCTCTACCTGACTCATTAAGGTTAACATAAGGTTAAACTAAGGGGAACACAAACTGGATTTCACCAATAAAAACATCATTTTCTTAAAATGCTCTTCTTCCCTTTGAGCTGTCAGCTCTTCCTTTGTTTTCACAGCAGCCACAAGTAGAAAATTCCTCATAACGACCTCACTTACCCACCCACACACACACCCACTCACTCATAAACACAGAACGCATCACACAGAAACCACCATGGGATGCAGACGACGACTCTGCTCCTTCCTCCACTCCAGTCTCAAAGTCAGGAGCTAGAATAATGGAGGTAATGCAAAAACTTCAGCAGAATACATTTTCTGGAGGTTGACAGACATCTGTGTGTGTATGTGTGTGTGTGTGTGTGTGTGTGTGTGTGTGTGTGTGTGCTTATACTGCTGCTGTTGAAGCAAATGTTTGCACATTCACATTCTATAAAACTGCCTCCTTTTTGCAGCAAAAAAGTAAGTCTGCAAAAAGTTGAGGTGAAGGTGACAGTAATCTATAGGCAGCACTTTAACGCTGCCATTTTCTGTGGGTGTTCATAACTTGAAGACATTTCCATGCAAGTAATGCAGCTCTGAAATCTTCCTGAGATTCTACACAGCCACCATAGAAATGTGCAGATGTCTGCAATAGTTACTGATGGAGATTTTCAGCCCAGCAGCCCAGGAATGTCTCCAGAAGAACTGAGAAGGACTAAGATAATGTGGGAACACATTACTTCAGTTTTAAAATCACTGCATTGGCTCACTGTGTGTTTCAGGATTGATTTCAAGGTTCTGTTACTGGTTTTTAAATGTTTTAATGGTCTTGGGCCTTCATATGGCCTCCTTATTTATCTTTTAAATTATGAGCCCTTATGGACCCTGAGGTCCTTTGGTACTGGCCTTTTGAGGCCAATTTCCACCAGTTTGTAAACGCCGCATTATGGCTGTGCTGCGGCCTCCACAGCTATTCGCAGCCATTTTAGTCAATAGTTTGATTCCCACCGGGCGCCACGGTGTGTATCAGAAGCATCCCAGAAGCACCTTGTTGCAGTTCTCTGCTAAATATATTCGCGGCGCGTCTAGCATTAACTAGCATAACAAACCCTTTGCGTTAGCATTTACTAGCATAAGAAACATTACCTATTGTGTTAGCATTGAATAGTACAACAAATGTTACCCACTGCATTAGTATTAACTAGGATAACAAACATTTCCCATCGCTTTAACAATAACTAGCTAACAAACATTACCCAGTTCGTTAGCATTACCTACCACAACAAACATTACCTGTTACATTAGCATTAACTAACGTAGCATAATCTGAAAAAAAATCTGATAATTGACTGGAAAATGTAGATCAGGATTTCTAGAATATGGCATTTCAGACCTGGATGTAGACAGATCTGATTGTTACAGTAATCTGATTGCTTCCAGGTATTGGACTTTCACGGACATGTGCTACGGGTGTACTACAGTTGTTACTAGATGTTTCCACTAGAGGGCACATTAGAGAACTCAAACCAAATAGAGATGCTGAGTTTGAAAGATGGAAACCAAACCGTAACCATAGTGATAACTGAGGAGGTTAGTATTTGATTTATTTCAAGATCACAGCAGAAAAAACACTAGCTGTGGTGTCATAGATTGTGCGTAAGGATCCTAAACCAAGAACATTGCGTTGTCTTAGAAACTTTCCATCATCTCTCAACCCTGTGACCTCACATCTAGTCTAACCGGTCCCTACACTGCCCCCTACTGGTTACTCTCATATTACAGCTTCTTAGTGTTGCGTTAATATCTGGTTACATGCACAAATGATGCTTCAAACAAACAGAATACACAAATCAGCCCTGATAAACAAATGTGTATGTAATTAAAGGTAATATTCTCAGCCTAAGACAACAGAAACATGCTGCTTTGTGTTTTTCTCTTATGTTACAAAGCTGTAGCCTGCACTACAGAGCAGTTTAACATATCCAGGGTATTCTTATCATCTTCATCTGGCTTAACTAACTCTAACAATGGAGATCTTATACTGTGGTATGAAGCCAGTTATCACGCTGATAAGTCAGATCAGATTTCCCAGTCTGGATATGGAGAATCTGGGTTGTGACGTGGGTGGAACTGGTAGCAGATTTCCAATCCCATTCATATATTTCTAGCTGGGTGAAAAACGAAAAGCTACACAGCTGCAGCCAAACGGGTCATTAAACATGAACAGATCTGGTCTATGTGGGATCAAGGCCATTCAAACCAGTCAGAGGGCTTACTGTAAGTTCATTTCTGTCAGATTTATGATTTAAAAGGCTTTTAGTTGATACTGACTGGGTATGAAGAAGAATAATATTTACACATAAGTTGATGCAATGTGTGAGTTTGATTGTCTGAAAAGAGCATTTGTAGACGAAAAAAAGCTGGAAATCATTTCTGTTTAATTTTACATGTTTTAAAATGATCACAGATGAGATTTAGAGCAATAAAAGTTTCTGTTTCAGGTTAAATGAGCAATCTGCTGACACACCTCAGCAAAAACACATGTAAGTGTCTCTCTCTGTCCACTCGGTCATATCTTTTTATAGTTTTTAGTATTTTATGGTTTTTATTATTTAAGACGGTGCTCTTTAAATGTAGATCTCTCATCTGAAAACCTGTTACAGGTTAAGTTGCCATGGTAATACAGCCCACTCAGGAGTGAGTGGCTGGTGACATCTTTGTGATCCTGAACATGATCAATTGACTTAGAGTTTAATCTTGTTTCTGTATGTGAAGCACTTTGGACTGGACGAAGCTGATTGATGTGGATAATGATTGGTATCTTTGGACACGGTGTTCTGGTTAATGGATTCTAACAAAACTAACCAGTAAGGATAATGTTGTTTAATCCTTTAATGCTGCATGATCATACTTGATAAATAGTTTCTGAGACCTTTTACATCAATTTATGGTAAAAACTGCTCAAAATCCTGTCGTACACAATCTGATGCCCCCTGGTGGACACCCTTTGCACTACAACAATTCTGACTGCACAGAAAAAAGGTAAAAATAAAATTTTGTTAAAGGGTCAAATGAAAATGTCAGATTAATAAAAATAGAATAGAATTGTTTCTTGGGTTGGGCATTAAAGAGTTTAAGTCTCCAGCTATTCATATCACATGTCACATTTCAATGTGCAAGGTGAAGCTTTCTGGTAATCCCATCAGGATTAAAAAAGATCATAAAAAACAAAAACAGCTTCTTAATTTGAAATTTCTACCTTCATCGCTCATCCTGAACTCCACAGATTAAGAAAAACTGGAATGTCGACCCTCACAGACTGATTATATGAAATTAAATCCAGCTCAAACATTTGCAGTGAAATTATAATAACTGTGAGGTTAAATGTTGAATTCTTTCTGACCTTCAAAGCTACTTTAATCAGCCGATGTCGACCTTCACATCCAAACTGAAAATATCATGTCTTTCATTCTCCTCTGCAAACAGACAGTTTAACCTCACACACTCATACACACACATGTTCAGATAGTCGATTCACAGCATATTATCAGCCCAGTAACTGCTCCACTCTGAGCTCTGCAGCATCCCTCCATCCAAATCAATACTAAACACATGATGTCATTTCCATTTCAGCAGCTGCAGCCGGGAACGCCAAGCAGATCGATGCGCAACAGAGGAAAATCTGTAAACTTTGGATGTGTGTGTGTTAATAGACCTACCTGAGACAGCTGATGCACAGGACTCTGCTGGGTTTCTGACTGCAGCTTTGTACTGGCAGCTCTGCCTGGATGCTGCTTGTTCTGATTGGATGGGTGCAAAGGGGGGGTTTAGCTCAGGCAGCCAATACTTGGGCTTTCTGAGATGAATACACACTCATACAAGCTAATCATGTTCTCATGCTCACAGCTCCACGGAGAGGCTGATTTCTGCCACCTGCTTCCGTCTCAATGTGGAGAAATTGGAGGAGCAGAGACGGTTTTATAAGTTCAAACTCTTCCAGTTACAGTTTGGTTCATACATAAAAGATCATTTAAAATTTTAAGAGTTGTATGAAAACACGTTCATTTGTTTTGTTCTGCCTGGAATCACGTTTGAGATGTTTTAGATCCGTAAATGAGTTTTCGTTGTGATGAGTAATCTGCCTCCTGGCCTGCTCAGGACACATCCAAGCAATTTAAAATCTGTTCTTCTCCGCTCTCCAACATTACTGATCATCAGTAGATAAATGCTCTGTCCCTCTCCACTGTTACTGAAAATCTGGAGATGAACATGGAAATTTATTCAGATTAATAAATATGCTCCTGGCATATAAAATAACAAAATTCCATCTGGACCCAGATTAGAATTTTCCTAAGTACTGTAGTTTATAGCTTTTATTTGCTCTGAATGTAGAGGATGGACAAAATGTTCATGAAGAAAGCACGAAAGAAGCAAAACCACTGGACATGACCTTTCCATTACTTTGATGTCACCACCAACCAGCCCGAGGACCAAAACTGACTGCTCTTATAGACCAGCTTAACTGGACCATACCATTCCCACAGGTTCCCAAAGACAGCTTTATACAAAGAAATAATAAAAATATTTAGATTACAATTTTTACAGAGACTATAAATATATTTACACAAACCCAAATTTCTCAAATAATCAAACTAAATAACCCAACCAATAAATAACCAAAACGGTGGAACGTTATTCAACTATGAGGTTCATCCCCCGGAACTCACGAAAGCCCCAAGACCAACCGGGGACACCTTTAATCCACGCACCACTGCTGGGTAACAGAAAGGTGGAGCAGTAACATATTTGAAGGTGGAGAAGTAAAGAGTTGGAAGGCAGAGCAGTGACGGGTTGGAAGATGAAGTAGTAAAGGGTTGGATGGCGGAAAATAGATAGTTTGGAAGGTGGAGCAGTAAAGGGTTTGAAGGTGGAGCAGTAAAGGGTTTGAAGGTGGAGCAGTAAAGGGTTAGAAGGTGGAGCAGTAAAGGGTTTGAAGGTGGAGCAGTAAAGGGTTTGAAGGTGGAGCAGTAAAGGGTTTGAAGGCAGAACAGTGACGGGTTGGAAGATGAAGTAGTAAAGGGTTGGATGGCGGAAAATAGATAGTTTGGAAGGTGGAGCAGTAAAGGGTGTGAAGGTGGAGCAGTAAAGGGTTAGAAGGTGGAGCAGTAAAGGGTGTGAAGGTGGAGCAGTAAAGGGTGTGAAGGTGGAGCAGTAAAGGGTGTGAAGGTGGAGCAGTAAAGGGTTTGAAGGTGGAGCAGTAAAGGGTTTGAAGGTGGAGCAGTAAAGGGTTTGAAGGTGGAGCAGTAAAGGGTTTGAAGGCAGAACAGTGACGGGTTGGAAGATGAAGTAGTAAAGGGTTGGATGGCGGAAAATAGATAGTTTGGAAGGTGGAGCAGTAAAGGGTTTGAAGGTGGAGCAGTAAAGGGTTTGAAGGTGGAGCAGTAAAGGGTTAGAAGGTGGAGCAGTAAAGGGTTTGAAGGTGGAGCAGTAAAGGGTTTGAAGGTGGAGCAGTAAAGGGTTTGAAGGTGGAGCAGTAAAGGGTTTGAAGGTGGAGCAGTAAAGGGTTTGAAGGTGGAGCAGTAAAGGGTTTGAAGGTGGAGCAGTAAAGGGTTTGAAGGTGGAGCAGTAAAGGGTTTGAAGGTGGAGCAGTAAAGGGTTTGAAGGTGGAGCAGTAAAGGGTTTGAAGGCAGAACAGTGACGGGTTGGAAGATGAAGTAGTAAAGGGTTGGATGGCGGAAAATAGATAGTTTGGAAGGTGGAGCAGTAAAGGGTTTGAAGGTGGAGCAGTAAAGGGTTTGAAGGTGGAGCAGTAAAGGGTTTGAAGGTGGAGCAGTAAAGGGTTAGAAGGTGGAGCAGTAAAGGGTTTGAAGGTGGAGCAGTAAAGGGTTTGAAGGTGGAGCAGTAAAGGGTTTGAAGGTGGAGCAGTAAAGGGTTTGAAGGCAGAACAGTGACGGGTTGGAAGATGAAGTAGTAAAGGGTTGGATGGCGGAAAATAGATAGTTTGGAAGGTGGAGCAGTAAAGGGTGTGAAGGTGGAGCAGTAAAGGGTGTGAAGGTGGAGCAGTAAAGGGTGTGAAGGTGGAGCAGTAAAGGGCTTGAAGGTGGAGCAGTAAAGGGCTGAATTTTTCTTTTCTCTTCAGGAAAAAATATACACTATAGAAAAGAAAAGATAAAAAAGAGAAAAGAATATATTCATACAGCGTTTCAGGAGAACAGAAAGCAGAGACTCAGTTTGAACGTTGAGTTTGGTGATGGTAATAATAATGATGGCCATGGTTTCTTCCTTCCTGAATAAGAAATTGCTGTTACATAACCGTATATTTTCCCTGCTCTCTATGTAGCCTCATAATGCTGCAGAGAGGAAGACAAAGCCAGCAAGGACGGTAGAAACACTGTGTTCTCCAGCTGTCGGGTCCTACAGGCAGGATGCTGCTCTAGAACATCACACGTCACCAACCAGATTTAAAGCTCCCACTTTACAGCTGATAGCTGCTAAACGTAATCATTCATCTAGTTATACACAAGCAAACTCTCAGATTGTGGCGTTACTGTACCGTTACCTTGCAGCCTACTGATGGAGTTAGCTGTTGGGTCTGTTTATGAAGTAGTATTAATAAGATTATATGAAACTGACAAAAAATTGATATAAAAAATGCAGTCACAGTTAGATAATGTATTTTATTTCTTTATTTTAAAGCGAGATCAGTTAATTTTGACTATTAGAGCTGAAATTTGCTCACAGTGCTTTATCTGGACAAGAATCATGACTCATAAAGCTTCACCTCAAACATCTTCTACATGCTTCACCGATGTTAAATAAAATACATGAACAACTCATTCTGACACCATCTGTGTTACCATGCTGGTTTACAAACATCGCCAGGCTCTCCAGGACACGTCCAGGCTGTGGTTCAGGGTTAGATCTCACTCTGGGTAAAAGAAAAACTATTTTCTAAAACATCACTGTGTGCAACTCATCCGAGTTGAATCAAATAGTTTAATAATCATTAATAACATTATTCATTTTAACCTATTATTGTCCATATATCACCATACATAAACCATTGAATCATCTGTAGAGTCAGAGTTTAGAAAGTGTTAGCTGTTATTTAAAACTGACTGAAGTTCATCAGAGCATGTAATGAACGTAATTGACCAGCAGGGGGCCATAAAGCTGTTTGAATGTCAAAGGCACAAGGATTGAAGAAAGAAAGAAAGAAATCTCATCTGATGGTGGAACAGAGATTCATCTTCTCCAGATTGATGCTTCCTGTGTCTGCAGACTCGCCCCCCCCTGGCCTCTGCAGGTGGGGGCTGTGCTTGCCAGGCTTGTGGGTGAACGTTGGCTTGTGGAGCACTAACTCCTCCCAGTTTGTGTAGATGTCTTCAGAAACATCTCTGTTGCTTGTAACCTTGGCTAAACCCACTTTGGGCTGGAAGACTTTGCTTGTGTACCCCTCTGGATGGTAGGAGAGATATCCCTCTGCTTCACCTTCATCCTCATCATCACTGTTGCCTATAACAACCAGCTCAGCTTGAATGCCATCTTCCTCTTCTTCCACAGCGTTCTCATAGCCCATGAAGATCATGGTGATGGATTCTGACTCTTTCTCCTCTGGCAGTGTGCTGACCAGGTTAATAGAGCCATTACTCCGGTGTCTGCTAAAATCTCCTGAACTCTGCAGTGAGACATCGGCTTCAGGTGTAAGGTTACCTGATGGAGGACCATGTCTTTCCAGAGCTTTGTAAACTGGCTGCATGGGAGCAGGCATTCCTTCGGTCCTGACTGTAACGGAGACGGGAGCTGCTGAGTTTGTGGCATTCTTATTCATCAGGTTTGAGCTTGGAGTTTCATCCTTGGCCTGAATCTTTTGTGAAGATTTCTGTTCCTGCAGGTCTTGAATTTGCTGGTTTTCCTCTTTGAGAAGCTGAGCGCCATTTTTAAGTGAATTTGCACTCTGTCTGGGTGTTTTAGTCGGTGTCCCAGGTGTGGACGGTCTGCTGCTACCTGTGTAGGGAACAGAGTAGACGGGTGGATGGTACTGCACCTCTGTGGGCACCCTGTCCTCTGTGGCCTGATGCAGAAGCTCCTCCACCTCTGTGGGTGTCATTTCTCCAACTACTCCGTTGGGTATTTGGTCGTCTTCTGACTGCAGGGCATATACAGACTTGCGGCCATCGTCATACACCTTTAAACCCTTCTCCTGGATGGTTTCTGGGCTTATGGTTGCGGTAGACACCACCTGACTTTTACCTGTTCTCTTATTGTGTTCTACACTGATCTCAATAGCAAAAGTTGCTGAAATGAAGAAAAGACACAGATTAACCCTGAAGACAAAGACTTCAAATGTAAATATTTGTTAAGCATAAAATTAGAAATGAGACATTTAACTAGTTTATTAACTAATCTGGGAGAAAATAACCGATTTTTTCTTGTCCTGCGGAAAGCAGAGGGTCAGAAGAGACAGCTTTAAACACTGCATTGAGTGTTTGGTGGATTATTTCTTTATTGTAACAAAGCTTTTTGGTAATAAATCTGATACTGATGGAAAGTCTGTTTATTTCCCTTTTAAAAGGAGCCACATTTGTAAGGAAAACTTCTAGGGTGAGCAGCAGAGTTGAGTAGGTTGTTTCCATGAAAAACTGTCCAGATCTTCCTCTGTTGACTCATGTTTAAGGTTTATTGGATGATTGAAGTTTGAAGAAACAGGACATGTTTGTAATTTAACAGTTTCCTACGTGACTTTGGACCTTAAAACTCTGTTTCTGACACATTGTGATGCCACAGCGACATTCGTTACGTACATTCCTGAAGCTGTTGTTGCCCAGCAGCATTCTGAGGCTGAAAAGCACACTTCTAAATCACTGCATCACTTTACAGCAGCATTTCTCTTTACAGCACCACACCACACGCCAGCAACTGGATATCAACGCATGTGCCATGGCTGATTTATCAAAGACAGCCAAGAAGACATTATCACAGGAAGAGAAGAAAAGAAAGAAAATGACAAAGCAAGAGATCAGACAAGAGTCAACATCAGACTGACTTTTATTGGCTGGAGAGATCTCGGAGAAGAGACGGGAGGAAGACGATGCTGGATTAGCCAGAGCAGCCACAACATCCTGGTACCTCCTCCTCCTCATGCTGGTCATCAGCTTGGTCCCACACTGCTGGGGGATGGCATCCTATTCTTCAACCCACATCTGTCATCAGTCAGCCAGTATGGTTGTGTTGGTCTCTCTGGTACCAACAGCAGCCCAAGATTATTCCACTAATGTTTAGTGGAGTTGAGATCAGGACTGCAGGCAGGTCCTCCATCCTCTGGAGGCAGTCTCTGATAAACCTGTTCCATCTTGGAGGACAGAGTTCAGTCCCAGACTGGGGAGGAATAGGATCACTACTGGTTAAACGCTCCAGACAAGAGTCCACATCAGCTGTTTGTCAGAGAAGATCTGGACACACAAACTCACCTGTGCTGCTAGAAACACCGATGTGGCTCCATTTAAAAGGAAATAAACAGACTTTTCAGCTTTATCAGATTTATTACCAAGAAGCTTTGTTACAATAAAGATAAAATCCACCAAACACTCATTTACTGACTGTTTCTGATATGTTTAGTTGAGGCTCTTGCACAATGTCCCACTAAAGCTCAGCGGCTTTGCAAATAACTCATGACTGATGAGATTTTTACCTCAGCTAAACTAGTTTACCTTAATAAGAAACAGATTTTTCGTGTATAATTTCTCTAAATGTGAGTTTGCTCTACAGAAGCTGCAGATCTCCTGGCGTGCTCCAGTTTTTTCTTCTCACTTATTAAAACTTTGCTTGTTCTGTTCTGTTCTATTGATAAAAACCTGCTGCTTTATCATTTACATCCTGGAGAGAATTACAGCTCTTAAAGGAATATACTGGAAGCGAGAGGCATTTTCAGGCAGAGCGACTGGTCACCTGCTGCGTCGGATGTCTGGATAACGACAGACTGATGGCGTAACAAGCAGCTTCCACTTCTTCCCTGTCTTTTGCTTTTAAGTAATTTCCTCTAAAGAAATTCTTCAGATGAAACACGTTCTGTTCTTCAGCGTATCCAGCTGTCGTACCTCGTTTTGCTGCATCACTACCAGGCTCCCGGACCGGACGGGTTTTAGCTTGGGTCTGTGGGAAGAACAACGGGATGTCTGGGAATGCCGAGGAAGAGGGATGCATCACATCTGCAAAATATAGGCGTGAATTTAAGTTGTAGAAAGCAAAGAGCAGCCAAGCAGATAAAAGAAAAGAAATAAAAAGAGTTGGGTAGTTTTTAAAGATGTCAGTAACATGATGTTAGTCCTTTAATTTATTATTGTTTACTTTCAGCCCTTCATTTCATTACAGGAACTTTAGCTTAATGAGGAAAGTTGGAAAATTAGAAGTTACTTTTGTGTTTACAGTGAGATAAGACCACGGTGCTCCTGCCCTGCTCACACAGTAAAAAGCCTTCTGCACGACCAGCAGCCACATCTGGAAACTGTTTACCATTAACATGTTTGTTTGTTATCAGACTGAACTGGAAAAGCTGTTAAACATTTAACAGCTCGGCTCTGCTGATTAAAACTGACAATAGTTTTATTCTGCCATTTATTAACCCTTAAAACTACGAGCCATTTGCTATTTTTGGTCTGTATGATGTAAAATGAATGTATGAATAGATTTAGCAGCATAAAGGTCGACCAGAAGAAGAAAGCAGAATTTATTACTAACAGAACTTTGTAGAAATAACACACAGATCAACAGTGACCAAACCTTTTCTCATCTCATCGTTCTCTCAAGTCTTGGCTTTCAGGAGAAAAAATATTGTTATTGAAACAAACGCACAACAGAAACTATTTCCATGTTTCCACTTTTTCCTCATTTCCAGTTATTCCTGCTACTATTTACCTGCTATCCTCACTAAACCAGCTCCAGCTCAGCTGCTTTGTGGCGCCACCGTGCATCAGAAACGTCTTCTTGGCTTTATTCCAGCCATAGAGGAGCATTATTTTTCTTCTTTTCACACACACATAGAACTTTCTGCTCACTGGTTGATCTTTGGCTGCTCCTGATTGGACGTTACCGTCAATCTAAGCTCTCTGATTGGTGGAAAGTCTGACAGGAAGTGGCTTCATCATCATGTCCAGGTCTAAATAGAGGTCTCTTAGCAACATAGTAGTGATGGTGATGTTTTTATGATGAAATGTGATAAATAATGCTGTTATCATGGATCATTGTGGATTTACCAGATAGAGTCTCTGAATAAAACTACATTTAGTGGCTGGATTGTAAACCTGCTGGACGGGATAGAAATGCCTGAAAACCTCCGTAGATCACCTACAAGGTAGCTATTCAACTTGTTCAGGTGTGCTGTAATGAGGATGGAGTATTTATTTATTTATTAACATATTTTCATGATCTGAAATTAATGACCCTAAATACACGAAGCAGCTACTTACCCTCGTTAGTGTCTAATTACATCAGCAAAGGCTTAAAGGTCAGTATGTCCACGTTAATAATAAATAATACATGATTAAAATCGTAAATATCTCAACACAGTGTGGTCTTACACATTTCCATTCTCACCAAAAGGTTAATAAAAATAGAATAAGATATGAAGCAACTAAAAAAAACAAGCATAACAGAAAGAAATGCTGAAGTGGATTTTACCTGCCTGGTACTCGGCGTTCAGGTCCTACAGGTGAAGACAGAGTAGTTGTGGGTCAAAGCAAGAAGTCAAGATGACAGAGCTTCGTGTTAGAGATGTTTAGAAAAAGAAGTCCTTGATCCAGACAGCAACCAAAATGAAATCATGCATGTTAGTCGTGGCACCGCACAGCCAGGAGTGTGTTTACCTGCACAGGTGAAGCAGCCTCTGCAGAAACAAAGCCCACCGCACACTGAATGCACGTTGTTAGAAACAAGTGGAGATTAGAGGCAGAGCTACAGGAAGCACTGACTCTGTAGATTACTTTGATAGAAAGCAGTAGAAAAAATAAAACTTCCTCTACCGACCAGCAGCACCTCCATGTTAAAGAACACTGCAGAGCTTCAGTATTTAGTCACCACGGTAACACATGAAATCTGCTTCGATTCAGATTCATCATCAAAGTTTCTGGAGGGAAATTCTCCCAAATTGTTGCAGCTTCTCCACATAAGTTAATCGAAGTTTCCTCAAGTTCATTATGTTTTTATAATAAATCATTTTTATATTAAATAAATAAAATGTGCATGTGAAAACTCAAATATGAACAAGTCTATGTTTACAGCTGTATTTAACACCACACACATTTCTAATTAACCCCCTAACGCCCACATTTATTTACAATTATATTAAAACAAAATCAATACAGTAAAAATGAGGGAGAAAAGTATGAATAAATATGCTGGAATATAATATAATTTAATATTAAATAAATTAATAACAATAAATATATATAAAGTCAATTATAAATAATAAGAAGGGATGGACCCTCTTCTGCTCTGGAGTTGCTCCTGCTGACCAGGTGTGGCCATACTCATCCCCCCCGACGTTGGGCTTTATCCTGGTGGACAAGAGGGTAGCCACCCTCCGCCTTCGGGTGGGGGTGGGTCCTGACTATTGTTTGTGTTTATGCACCAAACTCCAGTTAAGAACACCCACCCTTTCTGGAGTGTGAGACCTGGATAAGAAGCACAAGAGTTTCCACATGTACACTTGGCACCAGGACACTCCAGGCTGCAGTTGGATCGACTTTGTAGTCGTATCGTCGGACTTGCGGCCGCATGTCTTGGACACTCGGGTTAAGAGAGGGGCGGAGCTGTCAGCTCACCTGGTGGTAAGTTGGCTCAGATGGTGGGGGAGGATGCCGGTCAGTCCTGGCAGACCCAAACATGGTGTGAGGGTCTGAGAAGGTCTCTGGCCTTGAGGTCATTGTTGCCTGTTACAGGGGTAAACCCCGGAATTGTGGGTGGATGCTGGCAGTGAGGGATGCTGATGAAGTCCTATCAGAAGCTGATGGGTGTCGGACAGGCTAAACGGAACGCGGCTTCAGCAGTCGGCAAAGCAAGGATTTAGGCATGGGAGTTTGGAGAGGCCATGGAGAATGGCTTTGGATGGCTTTGAGGAGATTCTGGCCCACCATCAGGCAGCTTGGGGGGGGCACTATCAACACTGTGTACACTGAGGATGGGGGGCTGCTGACCTCGACTCAGGACGTTGTGGGTTGGTAGAAGGAATACAGCAAAGACCTCATCAATCCCACACACATTTCTTCCGACGAGGAAGCAGATTCAGGGAACCCTGGTGTGGGCTCTGCTCTCTCTGATAGGAATCTGAGGTCACCGAGGTGGTTAAAAAGCTCCTCAGTGGCAGGGCCTCGGGGGTGGACGCGATCCACCTGGAGTTCCTTAAGGCTCTGGATGCCGTGGGGCCGTTTTGGGTTTAAGTCTAGAACATGTTGTGTAGACACTGAAACTATGGTGAAAGGTGGATTATTGCTCATATGAAATCAATATGCAGACCAGAACATGTTTTCCTGTTTCCTTCCTCTCTGTGTGTAATCATAACTCAACTGCCAAAAAGGAGGCAAAAAAACTCAGAAAGCAGAGAGTTACTCTGATAACACTAAACAGATTTCACTTTTCTGTAGATATCATGATAACATTTTATTCTGAAGGCTTTTGGCTTTGATAATCTGACAGTAAAAATTAAATATTGTAAAGTTTAAACCCTTAAATACGACCTGCAGAGGCACCATCTACACCATCACCCTGACGTAGTCATCTCCACACAGATAATTACTAATAAGTGCTGTGTGAGAGCGTGCATGAATGGGTGGATGTGAAGTGTAGTCACAGAGTACGATGAGTGGCAAAAAGATGAGAAAAGTGTTGTACAAATACACATGGCTGCAGTGTTTCCACTCCAGAGCAAACATCGCTGACAAAGATCTGTTGGATCTCGGTGCTTTCACACCAGGACAGTCCGGGGAATTCTGACAAATGTCCCATCTTCCTTTGGTTTGGCTTTCATCCTGCTAAAACAGACCAAACCACCGGGTCAGTGTCATGCAGTTACAACATCTGCTCACCAGGGGGAGATGTTCCCTGGAACAACCACTGACCAGGAGGAACGAAGAAGATCCAGTTCACTGATTGGCCAGGACTGAAAATATCCCAGTAGCAGTAAACAATGGACAACAATAAATGTCTACAGTCTGGTTTTACTTTAGTGCTCACACCTGATCCAGTTTTCACCAGAATCTATCCAGCATGAGCAGCCAGACATCCGCCATGTTGATCTACATCACTTCCTGTCTTTGGTCCACTGGATGCTCTGTTTGCTTTCACACTGGAAGAGTGTCAAACAAGGAGACCTCTGGCTTCTAAGAGGACCAAAGTTCACTTCTTTGGTCCGAACCAGAGTGTAAATCGTAGCTTCGTACTCTTTGTGAAAGTGGACCAGGGTTCGTTTAAAGTGGACAAAAGGAAACAGAACCTGAGTTATCAGACCCCTCTCTGTGGAACTGGATCCCAGTTTGGCTTCCTGAACTATGAACTGCTTTATACACACAGTTATTATGAATTGGACTAATGTGGATCATACGGTTTGTTTTAATGGATTATAACTGGACTGGAATGAACTGTTTATTAAGGTCCTTTAAGACGACGTTGTGTCGAACAGGTGCTGAACCAATGAAGCTGAACTGAACTGTCCTCAAACCAACCAGCATTTTAATCAGATAAGAACGTATTTGTCTACCATCTCTAAACTCACGTGTCTTCATGAACAAGGCAAAGCTCTGAGTTTATTTTTCAGTACAGACGATGAATAATTCTTTCATGTATTCAGTAGAAATGTGGCGTTATGCTCGCCTGTCCATTCATTGCATTTACAGCAGAGTTAAAGAAACGGCTTAGTCTGAGTCCCACCTGATTTTTATTTTCATCATCATTCATTGTGCTGAGGTGAAAGCCTTCATTATTAATACTGCTGCTAATCAATCAGTACGATCAGATGGGCGTAAGTAGGACATGCGGCTTGCAGGGAGGGGACCTACCTTGATGATGTCCTCAGCCGTCCTCTCCACTTCTTTCAAGCGCTTCAGCACCACCTCCTCTTTGGCAGAGATGTTGAGTTCTTGTGTTTCCAACTCTTCCACCTCTTTCTCTATTCTGTAAAAGACAGTAACGAACCGGGTTAATTAATGAAGACGCATCCGTTTTTCTCCGTGTCCAGATTAACGTAACCAGACAGGGATTAGTTATGGTATGGAGGGTAAGGCCGCTATGTTCAGGCAGCGTGTAGCTCCGCTGGTTGAGCAGCTCATCCAGGTCGAGTCCTGGCCCTCCAGCCGAGCTTTAAGAAACCGTCTAAACATGACTAAACAAGGTTACAGTGGGACTGGGAAAGGGGCTGGAAATGGGCAGGTGATGCTGGAACTCTTGTTTGGTGCCGTTCCAGCCTGAAGAAAACATGCAAATTTCCACAGGCATTGGTGATATGGGCAGTGTGTCAGGTGAAAGCACCGGGGAGATGGCTGCCATTACATCTGCAGTAAATACTAGTTTACATTGATGTTTTGGACACTTCTTGTTCCATCAGCTGAAAGGGGCTGATAATTTAAGGATGATAATGAATCTTGTCATAGAGCAAAAACTGAAAACTTTCCTTGCAGAAAGACGCCTAAAATCAATGCCTGCAAACAGCCCAGATCTTTATCCAGTTCAAACTGTGGAGGAAACCGGAGAAAACGGTCCATGACGAGTCCGCCGGGTGAAGCTGTTTATCATTTACTGCTGGGCTGTAGTGTTTTCATGATTCCAGATGTTTTTTCTCAAATCAAAATAAAGAGAAACTGAGAGATTTTAGTTTGGATGATGGACATTTAGGTTATTTCTCAGCTTTAGTTTTTATTACACGGCTCAGGCAGAAAGGTGAAGGCCAGCGACAGGATATTTGCTAATTGATCAACTGAGACAGCAAATGAAAGATTTCATGCTTCACAGACTTTCTATACACTACAGAAGATAGTCGAAGTTGTCTCGGGGGAGCTGAGTCTGGACTGCTTCACACAGCTCGATATCGGCTGTTTTAATTAAAAAAAGATCCAGCTGTACAACAGAAATGAAGCTGCTCGCAGCCCGGATCTCTGATGCTCTACCAGCTTCAGTCTCCACCCACATGCCGGGTCTGCCGTGGGACTGGAGGGTTTCTGGAGGGACTCTGTGGGTTTCAGGTCACCTGAGGATGTTGCTCTGCAGCTGATCGCTCTGCTGCTGCTCGTCTCGAGCCTGAAGCCTCATGGCCTCCTGCTCCTCCTCCGACTGCTGACTCAGGCCGTCCATCAGCCATTGCTCCCTCAGGGCTTTCTTCTGTCGGTCACACAGAAAAGCAGAGTTTAGTTTAGTCTTCGTATCTGGAAGCTTGTGGAAAGCTGCTGTTTACAGAGTGTTCAGTCTGATGACGTATAGAGAGAAAATCTGAGCTTCACTCTGACAGTAATGTAGATAATAAGTTAAAACACCTGTTTTTCTTTGGGTTGGACTGGAACAGCAGAATAAAACAACTTAATGTCTTTGAAATGACAAAGGAGGAAGATTAAAGGATAATTCCCATCATGTCAGATGGATGTGGTGTTTTTAGCTCTGAGAAAGTAAATGAAATATAAAAACTCCCACACTAGAGTTCCTCATGGGAGTCTGCAGACTGGCCGTTCGGTCAGACACATTCCTGCTGAGGAAGAAGCACACATACGACACGTTTAACCCTGCATCCTAACATGTGCTTAGGATGAAATAGATAGTTTCATTATCTATTATGTCATATACTTAATCTGCATCTTTTAGTCATGTTAGGCTGTTCCTGGTCTCGGTTTGTAGTTCTTTCTTTGTGTTTTCTGTTTTCTGTCTTTACTGCACCTGGTTTGATTTGCTCCTTCTGTTCCTCGTCGTGTATTTACCCTCCTTGGCTTCATCTTGCCAGTTCGTTGTAGCCTTCATGCTATTTTCCATCCTCGTAGTCTAGTTGAGTTTTTTGTTATTAAATCTTGTTCCTGCACCCGTCTGCCTCCCGCCTTGTCAGTTTTAACATCTTCTGACTACAGTGGCCTGAAAACAACTCTGTGGTATTTTTCCTTTGTTTTTTTTTTCTTTTAGTGTTTCTTCTGTTAAATATTTAATAAATGTGTTTTTTTTAACCTATTAATGTTCAGGCAACAGGCTTCAAACTACTACCACAGAAAGATGTTGTAAGGGTTTCATTTAGAAAACTGAGTCCCGACAGAGGTGAACCTCCCAATAATTCCTCCGTCATGACGTGGACGACGTGGCTGCTAACCGCCCTGAAGTTCAGCAGCCGCCACGTTAATAAAAACCAGCTGCTGAGACTGAGTGGTAAAAAAATCTGTATTTCTAATCTTAAATAGTTACTCATAATAAATGAATGGGGTTGAAACTACATAAAATAGTTAATAACTGCCAAAAAGAAACTTGTGTTGTAGTATAATAGAATAAATAAAGATGCTTATTGGTCATCTTGTAAAATGCATCATTTTCATCTCATATCAGCTCCACAAACTGTCTCGTTGTCCTTCAGTTTATAGGAGTGTGGACGCTCCACCAGCTCAGGCTTTAATAAAGATAATGAAAATACCTTTATATACTGGAGCTTTAATTTCTCCTCTTCGATCTGCCTCCTTTTCTTGGCGATGTCTTCCTGGATTCGTCTTTTGTCCTGTGGGGACAGAGGACATGTTTCCAGCATGTGTAGCTTTTACTGCACGGAAAGTTTTCCACCTGTTGACGCTTCGACCTTCAGCTGGCAGCCTCCCACCAAAAGCCACAAACAGCTGAAATGCCACAGGTGATGCGACCTGACTCTACCTGTCCTCAGTGTGTGTCAGCACAAACATTTCCTGCAGAAAACACAATCAGTTTATTTATTTTCTTTATAAAAGTCAGAAGAATTAAAGGTTAACTCATTTATATTTAATTCCCTGATAGTAACAGACGACACCTTGTTTTAAGCCAGTAATTCAGAGTAAAGTGTGTTCCTGGATGTCACTCTGAGGGGGGTCACTGTTGGCTAATGTTAGCTCCATGCAGGATCCAGGGTCAGCTGGGCTCTTAGCCCAGTGAAAGTGGATCTCCCTGATGATGTCTGCTGGTATTTATAACCCCCTCTGTCAGACTCGGCTACGTCAGTATGCTGAAATGTCTGGACCTTGAAAATCCTTTTACTAAGACGGATGGCATCCTGATAACTGAGAGGAGTGTACTGGGTTTGTTTTCCCTCATTTCTGCTGGACAGAGTGGTGAGACAGAGGAGTCTCAATCTCCAAATTCTCTTAAAAACCTCCTATTATTATTATGTTTTTAAATTAAACTTAAAATCACTTCATTAATATTTTCTTTATGTCTCTGTGTCTCCTATCAGCATCATGCTGCAGAATTAAGGCTCTTATGTCCAGATATCAAAGATAAGCAGAATAAAGTTGTTTTATTGTTATGAAATATTTGCAGAAAAATCTACTAACAACTAGAATCTAATAAACGTTTTTCTCAGCAATAAACTGTTGGAGACGGAGAGATTGTCTAAGTTTGTAAAAGCCTTGAAATTCCCTAAAATTTCCTGTACTTTTCTATGACAGCTGCCTGTTGATCAGTTTGACTACAATCAGTCAATCAAACTTTATTTTTGAAGCACTTTTCATAAACAAAATGTAGCACAAAATGCTTTACAGATTTAAAAAAAGCAGCCCTCCCACTATACACCCTCCACCCATCTCAACACCACTTCTTCATCACCACACACACATACGCTCGGATTAACATGTGGCCAAGCACAGAGGAGCCAGGTAAGGAAACTATCACAGGAGCCATCTGCATGAGGAGCTAAAAGACCAAAACCAGGGAAGGTGCCCCCCCCAGGCATGGCCGACACGACCCCGGCTCAGAGGGCTCCCTCTGAGGAACATACGCAAAAATAATAAAATACATAAAAATGGTGAAGACTAAAAATGATTAGAAAGAGGTAAGATAAAAGTATAAATCAATAATAAAACACTGTAAAATAAGACCAAGGCTAAAATAAAAATAGTTGAAAACCTAAAAATATTTGTTAAAATAATAATTAAATCAACTCTTACACTGGGTCAAAGGCCTAAGACAAGAAATGGGTTTTAAGCAGAGATTTAAAGATGGAAGTGAGGAGGTCTGTTTAACATGCAGCTGCAGCAAGTCCCAGAACCGAGCAGCTGCCACTGCAAAAGGCCGGTCCCCTCTGAGCTGACGCCGCGTCCTCGGCACGTCCAGAGCCGCTGGTCAGCTCTGACACCGGTTCAAACGCATGAAAGACAGCAGAAGCAGAGACAGAGGCTGATGGATCGGGGATAGGAGAAGATATTTGAGTCCTCATGTTCATCTACAAAGAAGTTTAGAAGTTTTTTACAAGCCTCAAATGAAGATTCAATGCAGAATCTTAGGAGAATTAAGAACAATGTCTATTGTGTTAGAAAGTATGTGGGGTATATTGGAGTTTAACAGAGTAAAATTTGACATATTTTCCTTTAGCATCGTATAGCTCCGAGGATCTTCAGGACACAAACTCCGGTAAGGTGGCGGCTCAGGAGGAGCAGACTAGTTCAGGTTGTCATTAATGTGGAAAGAAAGGAATGTAGAACTGATGACATATAGAGTAAAGATATAAAGGACAGCGAAGACAGAAGCCTGGTGAAGGAAACCAGATGTGTGACAGATGGGAGTGAATGTGCTGACCGACATTCCTAACTCGGGACCTTCAGTTTGTGTTTTTGTTTGGATTGTGTTCCAAACTGACCTTCCTGGACACACAAAACTGAGAAGGTTTCCTCTTTCCATCAACTGTTATTTTGCAACTGAGCAGCTAAACCCCGCCTGGTAACTCCTGAGTCTGTGCTGCATCATATCAGACAAACATCACAGCTCTGAACCAAGTCTGGAATAAAGGAATATTAAACATGAATTACATGAAACAAGATTATTTGCTGAACGTGTTGCTTCACTTTGTATATAAACCACTTTTCAGCTAATAGCTCATCATCAGTGTCACTGTATAAAATGTCTTCTTTCATTTTATAACCCAAATTCCCCAAAACGTTGGTACAGTTTAAAATGTAGATATAAACACAATATAATGATTTATAAACCCCATCAATCTATATTTTATTCCCAGTAGAAAATAAACATATCAGAGGATGAAACTGAGACGTTTCACCATGTGATGGAAATATGAGCTGATAGTGAATCTGATGCAGCAACACGTCTGGAAAAAGTTGGAACAGGAGCAACAAAAGGCTGGAAAAGTACCTGATACAACCCAGAAACACCTGGAGGAGCATTTAACAACTAACCAGGTTACCTGGTACCAGGTCAGTAACATGACTGGTATAAAAGGAGCATTTCAGAGAGGCAGAGTCTCTCAGAGGGAAAGATGGACAGAGCTTCACCAATCTGAGACAAACTGGATCTAAAACTGGAACAATTTCAGAAAAATGATCTTAAAGAGGACGTCACAGCGTCCTGACTTTTATAGAGGTTTTAAATGGATAAATTATTCCTCACACAGTCTCACAGTCTCACACAGGAACTTCCTCCTTGTCATCAGTAATGGGAAAAGCCCTGACCATCCTTATCTGATGCTTCACACCTCAAACATAAATCCATCCAGGAGAAAGTGTTTACTTTAGGAAAATAAGATTATGCTCAGGGTGATTATAAGAGTAAACTTTTAGTTCACAGATGTTGAAGTGTGAATACTGTAGTGGAATTTTATTTATCAAAGATCACACACTAAGTGAGACTCAAACAAAGTATTTTAATAAGAGCTGATCAGCAATGAGAATCCCACAGTCAACGAAGTTTTGGCTGCACGAGTCTGAACAGATGCATTTGGGTTTGGTTTATAAAGGCCAGCATGAGCTGATCACATCAAGGTAAATCATTAGTCCTCTGTTTCAAAGGAATGTTAGGAGATTGGAAGGGGAAGTGGAGCGCTCACTCAATTCTTATCTGGGTACAAGTCATCCTCCTTCCTCAGTAAAACACAAGACAAGGTTTTGTAACAATACAAAGTGCATGTGTATAAAATTTTCCATTACAATACACAGTGAGTTTCTTTCTTTTTTAAACCATAACTTTATTTCATCACTTATTTATCTGAATATAAGACATTAATTTCACAGACAATAAACTGCTTTCTAACATGAAGCAAACCAGTCTCTTTAGGAAAGTATTAGTCTGGAAGAGGATTTTACTCTTCTGGGATCGTGTTTAGGGTTTGAAGAAACTCAGCTGTGTTTCTGGAGATGTATTCAAAATATTATGGAAAAATGCATGAAGCAAATAATCTCTTTTATTCACTGTGTTCTCTTACCAAAGATTAAAATCTTTAACCAGTTTATAAAATCTGAGCTCACCTCCGACAGATAAACACGGATAACATCTACAACCTGCTGTATAGAAACACAGATGTGATTCTTACCGTGATTGCCTGGAGCCGCTCCTTCAGCAGGTCAGCCTCCTCCATGACGACCTGCACACAGACACAACACATGATGGTTGATGGATGGATTCTATTCTATTCTATTCTATTCTATTCTATTCTACAGTCATTTAGCAGACGCTTTTATCCAAAGCGACTTACATTTGAGAGCAAGAACAACACAAGCAAGAATTCAAACAAGATGGACGTCATCATTTAGTTGTAGTCAGACTGCTGGAGTCCAGGTGGACCAGGTGGACCAGGTGGACCAGGTGGACCAGGTGCTGTCATGTAGTTCTAGAGGCTGTACATATAATTTGTTTTAATTGTTTTATTTTTTTTTTTTTTTTTTTTTTTTTTTAGTTTTGTGTAAGTCATAAATACAAGATCAGGATTTCATCAAACAATATCATCTTGGGCATAAGTGCACGATTTCATCACACATGATGGATGGATGATCATCTCCAGCTCCACCCAACATCCAGTGTCATTTAACTCCGCGTACCAGACGCCCCGTGGGCGGGACATGACTTCCCAGTGCCGCCACATGTCATACACCACTGGGAAGCTAAGATTCTTGGGATGTGAATGAGGGAAACCAGTCCAGGCTTATTTCTGACCAGTTGCCAGTGCAGTTTATCTTTGAAGCCATGCTGTTCTCCAGCAGCAGATGGTGCTGCCCTGTTACATCAGCAAAGGTCCAGTAGAAGGTGTCCAGTAAAATAGTTGCTCTACAACAAGCTTTTTATCCAGAAAAAAAATTTTAAGTGAAAACTGAAGGATTTTATTAAACAGGCTCTAACACCAGAAACGTTGTGCACGTGTGTGAATGTGCACGGCAAAAATAATCTATGGTCATGTGAGTAAAAAAAGACCTAAACTGGGAAACGTTCTGAACACAAGTGAAATAATCTCCCAGTGCAGGACAATCACACCAGAATAAGAAAACGGCCTGTAGACAGATGAGAAGCAGCTTAAAAGCAGCCATGAAACAGTCACTTCAAGTTCTTTAAAAGTGGAAAACCAGCCTGTTGATGCTTCTTTTCAGTGTTTCTTTCACACTTTGGCAGCAAAGATCTTAAAAACAAAAAAAAAAAAGATGAAAAGAAGTTCTCAAACAGAGTCTCAGTGAGATGATTTTACTTAATATGCATGTAAAATGACTATTTTTAAGATAAAGTATCTAAGTAAGACATAAAAGACATATACTCTGCACACACTCTGCTCATGGCAAGTTTATCTCTCAAAATGAGATCACGCAGACTTTTTTTTAATAGAAGACTGTTTCTGCAGCGTGTTCACAAACCTGAGAATAAAAGAGAAATTAAGCTCAGAAAAGAAGAACAATCATATCATTTAAGCAGATATGGTTTATATTTGGGCCTAACACACACACACACACACACACACACACACACACACATATAGATATATTTATTTATTTTTTTGGGGGGGGGGTTCTCCCCTGTAATAATCCCAGCTGATGGTGTATTATACACGCATGGAAAGCCTGACTGGTCACCATGACAACCAGGTGACTGAACAAAACTAAACAGAGATTTTAATACTTTTTGTGTGTGTGGAGGGGTCTACCCACACGTTTAGCTGTGCTGCTCATTTCACCGGAGTGCCATCCTCAGCAGCTCTACCTGGTTGTCATGGTGACTGATCAGGCTTTTCGTCCGTGTATAAGACAACAGCAGCTGGTTTTATTAAAGGACAGAAATAACCCACCAAACACTCATTACCTTTCTTTTTGTGCTAGGTTTACATGTTGATGTATAGATAATAAATCCACACAGTGTGAAGTTCAGGACATCTGAGTGAGCCTCACAACTGTTTTTAGATGACTGATTAATAATGAATAATTACATGGGGGGTGGGGGGGGGGGGGGTGGGAGAGTGGTGTGGGTGTGGGGGGATGGGTGGTGGAGGGATGGTGTGTGGGAGGGTGGGGTGTGTGGAGGTGGATGCGTGGTGTGTGGGAGGGGGGGTGGTGTGGGTGTGGGAGGATGAATGGTGGAGGGATGATGTATGTGTGGGAGGATGGGGTATGTGTGGGAGAATGTATGGTGCAGGGATGGGGGAGTGTGTGGGAGGATGGATGGTGGAAGGATGGTGTGTGTGCGGAAGGATGGATGGTGTATGGGAGGGAGGATGGTGTGTGTGTGGGGGAGTGGTGTATGTTTGGGAGAGTGGGTGATGGAGGGGTGGTGTGTGTGTGTGGGAGGATGGGGTACGTGAAGGTGGATGTTTGGTGTAGGAGAATGATGTATGTGTGGGAGGATGGGTAGTGGAAGGAAGGTGTGTGTGTGTGTGTGTGTGTATGGGAGGTGTGAAGGTGGATGAATGGTGTGTGAGAGGGAGGATGGTGTATGTGTGGGAGGATGAGTGGTGGAGGGATGATGTGTGTGTGGGAGGATGGGGTAGGTGTGGGAGAGTGTATGGTGGAAGGATGGTGAGTGTGTGGGAGGAAGGATGGTGTGTGTGTGGAAGGATGGATGGTGGAAGGATGGTGTGTGTGTGTGGGAGGACAGAGTATGTGAGGGTTGAATGGTGTATGCGTGGGAGGATAAATGGAGGAGTGGAAGGAGAGTGTGTGTGTTTGTGTGTGTGTGTTGGTCTGGGGGGGGGCAGGACTGGTTCTCGGGGTGTGCGGCTGGGCGCTGGGGTGAGGGGCTGGCCTCTGGTGGTGGCCGTCTGGGCGGGCCGGGTCCCCCCGGGTGGCGTGCTGGCCCTCGGCCTGTGGGGGGGGGGGGGGTGTCCCTGCGCTCCTGGGCCCGGGCCCTCTGCCCCGTCTGTCCCGGGCGGCCGGTGCCCGGGGGGGTCGGGGACTGCTGGCCTCGGCCCGCCGGGGCCAGTGCCCTGGGTCCGCGGGGCGGCTCCTGCTGGGGTCTCCTGCTGCTGCCTTCCTGGGCAGGCGAGTGGTCGTCTCTGTGGACCGGTCGGGATCTGTTGCCTGCGGGGGGGCTGGTGGCCTGGGTCTCGGGACCGCTGGCCTGACTCTGGCCTCTGTTCAAGTGAGGTGGCATCTGCATGATCACTCTGCATGGTCACTCCTTCCTGAACGTCTCCACACAGTCTTTGCGTCGCCGTGTGGCCGAGTTCTCCAACACATCCACACAGGTTTCTCTGCGCGTGTTCTTGAATACAGCAGTTTCACTTATATCTATTATCATATTTTTTTTTCTTTTTTTTATTATTTCTGTTCTTATTATTATTATTACTCTTACTCTTATTATTATTATTGTTACTATTATCAACTAGTTGTGTAATGACCTACTGGCTAGGATGATCGTAGCTATATATGTTGTAAGTAGTATGGATTACATGGTCTTCTGTATGATGTTTCAAGTCCCCACCCGCACTCCCCACACCCTTTCTGTCCCTCTCTCTCCCCTCCCTCTTCTCTCTACTTTCTTTTCTCTCTCTCTGTCCCCTCCGGTCGAGTCCAGCATTAAGAGTCTGATTTAATAAAGTTTTTCATCAAGAGGGACTTTATACATGTAGTATAAATCCCTGCTTGATAGAGTAAAATTGCCCAGCACCAGACAGCAGCCAGACAATCATTCTGTTTGCAACAATGCTGGACAAGACAGGTTAAAAAAAAAAAAAAAAAAAAAAAAAAAAAAAAATGAATAATTACATTTTAAACCTACCTAAAATCTTGAAATGTGTGTTACCAACTGTTCATTGTGCCTTTAACTGATCCATGTGGGACTAAAAAAGTTGTTTAGATATGAATTTATACATTTTCCAGCAGCACATGGAGTCTGGTGGAGACAAAACGTGCTCCAGAGAAAGTTAGAGATGATGAGTCAAACTGTCACTGGTCAGATAATAATAGGATGGTTTAGTCACTGGAAGCAGCTACGTGAGCAGGGTCTGGTCCTGCCACACATGATTTACTATGTACATTATACACACAATATAGGTTTACATGTTTGTGCCATGTCAGGGGGGTCGGCTGGAGAAGTGTCACGTTTGTGTCACATGTCAGAGGAATGATGGATCTCTGTCTCAGGAATGGAACAATGACTGTAACATGATAGTGCTGGCTCTCAGGTCTAAGCCAAGCCAATAAATCACAGTAGTACTGGAGGTAGAGATGCACCTGGCCTCATCAAACAATAACACTTCTCTAAAACTAAAATAAAAATGTTTGTTTTCCTGTTTTTTTCCTGCAGTGGGCTTTTCCCACCATGCAACGAGCAAGAACTGCATGTGAAGGAAGAGATGACATGTTCATACATGTGGTACAGTTACCCAGCAGTCCTACGCAGCTAACAAACCTCTGATATTGTTTACAGTGAATGCACTACAGTTGTATTTAATATCAGCATCTTTGGCTCTTGTGGCGTCTGCAGTGATGAGGACTCTGCATCGGTCTGTCGTGGTGAAGAAGGAGCTGAGCCAAAAGGCAAAGCTCTCGATTTACCGGTCGATCTACGTTCCTACCCTCACGTATGGCCATGAGCTGTGGGTAGTGACCGAAAGAACAAGATCGCGAATACAAGCGGCCGAAATGAGTTTTCTCCGCAGGGTGGTCGGGCTCTCCCTTAGAGATAGGGTGAGAAGCTCGGTGATCCGGGAGGGGCTCAGAGTAGAGCCACTGCTCCTCCACATCGAGAGGAGCCAGATGAGGTGGCTCGGGCATCTGGTTAGGATGCCTCCTGGACGCCTCCCTGGTGAGGTGTTCCGGGCACGTCTCACCGGAAAGAGGCCCCGGGGCAGACCCAGGACACGCTGGACAGACTACATCTCTCGGCTGGCCTGGGAACGCCTCGGGATCCCTCCGGATGAGCTGGTGAATGTGGCCGGGGAGAGGGAAGTCTGGGTTTCCCTGCTTAGACAGCTATGATGCTAATGTGTCCTCTAGCTGCAAGCTAACGCGCGTAACCCTAACCTGCAGACTTTATTTAGGAGAATGGTAACTGGTCTGTGTTTATTATGTGCTTTTCTGTACCTGGAATGATGCCCAATCGTTTTATATTATGGATTTCCACACACATTCACACACTGATGGCAGAAGCCCCCATTTACCCCTATCTATATAGAAGCTATCATCGGGGAAAAAACATCATTTTAAACACTTTGTTTGGTTTATTTTTGCTTTCATTTTCTCTTGTTTAAAAATGTAAATGTGCACCAGGCTGTTACATATTCAGCTGGACGAGGACTCATTTCCATGTTTAAATTTGGGTTCATTAAAGGTATGATAACTAGTTTATACTGTAGCACCATCAGGGAGATGTGATCATCAAAGAGCCATAAAGAACAGGCAGCAGCCTTCCATCAGATGGGATGACTCCCACTTCACCCAAGTCCCGAATTCAATGACTCACAATGTTTTAAAGTCCTCACTAATGCGGCAAATAGCAACAGAGTTTGTCCAGATCCAGAGGAATAAAATGATTTTCAGTAAACATGAAGCAGCACGTGGAAGCAGAAGCTCCTGCCATGCTGGGATGAAGCAGTTCTAGATCCAGGATGTAGCTGCAGTGACTGGTTCATTCTGTAGCACCTTATCAAGTGAGTGGGGTATAGAGAGTCTACAGACGTGCTAAACGTCCAGGACATGATCCCAGCAGGTAACTGGAAATCTGTTGGTGTTCAGTCTTCCTGTTTCTGTAAAGGGTCACTGGGGTTTATGTCCAGTCCAAGTACAACATGGTGGTGACTACATCAAGTAAACTATGTCTGGAATTTTCAGCATGTCCCTGTGAAAATCTCTCTTATGTTTCAGTATTCTGGTAGATGTGAATGACCTCATATTTTTAGACTCTGGCATCTCCCCTAGAAACATCTGTTTCTGTTGCATCTATGATGCCTGCTCCTCCCACATGTTAATTGTACATAAATACTCGTACAAACGGGTCTGAAAGTACAGTGAAAATCTTTCATTTTTCCACGTAGACTTGAGCCGAAGCGGTCGTGGGAAGATTAAGTTGGGTTCTAGATATTTGGTATCACAAAGCTGTTTCAGACTCTCACCTGATCCACAGCCGGTTGGGTCTAAGATTAAAGATCCTGACCCATCACTTCTCTAAGAAACTTAAGTAAGAAAAAAGACATTGGTCCCATTCCAACCCAGACTGGAGTCACTGATCTTCTCCGTTTATTCTCATCAGAGAATATTACAGTACTAGTTATTCTGTCGATTTTATCCGTGTTGTATATTAGTGAAATCTTTACTGCAAATCTGCAAAACTACAATCCTCCGAGCAGCCCGTTCTCACTATACCATCATATAGGTTTGCTTGTGAGGAGCCTCTGCTGTTACAAAACAAAACAGAAGCCTGGAAGCAGCGCAATGTGACTTTCTGGCCTTAAAACTCATTTCCGACGAAGCTGCAGCGACTTTTATTATGGACGTTACTGAAGCCTCCTGAGGCTGAGAAATCATTTCACTACTTATTTGTCTCAAACGCTGCGTCACCTTACATCTGTGCTTTGCTTTACGGTGCTGCGTCACATGGTAAGAATTCAGTATCAACACACTGGCCGTTCTGAACGCACAACATGGCTGATTTATCAGAAAACCAAGAAGATGTCATCAGAGGTAAAGAGGAAAGGGAGGAAAGGAAGAGATGGACAACATCAGACTGACTAGAGAGAGCTCAGAGGGACAGAATGAAGACAATGCTGGATTAGCCATGTTAAAAAATGTATATATCTCCTCTCATGTTGTTCTGTGAACCATGACAGCTGACGGTGATCAGCTGATCGGCTTTTCTCTCTTGCTGCGTGTGTTTATGGATCAGCTGAGAAGGAGAAAACTAGCGTTCATGGTTCACACCGTCACATATTCACCAACAAAGTCTTGTTGGCAGGACCTTCTCTAACACAGTAGCTGCTGGTGGTAGGGTTTAAACTTCAGCTATGCAGGGGCGGGTCTGGAAAAGTTCTGATGGGGGGCCAGGAGCACTGACCAGGAAAAGGGGGGCGCATATGAGACTTGTTTTAAGGTTTAGATTTTATGAAATATTGAACCGATTATTACAACTAAAGTGATCATCTAGTAAAACAAACAGCCAATGATGTGTTTTACCAGCAGGTGTTTACTTTGGGTGATGCTGCTGTAGGACTTTTATCACTGCTGCACAAACACTCACACTTTAATGATAAAAGAAAAAGCTGTTTTTATCCAGATCATCAGTTTTATCAGAGTTTCTTCATCAATGTCGGCTGTTTAACTTCAGTCGTCACATCTGCTGCATTTAGGACAGAAATTATCACCATGGAGACGGTTGGTGAGATGATGTTATATAAGTTCTGAATTATGATCTAGAACATGGTAGAGATGATTTAGAACATATAGAAGAACATTACATGCTGCATTTACTGACCTTTGGACATCTGACATTTACCCAAGAGAAGCTCAGTTAACAGTAAATATTTGTAGCATCGGCTCGTTCTGGTGATACGATGCAGTAAAAACAAGCAGATTTCAGGCAGAGTCACACATGGACGTTAATCATGATTCATTTGTAAGCTGTAATTAATCTGATTAAAATAACCATCATATATATATACATATATATATATATATATATATATATGTATATATACATATATATATATATACATATATATATATATATATATATATATATATACATACATATATGATATATATATACATATATGATATATATATGAGAGAGAGAGAGAGAGAGAGAGAGAGAGAGAGAGAGAGAGAGAGAGAGAGAATGTATATTGAACAGGAAATAAACATAAAAATCAAACAGCTGAAGCAAAACCCGCAAACCATGACAGCTAAAGATAAAACTTTTATTTTTAAGTACCCAAAGCACTTCAACTTAGATTTTAATGTGGCTGTACTCATGAATAGAAAACTGATGGGTGGATTTCTGCTCAGTCTGGTTTTTCTATGAATCTACAAGCATTGTAAAAAGAAAACAAGTATGCCTCTACAGGACCAATAAAACATGCAGGATCATAAGAAATGTCATCAACAGAGACCACAGTGTTATTATCTACGAGGAATCCTCTCCAGCTGAATGCAGAGCTTTTCTGTACACGGAGGAGCTTACATTTTTCCCATCATGCTCAGCCCCCCCACACTCCCACACAGCCTGACTCAAAGCCGCCTTTCACTCCACGGCCAACACAGCAGCATCATTCACGGCTCTCAGGGAGGATCTGACATGTTTCATTCCCACAACAAAATACCAGCCTGCTCAGCTTGTTGCCACATTATTATTCTTCATTAAAGCTCCAGGGAATTTTGCAATTAGCGCCTCTTTAAAGTGCATCATGAAATTACAGAAGCGTGGATATTTTGCTCACACCGCTTCTGACAGCAGTAATATTTTTATTTTAGTCATGAGACTCATGATTGTAACACACCTTTCTAAATTTCCCTTAAGGTGAAAAGCTTTCCTTTGAGTAATAAGAATTTAAAAGACATATTTTAGTTTTGTTATTAAAAAGAAAAAAAAAAATCATACCACATGATCTCATTTTTCCAGAACAGCTTCAGCTGATTTTCTTTGCTTATTTTATGCAAAGAAAAAATGTACAATAATAAATGTTTAGAAATTTAATGATGGTAAACAGATGTCAGATAGACTGCAGAGCTGAAGGACGATGGACCGGCCACCACTGTTACAACCTCACCTGGCCAGGGCTGGTAGGCCTCCGGCAACTCATCTCAGATTCTCCACACCTGGTCTTGATCCGCTCACCATAATCAAGCCCAACCAGTCACACCTGTCTCCTGGTCCTCATATACACCAGCACCTCAGTCACTCCCTGTCAGACCTTAAACCTACGCACTTCATGGACTCACCCCTTCTCTGTTCCCGGTTCCTGTCCCTCCAACCGACTCCTTCAGTTCTGTCTCAGTAAGACTTTTACCTTGTATTCCTGGTTGAGAATAAAGTATCATTAACCTGCCTATGTCTCTGTGGAGTCCCTACGTAACAGAAGGTCAGACCACAACTGAAATGTGCTAGAGAAAACAAATCTTTGAGGACTTGCTGCTGGACCTGGAGGTCCTCCTTTTCCCGAAGGACTACAGGGTGGTCCACACCGCATTAAAAGCCTATGTGGACAAGATGGCTAAGTACCCTGGGCTCACTGAGAGGTTACGTGTGGCTGTGGACCTAGTCACCTAACCTGGAAGCCAGGCCTCATTCCAGGGTCGCCCCCTGCTCCCAGGCTCACGTCCCCAGGGTCGCCTCAGGTTCCTCGGTCCTGTCCGGCTCTACAGCGTCCGACGCCACAGCCATGGTCAGCGCCTGTCCTGCAGCCTCCTACGCCTGCTCCCCGGTCCAGCCCGCCTCTATAGCGTCCGACACCACAGCCACGGTCAGCTCCGGTCCTGCAGCCTCCTATGCCTGCCCCCCAGTCTTGTCCTACTCCACAGCCTCCAGCCTTGGATTCCGGCCCTGAGGGGGTCTCGGCGAGAGACGCTCCTCTACTGTGGTCTGTGGTTCACCCTGCCGAGAAGATGGCTTCTCTTCGGCCTCTGGCACCTGGGCTCGCTATGAGGCGTTACTGAGCTTCCCAGAGCTTCCGTCCATACAGCAGCCCGGTTGCCCACTAGACAATTTGCTCATGTCCGTGCGACCTCCCGGTCGCCCGCCAGAGACTTTGCTTCTGTCTGTGCAACCTCCTGGTCGGCCGCCAGAATTAATAAATTGTGCCTGTCTTCCAGCGCTCCAGCCTCAGTCAGCGCACCTCCCTGAGCTCCAGCTCCAGTCAGCACGCCTCCCAGTGGCTCTGGGCCTCATACAGCGACTGTCTGGTTGCCCTCCGGGCATCATATTAACATCTATGTCTTCCAGAGCTCCAGTCAGTGCTCCCATCGCGCATCCCTGTGTTCCAGCTCCAGTCAGCGCGCCTTCCCAAGATCCAGCTCCTGTCAGCATGCCACCCGGTCCGGGTCCTCCTTCCATGACCCGGCCCAAGTCTGCTCGTCCTCCTGGTCGCCCTCTGGAGATCCGGTCCAGGTCAGCTCGTCCTCCGGGTCCTCCTTCCATGACTCGGCCCACGTCTGCCCGTCCTCCAGAGACCCGGCCCACATCTGCCCGTCCTCCTGGATGACTGCCCGTGCCAAATCTGCAGTGATCTTCCCCTTCTGCATCTTGTTGGTCTCGGACTTCCGTCCGTCCTCCTGGGCCGTCTGGAATCCGGCCTTTTTGGGGGGTACTGTTACAACCTCACCTGGCCAGGGCTGGTAGGCCTCCGGCAACTCATCTCAGATTCTCCACACCTGGTCTTGATCCGCTCACCATAATCAAGCCCAACCAGTCACACCTGTCTCCTGGTCCTCATATACACCAGCACCTCAGTCACTCCCTGTCAGACCTTAAACCTACGCACTTCATGGACTCACCCCTTCTCTGTTCCCGGTTCCTGTCCCTCCAACCGACTCCTTCAGTTCTGTCTCAGTAAGACCTTTACCTTGTATTCCTGACTTAGTCCAGACTAACCCTACTGGGGATGTTTGGGTTGCACTGCAGAAGACGACATATCTCACTTTCCTATCATCCACACAAGAAAATGCAAACCTGGATGGACATGAACACTGTGACATTAAATAAGCTTATCCAAAAAATGTGGGGAAAATTTGTGCTGTAATCAAAACTAAAGGTGGTCCAACAACATATTCGATTTTTTAGGTCTCTCTTTTTCTGTAAATTACAACTTAAATACATCTTATTGTGACCTTGGCTTTAACCCTTAAAGCCTTATGCATCATCCACACAGTTTCTGAGACCTACTGCATCATTTTATAATAAATACTTTGCTCCAAATCCTGCTGTATACAATCTGATACTTGTATTCTGCCCCCTTGTGGATGCCTTTGGCACTACAATAATTTTGACATAACGCATGAAAATAAATTTCTTTTCTTTTTAAAATACCAAATGAAATGTTCAGATTAAAGAAATGATTCTTTTCCCATTTTTATTGTGTCAGGTGTAAATTTCAGTTTATTTTACAAGATTGACTTCAATGCATGGAAAAAGGTCCAGAGTCTATATGTCACAGTTCGTCCATCCATCCACCCATCCGTCCGTCCATCCATCTACACTAACGCTAACCATATGTACCATATGTAGAAATAAAATCATTTTAATTATGAGAAAAAGAAAATATATTTTATTAACCCTCAAATTAAGTTTTTCTTAAAGGTAAGTTTGGTACCGGGTTGTAATATTAATGAATAATTTTAAGAGATTGATAATATTATTCAACTACAGTTTAAACTGTGGGACTGTTTTCCACTGTAAGGAGGATTCTTCTATAATTCTGTTTGTGTGAAACATCTGAGGACTATGCATGATCTAAGATGACATAAAACTTCAAACTGCATGAAAGAAGGAAGGAGAGGTGGGGATAGCAATCTGAAGGTCACACTGCTGGTTAGTTTTCCCACCTGTTGACACTATGGAGGTCTGATCCTGCATGGCTGAAAATAGAGTCACTGCCTGGCTCACAGCTGGACCAGCCTGACAACACATGCATGAGCAGCCTGCTTGTATCTCTCTAGTAGGTCACATATTGTTCCTTAAAAAGAAATGATGGGGAGAGAAAATCCTTCAACACACCACAAACACATTTTACCAAGCATGAAGATGAATTTAAAGTTAACTCCAATGGTTAAAAGAAGAGTCCGAAGGTAAAGGTCTGGTTTAGAAAACGCCAGTAATCCTGGGAAGTCTGACTGATGCAATGCCTGAATCAAGAACACCAGCAGGTAAATAAATAAATAAATAATAAAAAAAGAACACAAGCAGGTAAATAAATAAATAATAAAAAAAAAGAACACAAGCAGGTAAATAAATAAATAATAAAAAAAAGAACACAAGCAGGTAAATAAATAAATAAAACTGGCATATGGCAAAGCCAGCTCTGGTGGACGCTTTACTGTACAACTGTTAATTTCAGCTCTCAAGACGGCCAAAAGCTCGGTGGCAGGCAAGCAGCAGCCGTTTGGGTTGTTTCCATCATTTCGTTGGCCTGAATGTAGTGCAGATGATGAGGTCTACATCAGTGGTTCTCGACTGGTCTGGCTTTGAGACCAAATTGCTGTGACCCCAATCAATGATAATTTTCAACTTCTGAAATGTATTTATAGTTAAAATCTCAGCTTGTACAGAAATATCTGTGGGGAATTAAAAATACAACAACTGAGAAGTAGTTGTTGCTTTTACTGCTTCCAAATGTTCATGTGTGTGGAGGAACAACCCTAACAGAAACTGTAGAAAACTGTAACTCCGGCTGCATTTTAATCATTTTAATGACTTAACCCCACAAGCCAGATGGTTCATTCTGAGCCATCTGGGAAGCTTTCACTTTCAGAAAATACTTGGCATGTGATTGGCTGAACCATCTGTCAATGACCGTCCATCCCCGGCTGCCTTCAACCAATCACAACGAAATCATACCTCCTGGTAAAACCAAACGCTTTTCAAGGCTGGAGCAGGAAAAGGGACAGTTCTTCTTCTTTGTTATTTTTTTAGTGATGAATTCCCCTCCTGCTCTGATCTGACTGTTGCTAAACTAATGTTTTCTGATTAGATGCAACAGTCATTCTTCAACTGACTCTGAGACTGAAAATTTCATGATAATCCAGGTGTCTCTGAAGGAAGATTTGACTAGTTATAATAATATGCAGCAACTTCACAAGCGTGAGATTCCTTCTTCACTGAAAGCATGTTGTACATTGTCTGTGAGTTACTGTGTAACACTGAGTGATGCATCTCAGAGTTACAGTCATTGTCCTGCAGACTGGAAATGTCTCAGGACCGTGCCACTGGATGACGTGAGACCCTGATGTTTCCTTCTTTCTTTAGTTCCAGTAACCCCCTCTTGGTATGAACATGATTTCTGCCTTCATATGTTCGTCCACACAGAATAATAAATACAACCTCACAAGTCTTTCCCCATAGTTTCCTGCAGAGTTCGGGTAAAATCCTGACAGATTTTCCTCTCACTGGTTTTGTTATGATCCCACACCCTAGTAGCACAGCCATGACCCTGTTACCTTCCAGCATGTCTGGCCATTCAGCCGACGTCCTCCTGACTTCTAATCCCTGCTCCTCCTGCCTTAATCCCATCTCTTATGGATTAACAGTTCACAGACTACAGCATATGTCTTCGCTCTGTCTGCTAAACACCAGTTTATCAAGGTGAAATTAGCCTGATTAACATACAGCCTGCAGTAAATCCTAAAATGGAAACCACTCAGGCTGGTTTTATTGTTCCCTCCGACAGCATCCTTCACAGTGAAGTAACAAACATAACTCTTCTTGTTTTTCCATCCAGATGACCACGTGCTGTTAACTCAGTCCCGTCAGAGTCATTAATAAGTTGACTTCCTGAATATCTGCACAAGTGCTGCTGCCAGGACACTGGATGTCAGCGGCGTGGCGAGTCAGCTGATGGTGATGCAACATGTGGAGACGGGGACAAAGTAAACTAATTTAGACTTATAACCAAAGCTTGGACTGGGTAATATGCTACTGATTAGCATGTCATCTAGCAACACAGATTAAAGTAGAGGAGTACTAAGTGGATATTTCGCTTATTATTTCTATTTTTTCCTCTTTAGAGCAACAGACAAACTGTAAATGATGAATTGTCACTCTGGTTTTTCTTGACTCTCCATTTCCAGTGTAAATAGTATGAAACAGAGCTGACTTCAGGACGTCTGAGTGTACAAATCTAGTTTCAAGATGGGGATAATATACAGACAGGTGTCTTCTTTATTCATTGTTAGGTAACTTTGAGCATTTTTAAAACCATTAATTTACCGCTTGCCATGTTTTCAGTCTTTATTAAGCTAGGCTACTCATACCTTTTAACCACAGGAGTGTATCTAACTCAGAAAGAGAAACCTTTTCTTTTACAGGAAGTATTCGCTGGATTGTGTAAATCTGAATGAAATCTGAAGTTATTGAAACTACTTCATCTTGTTGAAGAGCAGCCGTGTGAGCTCAGGTGCTGATGAAGGAGCCTCATTAGCATCTTTGCTCCCTGCTCTGCCACATGTGCTGAAATGTTTATCTGACGATGATAAGCGAGAAGGAAAGGGTAGTGGGTGACTGCTTCTCTGAAGGCAGCCAAACGCAGCAGAGTGTGCGTGGGAGCCCGTTTGTGTCGATGTACATGTATTAATCACACCCACAGACATGCCCTGCTTACCTTCCTGTCAGGTTCAAATATCTTCCTAACTCTAATGTCTAAAGGGGAAACGATGACATGTTGTCCATCCATGAGTAAAAATACTTGTTAGTTAAAACCAGACCCCTGCTGGGATGATGCAAACAGCTAGCAGCTTAAAGGAATTAAAAGATTATGGAATGGAGAGACCCTTGTTCCTTATGTTATCTCCAAATGAACAAGTAATGTCTGGATTACTGACGGACGGTACCGACTATGTACTGACAGTAGTTTACTGTACTGTGAGCTTTGTCTGAAACAAGAGAAAATCTGTCTGTGAATCTGACATTTTATATCTCCTCATTTCTCTGGAGATGAAGCAAACAGCAGCAGGGAAATGAAGGTGTACTCACCCAGTTGGTGGTTTTTCCTCAAGCAGTGGAGTGGTTTGGAGGTAGAGCTCACTCTCACAGCTTATCCAACATACTGAGGTTGCACCGGGAGATTGTGTAGGCTGAGACACATTGAGACTGACTGGGAAGACTCTCTCCTTCCCCCCTCCCTCTCTCACTTTCTCTCTCTCTCTCTCTCTGTGATGCCAGGCCATGTGCCTGAAATACCGCTGCCAAACAAATGCTGCGACCACTCCCCACGCTCACACACGCAAGCACAGTTCATGCACACGCTGCTGTTTCAACACGTCTACAAAGATTTCTATTTCTGGTGAGATTTCTGACACTAGCCTCACATAAAGACAACAATCTCAAACTGTTCCCATTATAAAAGCTAATTTATATGGCCTGTGTCATTAAAAATGCCGTCCAGACAATGAAGCGTCTAACTTAACAAGTGGTGACCTCCAGGTTTGGGGTCTTTCTGGTCCAACCCTCAGCCTGGATTTCTCCCAGTCCAAAAACATACATGTTGGGTTTACTGGTGATTCTAAAGTTTCCCAGGAAGAATTTAGACGATTACCAACCTGGAAGATAATTTATAAATAATGGAGGGGTGGAGCTGCAGGTTGTTATAGATGATGGAGGGATGGATGGAGCTGCAGGATGTTATAGATGATGTAGCACTTCCTCATGATGGACAGAAAGACTTCCTCAGCTGTCTGAGGTGATAGAGGCGCTGCCTTGCCTTCTTCACCTGGGTGGAGGTCCGGTGTTGAGGGCTCGGTGGCTGGAGGTGGGTCTACCCACCTGCACCACCTGAGTTCTGTTTGACAGGAAGTCAGGATCCAGGCACACAGGTTGAGCAGCTTCGAGTGGAGCGAGTGGACTATAGTGCTATAGCATCCATCCATCCATCCATCTTCTACCATTTATCCAGAGTCGGGTTGCTTTAGCATAGTTAATGTATTTGTGAGGGAAATATTCCTGCTTATCGTACAATAAGGTGCAGAGAAAATTCAGCAGGTGAGGCAAACAGTAAACAGTACTGCCTCACCTCAAGGGGGCGCACTCACACCGACACGGTGTGTGCAGTGTTGCCAACTAATGCTGGGCTCACACCAAACGATTTTCACGATCGCAGACTAAAAACGGAAGTCTTTAGAAAATCTTAGGAGTTTTACTGGAGTCCCAGCGCCCCCGTCATCTCAGTCGTTGGGTGTAAGCTGGTAATCTGGCTGTTTAACGTCAGTCTTTCTCTTGGATCTGCGACAATATCAAACATGTTTGATTGATTGTTTCATTGTTACCAGTTCATTTACATACATATCACTGGTACAAAACAAACAAAAAACCCACCTCCACCAACTGGACAAACTTCAAACCTTCGTTCCTGTTTACATTCTATAATCTATTCAATCGATTTCCCTTCTGAATGGAAAATATGTCATGTGTTTTATGTTTTATCATAGTTTTTAATTGTTTAATTGCTTTTGATGTTTTATTAAAAATGATTTATGTTAATGTATAATTTGTATAATCTGCCCTTTGCTGCAGCTTCTTGGTGCAGCCGTTGTTTTAAATTGCACTTAGTTCTCAACTGATTTACCTGGTTCAAAAAATATATTACAAAGGCGGAACTAACCCAACAACCCATGTCTTAGACAATGATTGGCTTTAACTGGTTACATTTGGTTAAAAATATCAGACTTTTTATGTAAAGATTAGGGGTGGAACTCGATTAAAAAAACATGTATCTTATTAATTAGGGCTTTGTAATTAATTCATCTCAATTGATCAAAGTTGTATTGCATAACAATATTTGCAACAAAAACCAACAGTCTTCACTAAGTGTTGTTCCCCTGAACATGGCAGACAGCTAACGCTGATGTCTTAAGCTGGATGGTTTAATCAGTCAAAGTGTTACATTGCCAACAAAGCAGAAACAAAAGTTGCAACAATATACAATATAATGTTTCTTTGGTTAAAAACTCTTCCATTGAAGTATCGCATCAAAATGTTCTGACAACATGCAACATACAATCAAACATAAAAAAATTTAAGCTGCAAGCAGCGATGAAGGCCCTCGCATCTCTGGTGCCGCTCCGGCCTATTGTACCGCCCCATCAGCCGGCAACCTCCCTCCCACAGCACCACCGCTCTCGCCCTCAGATGTATGCCCATTCTTCCAGAGGTTTTATGCATTAACGGTGATTTTCCTCATGAGAGGATCAACTTGCACCTCAGTCTGACCAGTGATGATATCTGAAGCATTCATGACCTTGTTTCTTACAAACTGTGTTGAATTCTCACAAACCACAGCATGATTTTATAAAGAGGAAAATTCCACATGGCCACTAGGTGGCGCTATGCTCGTTTTTCATGTACAACCATGTTCAGGTTGGAACTCTAATGAGAACAGACGGCAGGGCTAGAGCCACTTCCTGTTTCATGGCGAATGATATAACCATCACAGGAAGCCATTTTAATAATGACGGTGCAAGAGGTCAGTCATATTTTCAACCATGAGTTCATGAAGGATGATATTAATGAGTTTGAATTGGTTTTACAGGTATTAAAGAATTAAAATGATGGGACTTCCTGTTTCCAGGGGGCGGGGCTTAGGACAAGACCAGAAGTAGTTGTATGTATCTGTTCAGGAGCAGACCTTTATTAATCACAGTAAGTGTGATGGTGATTGGATGAAAATTGAGGGATTTAAACTGATTAATGATGTCACGGCATCCCTTCCAACCTTGTCATGGCGCCACGGTCTCGCCATGCAGCGTTGAGCAATGTCCAGGTGACAACATCTGGACATGTAGATGTGGTCGACATGGAACAGAAGTGAAACATGTGCAGTTTGGTGCGGAATGAGTGTTGTATTTCAGAAATAATGGATTTGGTGCTTGATGCAGAAACATGAAAACTTGATGAGGCGCCGCTGATGAACGCCACATCCTATTACACAGTTTTTGATAACTTTTGACCATACATGCCTCTGAAGTGTTCAGACTGATTTTGAGGTAAATATGATAAAATCTGTAGGAGGAGTTAGATTAAATGCAAGGCAAAGAAACATGCAAAAATGATTCCAAATGTGACACTTTTTTCAAAATGGCCGACTTTCTGTTGAAGTTATCATATAGGTCCAAGAGGCGTTTTGTACATCCTTCCAAGTTCTATCAATATGCCGGATTTCAGCCATATCGGTCAATGTTGTGGGCGGTTCTGATCAATTAAATATTTGCAGGGTGCGCTATAGAGCCATATTGCAATTTGTCCAGCAATATGTCAATGTAGCTGAGTTCCTGGCCGGACCACACTCCTCCCTGGCGAGTTTGGTGGAGATCAACATTACAATGGGTCAGTTACAAGGACTTGTAACTGACAGTCATGGCACCGGACCACTATTCGCCATGGTTACGTTTGGTGAAGGAACTTGAGTTTTTTATTGTGCTATCATGAAATGGTTTGACCTGTTGTGAAGCACTTTCAAATGTGTAAGTTTCATTCCTGAGCAGAAGGACCCTGGTGTCTGAAAAAAAAGCACTTCCTGTTGATAGTGCCCCCTCTATGCCTTTTCTCCTATTGGAAAACTTTTGATAACTTTTTAAGACACATGCCTTCTGAACATCCTGAGCAATTTTGGTGGCGGTATGATGAAATCTCTAGGAGGAGGTAGATTTTAAACGACGTCAGTAAAATGCCAAAATGGCGACTTTGACCCAAAATGGCCGACTTCCTTTTGGTTTTTGGCTAATACTCCATGAGGATTTTTTGTTCCCCACAGCATTTAGAATATGTGTTGTGAATTTTATAAAGATTGATGACATGCAGTAGCGGAGCATCATAAGTAGGTGGCGGATGATTCAGTTGTGCCCGAACAGTCCCGAGCACCGCAAAATACGTAAATTTTTGCATTGCTTCAGGGGGGGTTAGGAAAAATTTGGTGAGTTTTTGTGCATGTTCAGGTCCCCTAAAATGCTATCAACTTTTAAGGAGAAAAATAATAAGAATATGGAAAAAAAAAGCTACAATTACAACAGGCCTTCGTACCGCCTTCGGTGCTCGGGCCTAATTACATGGCATGTGAGTTAAATGAAGCAGAATTATCTTAGGTTACACATTTCTCCAAGTGAGATTTACACTACAAAATGCAGCACTTTCCTGAACAAATATCCCAACAAACATGTTGTTCCAATGAAGATGGAACTTACAGACGATGTTACTAACTTGTGAAGGTATGGATGGCAACAGATGGGCACATGTGGCTGCTCCTGTCTGGATCTCAAGGAAAATGATGCTTTGGAGGAAGTGGCCTAATGGAAAGTGACCTCACTTTCTGTTTTGCTCAGATTAACAAAAACAAAGGCGTGGACTAATGCTGGGAGCCGGGACTGATGCTGGAAGCCGGGACTGATGCTGGGAGCCGGGACTGATGCTGGAAGCCAGGACTGATTAACCCTTTAAAGCTTGGAGGACCATCCCATCCCAGAATCCCCTCAGAAACAGGAAGCTCAGGAACTTCCTGTCCCTGAGCGAACAGGAAGCTCAGGAGGCAAAGTGGACCAGGGCTTGGACGCAGGCTGCTGGAGCACCGGACAGGACCTAGGTGCCGGCATGGAACGCTGGAGCACTGGAGATGACAGGAGACGTGGGCCGGGGCGATGGAGACAGAGGCCGGGGAGAGAGGAGCTGGATCTCTGTCAGAGCAGTGCTGCGCTCCACCCTCACCTCTTCCACAAGCTCAGCAGCATCCAGAGAACACAGAAGCATAGGTCTTGTAAGAAGCAGTTTGATGAAGTGTTCGGCCTCATGCCATCTTTCCCAGGGCACAATGTCCTCTGCGAGAGTGTCGAGAAAGGCTTTGACTACGCTTTGTGTTGCCATGAAGTCCTCAGAAGAAAGGAGGACCACGGGGTCCAGCTCCAGATTACAGTCTGCTGGGTCCATGGTTGATCCGGACTGTAGAAACAAAGTTTTAATTCCGAGAACAGACCTTACTCAGGACAAACCCTGGGAAAACACAGCTGATCTGCCAAAGGAAACTGAAACCAGGGGGTATAAATATACTGAGGACGACTAACAAGAAACAGGTGAAGTGAGTTTGCTGATTAAACCAAGTGTGCTGACAAACAGGAAGCAAGCAAAACAGAAAATACCTACAAAATAAAACTCGAAAGACAAAACTCAAAATAACAAGATATAAAACCCAAAACAAACCAGTCTGGTGTCGCCTCTCGTCTGATCTCTTGCTGTCTTTCTTTTCCTCTCTTCCTCTGATCATGGCTTTATGTGTTTCTTTGCTGAATCAGCCACAGCGCGCTCAAACTGGGAGGCGTGTTGATTTCCAGTTGGAGCCGTAACACAACATGCTGCAGCAGAGTGATGCTCCAGGCTTTCTCAACCTCGGGATGCTGCAGAACAAAAGCTGCATTTTATTTACAGTATTTCACAAAATAAAAGCAACATTTCTAAATTTTGACAAAGTGCAATTATGGCGTGTCCACTGAACAGCGTTTAGCGCTGTTATTCTGGTAAAAAATCTCGTCCCGCAAGGCTCCACTTTAAGGAGGAAGGAGATTTTCTAATTGGAAACGTCCAGGAACGTGTAAATGCATTAAAAGAGTTTTCATTACACTTTTGCGAGATACTTTTATATCGACACACCTGAAAAACCACCTCATGAGAGCGTATATCTTTTTGATCATATTTGAGAGGTTTTTGGAAATGTAGGTGTTTCTGCTACGTTTTTTATTGCGATATTTATGCTGTTCTAGGGGTAAAGGAACGCACCTAATGATGGCTCCATGAATGTACATAATAAATTTCAGTGTGGCATCATGAGTCAGAAAAAGTGAGGTTTAAATCCTGAAGGTTATATGCAGCTACCTTCTGTTTACTTCACCTGAAAGATGAAATCTCTTAGGAACTACAAATATCTGCCTGAGGAGCTTGTAGCCTCACTGCTAAGTAAGGCTACCTGAATCTGTAGAGTGTAACTTACCCCTGTGGTTCTCTTCTTGGCACAATTACAGTTGTTACTACGACTCATGGAAGCTTTTCTCTGGTGATCCACACATTTTGAAATGAGCTCATATGACAGCAGAATTTGTGTGTGCAGCGAGTAAAAAAAGGTAAAGTTAAGTTTTTAGTTTTTAGCCAGCTGCACCTCCACCATGGAGTCATATTACAGCCATGCATGGTGTGCTGTGTGGGAGTGTAGGCCTGGAGGGAAATTCATATATGTAGTCATATTATTTTCTTTTTCTATGTATGCTTTGATATTTCTATCAGTATTAGTGATTCTAAGCACTCATTTAGCATCTGTAAATGAGGACAAGCACTATATGCAAATTATTTTATTTGAGTTTGCATCACTAGACAAAATATTGATCAGTATATGATCAGAAGTGAATAACTGTGTGTAAGTTTAGCTTCCCATGGCTCAGATAGACGTGCATAGATGTCAGGTTTGACTTATAATTACTGAAACACATTACTGGATATAGCAGAGAAGTGTGGATGTCCACTCGTCTGCTTGTCATCCTCTTTCAGTCTTAAAACAGGTGAAACATTCCTGCTTTCATGAAGTCAGCAGCCTCACTGGAAGTTCTGGGCTCCTTATAGCTGAGCCCATCAGTCCAACAACGATAGAAAAGCTTCTCTCCTGTCGGGTTCCCTCTCTAATGCTTCCCATAAAAGCTTTAATTGGAGAGGCTGCTGTTGCCATAGCAACATTACTTTGAAATTTGCTCATTGTTATCCCAGCGAGACAACATGCCTACCAGATCTAATTTTTGAGAGAGTACATCCTGAAGAGGAACAAATCAGAGTACTCTCCTTTTTTTACCTTAACTGTTTAGAAAAAAATGTTCCAACTTCTGGATTCCTTTCACCAAATCTGGGTTTCCTGGGTTCTGTCCCATTGCATAATTTATTCAACCCACAGGAACCTCTCAGATATGCCTTTAACTTTAAATCAGAGTGCAGTGTTTCAGGGTCTGCCGGATACTGAAGATCTGGTAGTTCCTGTAGGCCAGACCAGAAATCTCAGACATACATGACAGCATTCAGGATAACTATGGCATCTAACTGTGCTGGTAGGCGGCTTTTATTGTAACGGAGCTGAACTGGTTGCACTGGAGTTTAAAGATCGGGGCTATTTTCTCACACTACAGCTAAACACCATGTCATATGGTAGAGCTGCTAATATTCTCTCATTGTACTGTTGTATTTTACAATAGCAATAAATCATATTCTATTCTATTCTATTCTATTCTATTTCTCTTTATTTATTGCAGGTGGATAAGAAAGAAATTTATATGTAATATAAAAGCTGAGGTGTCAAAATAATGACTTAAGCCAGAATCCATGGACAAAATAATAAGTAGTTTTGTATATTGCTCCCAAATGCTCCAATAATGCCCCGGATGTCCTGCTATCGTTGGTACTATATTGTTTGTTTGTTTCTTGTTTGTTTTTTCCTAACTTATCCTGTCCAGCATGGTGGCAGCAGAATCATGGTCTGGCAGCTATGTTGTGACAAACAAATTTAGGTATTAGGCTGTCCCGGTTTATCATGTGTGGTCATTTGGAGTTTTGACCCCGCCCACCAGTTGCCCTGGCCCGGTAGCAGATGGGCCATTGGCCTCTGCTTTTGTTACGCTAGCTGGAGAGTCCACGCTAGCTGGGGAGTCCACGCTAGCTGGAGAGTCCACGCTAGCTGGAGAGTCCACGCTAGCTGGGGAGTCCACGCTAGCTGGGGAGTCCATGCTAGCTGGAGAGTCCATGCTAGCTGGAGAGTCCACGCTAGCTGGCATTGCCTGAATGTGCCGCAGTGGGGTGGGTCGGTGCAGGCCCAGCGATCTATCTATCTGTCTGCCGGCCTGCATCGCACTAAATAGACTGTATTTGCAGAAAAACTGTTGAATAAATTGAACCCAGTGGTTACAGAGGTGTGATCAAGAACCTGGGTTCAAGTCCCCAGGATGGCAACTGGGTAAAAAGCACTGTGGGTCCCTGAGCAAGGTCTTTAACCTCCAACGGCTCCCAGGGCGCCGGAATCTGGCAGCCTAGCAACTAGGATGGGTTAAATGCAGAGAAAGAATTTTTTCCACTGTGGGACTAATAAAGGATGGTTATTTGTGAGCATTAGGACTGTTGCTCTGTCAAATGAAGCTGTGTGTGCATGTGGGTAGGGGCGTGGTGGTTCGGATGGCCGCGGTAACCAAGGAAACAGAAAATGTTAGAAAATGATCCTTGCATTGTAGAAAAGAGGAACCTGGTGGACACCCTTACAGATCACCGCTCATCCTCCAACACTCTGAGTTAAAGGGCCAAGACGAACTGATTTTTGACGTTGAAAGCAGATAAAATGACTTCATTTGGTCTGTCATGAACAAACTTTTAAAAAATTTGAAGTCAATATTGTTTTATTTCTTTTTACTGCTTCAACATTTTCTATTGTGAATTTTACTTTTAAAATCTGAAATAATATAAGAGACATGGTGTTTTTGCTTTAAGAAACTGCTGTTAAAAAGAACAGCGTTCAGTATTTGCCTGCTGGACGGCTGGCTTTACTGTAGTCTCTCATCAGTGCACAATTTTTACTACTTAAGACGACAATTTACAAATCTGTGGTCACAAATTGCAAAACTGAGAACACAATCAATGAATCCATGATGAGTAAAAACTAAAAGCAATAAGAGAGATAAATAGGCAAATATATATAAATATATAGCCAAAAATAATCTATACCAATTTCTTCTAAACTGGCTTGTATTTGTGTTTTTAGCTTTCTTTTCATTGCCATAGAAAGTTGGTGTGGCCTGTTTTGTGTGGAGGCAGATTTGCTGAAGATGTCTTTCTGTCAAAAGTTCTTCTCCAAGTCGCCCACGGCCCCACGCAGGAGGGCCGAGCAGGAAATCCAACGTACTCTAATATAAATGCAGCTCATGGCATTGGAACGGTTTGAAGTAGTTTGCTTTTTTTAATGCTGAGTTTATGAATAAATGCGAAGGAATCAGAGAATCCATCAACATTTCTGCATCCTTGTCCTTAAAATGTTGTTTAAGTACATGTGCAGAATTTTAAATTCTCTTCAAAGCCACATACTGAAGTTTCAGGGTTCATTATGGTATATTATTAACCTGTTCTCATAAAACCCTGAAAAGTGACCCTGCTTCACTCATTCTTCAGTCTTTTTCATCACCATTCTCACTCTCATCATCACCAGTAGAACTGCTGTACAGAGCAGTTGGTCTGGCAGTCCTGTTCCTATGGCAACAACTGAAGTGAAACGAAGTGTTTTAGCTGCTACAGTCTAAAGATAGAGCCCTTACAAAACAACAGTTGGGCACCCCAACCACAGTCATCACATTCATCAAAGACAGGAAGAGGAGCATCAGACCAAATGAAGGGCCACAGTCGTCACTTTCACATGTCAGTCGTGTCTCAAGATAGAAGCAGAAAAATGCTCCACCACAAACACATTTCTGACCAGCATTAAGCTACACCTGGTGCCTGAAGAGCAGCTCCACGCTCAGCTGTACAAACCCAATCACCATGGTCATAAAATGTCTCATCCTGGGCTGTCAGGGAGCCCACAGCTTCAGCCCGCCTGTAAATCTACAGATAGATGCAAAGATACACTACGCTCCATAAACCCCTCCTCCACCTTCTTACACTGTCGCAAATATTATCATCATGAAGAACGTCATCTACGTCAGTGTTTCCCCGTCAGTGAGAGACGTCAGCAGCAGGGACGAAGAATTGATTTCAGGGGAGAACAGAAGTGTTTTTTATTAAACTAATCTTTCAGCTCACCGTGTTTTCTACTGGTTCTTCTAGTTTTCTGTTGCTACTTTTAAGCTTAATGTTCCTTTTTTGGTTTGACTGGTTGTAAAGCATGTGGCAAAACTATATCACCCAGTTCAATGTTTCACCTTGATAGTCAACTTCACACCAACTCAGTACCTCCAGTTCTACCTGTTTATGGAATATTATCATTTACAGAGCTCCACCCGATGGTGGGCCGGTCAAACTGGCATCACAGGAGGGAAGAAATTTAATAAAATGTCCAGTATTCAGTGTAAGTAGTCAAGTATTAAATTTTATTTTAAAAAGGTGTAACACAGAACCATTGAAATATTTATTTATTTTTTTTTTGTAAATGAAAAGTGAACAGCAAACCACATAAGGGTCAACATGATGACCTCAACCAAAGTTTCCAAACACATATTGTCTGCGATCATTGGCAGAAATAAATTCCTGGCAGGTTCTTCGTCTTCAAGGATCAACTCTTCATGTTGGTGACCAACGGCCACGTTAAGGTGTTTCTGCCTCATGCAGGTGTGAAGCAGGTCTTTAACCTCCTCAGTGCTGGAGCTCCTCTCAGCTTTAACAACAGCCTCACAAGGACCTCCACCTGGTTAGCAAGGACCTCCACCTGGTCGACAAGGACCTCCGCCTGGTTAACAAGAACCTCCACCTGATAAACAAGGACCTCCACCTGGTTAACAAGGACCTCCACCTGGTCAACAAGGACCTCCACCCGATCAACAAGGACCTCCACCTGGTTAACAAGGACCTCCACCCGATCAACAAGAACCTCCACCCGATCAACAAGAACCTCCACCCGATCAACAAGGACATTCACCTGCTTAACAAGGACCTTCACCCGATCAAAAAGGACCTCCACCCGATCAACAAGTACCTCCACCTGGTAAACAAGGACCTCCACCTGGTAAACAAGGACCTCCATCTGGTCAACAAGAACCTCCACCTGGTAAACATAGACCTCCTCCTGGTTAACAAGGACCTCCACCTGGTGAACAAGAACCTCCACCTGGTAAACATAGACCTCCTCCTGGTTAACAAGGACCTCCACCTGGTGAACATAGACCTCCGCCTGGTTAACAAGGACCTCCACCTGGTCAACAAGGACCTCCACCTGGTTAACAAGGACCTCCATCTGGTCAACAAGGACCTCCACCTGGTAAACATAGACCTCCGCCTGGTTAACAAGGACCTCCACCTGGTGAACATAGACCTCCGCCTGGTTAACAAGGACCTCCACCTGGTTAACAAGAACCTCCACCTGGTAAACACAGACCTCTGCCTGGTTAACAAGGACCTCCACCTGGTAAACATAGACCTCCACCTGGTTAACAAGGACCTCCACCCGGTAAACAAGGACCTCCACCTGGTAAACATAGACCTCCACCTGGTTAACAAGGACCTCCACCTGGTAAACAAGGACCTCCACCTGGTTAAGAAGGACCTCCACCCGATCAACAAGGACCTCCACCTGGTTAACAAGGACCTCCACCCGATCAACAAGGACCTCCACCTGGTTAACAAGGACCTCCACCTGGTAAACAAGGACCTCCACCTGGTCAACAAGGACCTCCACCCGATCAACAAGGACCTCCACCTGGTTAACAAGGGCCTCCACCTGGATAACAAGGACCTCCACCTGGTTAACAAGGACCTCCACCCGATCAACAAGGACCTCCACCTGGTTAACAAGGACCTCCACCCGATCAACAAGGACCTCCACCTGGTTAACAAGGACCTCCACCTGGTAAACAAGTACCTCCACCTGGTCAACAAGGACCTCCACCTGGTAAACAAGGACCTCCATCTGGTCAAAAAGAACCTCCACCTGGTAAACATAGACCTCCACCTGGTTAACAAGGACCTCCACCTGGTGAACATAGACCTCCGCCTGGTTAACAAGGACCTCCACCTGGTTAACAAGAACCTCCACCCGATCAACAAGGACCTCCACCCGATCAACAAGTACTTCCACCTGGTAAACATAGACCTCCACCTGGTTAACAAGGACCTCCACCTGGTAAACAAGGACCTCCACCTGGTAAACATAGACCTCCACCTGGTTAACAAGGACCTCCACCTGGTTAACAAGGACCTCCACCCGATCAACAAGGACCTCCACCTGGTTAACAAGGACCTCCACCCGATCAACAAGGACCTCCACCTGGTTAACAAGGACCTCCACCTGGTAAACAAGGACCTCCACCTGGTTAACAAGGACCTCCACCCGATCAACAAGGACCTCCACCTGGTTAACAAGAGCCTCCACCTGGTTAACAAGGACCTCCACCCGATCAACAAGGACGTCCACCTGGTCAACAAGGACCTCCACCCGATCAACAAGGACCTCCACCTGGTTAACAAGGACCTCCACCTGGTAAACAAGGACCTCCACCTGGTCAACAAGGACCTCCACCTGGTAAACATGGACCTCCATCTGGTCAACAAGAACCTCCATCTGGTCAACAAGAACCTCCACCTGGTTAACAAGGACCTCCACCTGGTTAACAAGGACCTCCACCCGATCAACAAGGACCTCCACATGGTTAACAAGGACCTCCACCTGGTAAACAAGAACCTCCACCTGGTCAACAAGGACCTCCACCTGGTAAACAAGGACCTCCACCTGGTCAACAAGGACCTCCACCTGGTAAACAAGGACCTCCATCTGGTCAACAAGAACCTCCACCTGGTTAACAAGGACCTCCACTCGATCAACAAGGACCTCCACCTGGTTAACAAGGACCTCCACCCGATCAACAAGGACCTCCACCTGGTTAACAAGGACCTCCACCTGGTAAACAAGGACCTCCACCTGGTTAACAAGGACCTCCATCCGATCAACAAGGACCTCCACCCGGTTAACAAGGACCTCCACCTGGTTAACAAGGACCTCCACCCGATCAACAAGGACCTCCACCTGGTTAACAAGGACCTCCATCCGATCAACAAGGACCTCCATCTGGTCAACAAGAACCTCCACCTGGTAAACAAGGACCTCCACCTGGTAAACAAGGACCTCCACCTGGTTAACAAGGACCTCCATCTGGTCAACAAGAACCTCCACCTGGTAAACATAGACCTCCGCATGGTAAACAAGGACCTCCACCTGGTTAACAAGGACCTCCACCCGATCAACAAGGACCTCCACCTGGTAAAAAAGGACCTCCACCTGGTCAACAAGAACCTCCTCCTGGTAAACACAGACCTCCACCTGGTTAACAAGAACCTCCACCTGGTAAACATAGACCTCTGCCTGGTTAACAAGGACCTACACCTGGTAATCAAGGACCTCCAGCTGGTAAACATAGACCTCCACCTGGTTAACAAGGACCTCCACCTGGTAAACAAGGACCTCCACGTGGTCAACAAGGACCTCCACCTACTTAACAAGGACCTCCACCTGGTAAACATAGACCTCCACTTGGTTAACAAGGACCTCCACCTGGTCAACAAGGACCTCCAACTGGTAAACATAGACCTCCGCCTGGTTAACAAGGACCTCCACCTGGTCAACAAGGACCTCCACCTGGTTAACAAGGACCTCCACCTGGTAAACAAGGACCTCCCCCTGGTAAACATAGACCTCCACCTGGTTAACAAGGACCTCCACCTGGTCAACAAGGACCTCCACCTGGTTAGCAAGGACCTCCACCCGATCAACAAGGACCACCACCTGGTAAACATAGACCTCCATCTGGTAAACAAGGACCTCCACCTGGTAAACATAAACCTCCACCTGGTAAATATCAACCTCCACCGCGTTGACAAGGACCTCCACCCAATCAACAAGGACCTCCACCTTGTAAACATAGACCTTCACCCCATCAACAAGGACCTACACCTGGTAAACATAGACCTCCACCCAATCAACAAGGATCTCCACCTGGTCAAGGACCTCCACCTGGTAAACATAGACCTCCACCTGGTTAACAAGGACCTCCACCCGATCAACAAGGACCTCCACCTGGTAAACATAGACCTCCACCTGGTTAACAAGGACCTCCACCTGGTCAAAAAGACCTCCAACTTTAGGCAGCATACCTCTAAGGATGTCTGGTGTTTGAACTTTGGAAGCTCTGATCCAGATTATCATCACTTTAATTTGTCAGAACGTTTAATGTCATGACTAACATGTTCATTCATTCAACCTCAACTCTGAGCCTCCAGCCTCTTCTTCATCTCCAGCTTCTTCTCCTCCATCTCCTCCAGCTTCTCCTACTCTCCCCCCTCCAGCATTTCCTCCTGCATCTACTGCTGCATCTCTACTATCCGTCTCCTGACAAAAATATAATGTTGCCGACATGAACAGTGGGACAACTTGAGCAGCAACAATCACCAATTTTGATGATACAGTTAAAGAGGAAAAACTTCACAATTATCATTAGTTTGGATGTATAAAAATCCCATTTGTATATATTATATTTTTCCCTTTTAAATAATAAAAATAACAATACATTTTATTTATCAGAACTTCCAATGAAAGAATACACTTTACAAGATTATTGTGAGCTTTGTAAATGATGAGGAGGATCTTAAAGTGGATCTGCTGCTTTATGGAGGCAATGAAGGTTTTGCAGAATGGGTGTAACACATTTCTCTGAGTAACTTACACTTTGACTTTTAAAAAAGTCTTGTACGTCCACTTTTCTGTTTTTAGACATCCTGGCTGCACCTAATTACCAAACACACATATGCACACAAACACATGCACACATGGACACAGATTGTAAACGAAACTTCTGATATTACATCCTTCCAGCTGACGTGATCCAGGCAGAACAAACACACAACTTCCAGCAGCATGCGGACTCCTGACCGCAGACTAGGTGTGCAAGCAAGGTGGAGTGACAGCGGGGACAGCCAATCACACAAGAAGAATGGAGGAGCTTGTGGGCGGTCTAAACTAAGGAAAACAGGCTTCAGCTTGAGCAGCCGTTTTTTCGCTTGGTCCTGGTGCTTGACCGGTCTCTGTTTACTATAGCGAAACATTGTTTTTGGACAGTAAAAAGTGCAGAGGACCAAAACGGCCTTTTGAAAAAGTGCAGGAGACATGTCCCCTGTGTCCCCCCTAAAAACAGTAACCTCTTCCAGTCTGAGACATCAGAAAAAGACATATGATGTGTCACCAGTTGTGACCTTCCAGTGCTCAGGTGGTTCCCAGAGCTGACCTCAGCACTCCTAAACTTATCAGAAACTCAGTAAATGAGTGTTTGGTGGGTTGTATACCCCTTTTAAATGGAGCCACATGTAGAAGGAAAATGTATGTGTGTAAGCAGCAGGGTGAGTATGTGGGTTGTGTTCATGGTAAAACTGTCCAGATCTTCTCTGAAAACAGCTGGTTCTGCTGTTTGTGTCATTTATTAGATCAAATGATTGAAGTTTGTACAAGGTATTCATCAAAGTAGTGCTGTGCCCTTAAAAAGGGTAATAATGGGAAGAGTTAAATAATGAACACCAGCACACAGTTGTCCTGTTCACTGGCCTGCAATAAGTTGCTTTTTTCTTTAAACATAATGTATTCTCATCACCTATTTGTAGCAAATCCAATGATCATGCCAGCGCATTCCTTCTTCCTGTCTATTTAGTCAGAAAACTTTGTAAAATGTGGATTCAACTGACAAAGTTTATGAGAAAAAAAGTTACAATTTCTTGCTAAACTATGAAAGTTTTGCTCTCTAATAACATAATTTTGTGTGCATGTGTCCTTTCACCACTGATATCCATCTACATTCCTCCGTTAATCTAAGTTTGGGTTACGGAGGTGGCAGACTTTCCCTTTCACCTGCCACTTCCTTCCAGCTTGTCTGGCCATTTCTCTCAGTTTTTCTGGAGGAAATGGCCAGATGAGTATTAGCTTAGCTGAAGATCTATCATTAAACCTAAAACTTTTATTTCTGAAACATTTTCAATTTGCTCTCCATCTATATCAACTGGTTTGTGTGTGTGTTTGATTTATAATTTCCAAATAACATCACTTTAGTTTTATTTAAATTTAAGGATAATTTTATTACTTTCTAACCTTTTTTTAATTTTACTAATTTACAGTGTTAATGAGTCAGTCAAAATTGTGTTTCTCAATTTAATACTTAGCTTAGCTTAGGGTCTATACAGACCCCCGGGGACACCACCAGCAATGTCAAGACGTCTGGAAGAGAGATCTTCAATTTGAACATATTGTATTCTGTCGCTTAAATAACTTTTTACCCATTTCCCAGCCAGCCCCCGTATTTCATATTGTTTTAATTTCTTAAGTAACATCTATGATTGATTGATCAATAAAAATTCCTATAACATATTTTTTATTGTCCAGGGCTTTAGATATTTCTTCTGAAGCATCAGTTATGGCCATTGAGGTGAATCTATTGGTCCTGGTCTTCACTATTTAAATTGTGCTTATTTACATTTCTTTTTTTTTAACAAGCAGTCAAATACTTTTTCAAGGATTTTAAAAAACTGATGAAAAAGTGAAACAGGTCTGTAATTTGTGAATTCATGCTTATTTCCATTTTTATACACTGGTATGACACTAAAATTTTTCATTTTTCTTGGAATAAAACCACTTTGAAGCGTGTTAGAGGTGTTATCAGGGTTCAAAATTAACACTTGCCAGGTGCAAAATGTGAGTAAATTTTTTGTTTGGCGAGTAAATCTCAGAGGGTATCCGCCAAATGGCGAGTAAATGTTTGTATCAAATTAGCCATGTTTTTCAGTCTCCTTTTGGTGGATTTCTTCTTTATGTTCCTCTGCTGTCTGCATGTATGAACAACACGCACGTACACAAACAGGCACTGACGCAAACACTCGCATGTGACACGAGAATGCGCTGCACTGTTTTAGTTCTGTTTACTGTTTAGCTAAAGCTAATGAAGTAGGTAAATATGTGGAGATTTTTAGCAGGAGTCGACCAGCTTTCCAAAAGAAAACATGGTGAACTGGAGGATAAATCAGCAGGTTACAGCCCCAACCAGAAAGTTCAGTGAAAAGTGATGGTTTGGATATAGCGGCTCCTTCTGTCTGCTTCACGGCCCAGTTCCACTTGCTTCTCACACGCCTGTAGGCAGTAACACACCTGCGCGAGCTGAATGTAGGCGGTAACACACCTGCGACAGCCGACTGTAGGCGGTAACACGCCTGCTCGAGCCGACTGTAGGCGGTAACACGCCTGCTCGAGCCGACTGTAGGCGGTAACACGCCTGCGCGAGCCGACTGTAGACTGTAACACGCCTGCGCGTGCCGACTGTAGGCGGTAACACGCCTGCTCGAGCCGACTGTAGGCGGTAACACGCCTGCTCGAGCCGACTGTAGGCGGTAACACGCCTGCGCGAGCCGACTGTAGACGGTAACACGCCTGCGCGTGCCGACTGTAGGCGGTAACACGCCTGCTCGAGCCGACTGTAGGCGGTAACACGCCTGCTCGAGCCGACTGTAGGCGGTAACACGCCTGCGCGAGCCGACTGTAGGCGGTAACACGCCTGCTCGAGCTGACTGTAGGCGGTAACACACCTGCGCGAGCCGACTGTAGGCGGTAACACACCTGCACGTGCCGACTGTAGACGGTAACACACCTGCACGAGCCGACTGTAGACGGTAACACACCTGCGCGTGCCGACTGTAGACGGTAACACACCTGCGCGAGCCCACTGTAGACGGTAACACACCTGCCGACTGTAGGCGGTAACACACCTGCGCACGCCGACTGTAGGCGGTAACACAACTGCGTGTGCCGACTGTAGATGGTAACACACCTGCGCGAGCCGACTGTAGGCGGTAACACACCTGCGCGAGCCGACTGTAGACGGTAACACATCTGCGCGAGCCGACTGTAGACTGTAACACACCTGCCGACTGTAGGCGGTAACACGCCTGCGCGAGCCGACTGTAGACGGTAACACACCTGCGCGAGCCGACTGTAGACTGTAACACACCTGCCGACTGTAGGCGGTAACACACCTGCGCAAGCCGACTGTAGACGGTAACACACCTGCGCGAGCCGACTGTAGACGGTAACACACCTGCGCAAGCCGACTGTAGACGGTAACACACCTGCGCGAGCCGACTGTAGACGGTAACACACCTGCGCGAGCCGACTGTAGACGGTAACACACCTGCGCGAGCCGACTGTAGACGGTAACACACCTGCGCGTGCCGACTGTAGGCGGTAACACACCTGCGCGAGCCGACTGTAGACTGTAACACACCTGCGCGTGCCGACTGTAGACGGTAACACACCTGCGCGTGCAGACTGTAGACGGTAACACACCTGCGCGTGCAGACTGTAGGCGGTAACACACCTGCGCGAGCCGCACTGTCAGCACAGCAGCACTCTGTTGGAAGTGATGTTAGCCTGTTAGCTTAGCTTAGCTGTTTACAACCTGAAGGGTGACGACAGCTGCATAATGGGGCTGACATGACTCCGTGAGACTAGGAACAGGTCAACTGATTAGCTTATCAGTATAATAATAATGATACTTATTATTATTGTATTGATCAGTTATTAAGTTCATTATTATTATTATATCAGCTTTTATGATGATTAATAAGCTATTTATATTCAATGTTATGGATTTGTCATGGATCAGATCAATAAGCTTTAAATTTATTTATTATCAATTTTTGTTAAGTGTATTTTTTAAACAATAAAATAAAAAGCAGATATCAGGGAGTATGAATAATCTGACGGGACAGTGCTTATTATATAGAGAAGTAAATATTTCAATAAAGTTATTTTAAGCTATTTCTTTCTCTGTTTCTTTGCATTTAGTGTTCCAGTCTTGTAACCTTAAATTGTCATTAATTGCTTCTTCAGTTTGTACTTTCACTATGAACTATGACTTTATATACAGTATATATAGTATTCATCAGCAGGGGCGCTGCCAGAGATTTTGGGCCCCATGAAGAGAAACTGAAGTGGGCCCCTCCTCTGAAAATTTTGATACTGTAATACATAAATTAGCAATTTTAATGATATTTTGACCATCATACCTATATTTGTGAAAAGAAAAACATGACAGTGAGGCTACTTGGTAGGAGAAGCACTAAAAATTAGAGATGTGATGTTCATGAACGAATCGATTCTTTTGAAAGGCTCTTTTAAATGAACGATGGGAACCGATTCTGTGAGCCGTTCATTTGTGAACCATTCTTTTTAAATACAATTTTTTTACACTGCCTTCATCAAATGAAATCAAATAAAACTTTATTTATAAAGCGCTTTTCATGCTATATGCAACACAAAGTTCTTTACATGATTAAAAACATAAGAATAAAAACACTCAATAAATCTTTCACACAGTCACACGCACACACGTATACACACACACACACCAAGCCCAACCCCACCCCACCCCCCTTTGAGCTAAAAATGAATGAATGAATAAATAAGTAAATAAGAAGTAGTACAGTTGAGTAAAATGAAAATAAAATAAATAACATTTGTGACATCATAGAAGTCTGATGTCCAACACGCTCCATTCATGTGAAGCATCTATGGGCAGATAGTATTGTTTGGAAACAAATACTGTGAGTTCTATCCAAAACATTTACTAGAATTTACACTGACTGCTCAGGTTTATCCTTTTTTAATATATATTTTCCTATAATTATTTAATCTTGCATAGTAGCTTTCATATAGGTACATATTTTGATTATTTGTCATTCTTATATATTGTGAAATTTTGTAAGATATTGTGAGAACGAGCCAGTCTTTTGAATGGCTCTTTGAAAGGAACGGCTCCTCAAGATCCGGCTCCCTTCAAAGAGCCATAAATCCCATCTCTACTAAAAATACAATGAAGTTCATTTAGATTCAGTTATTTGCTGCACTTTACTACTTTATATTTAAAAACCCATCTCTCTTTTTTTAAATACTTAAACAATTAATTATCTCAAGATCAATTACTTAAAATACAAAACTTAAATACAAAATAACCTCTTCCATGAAAATGAAATGCATTTATAATCTGTGGAGAAACAAATCAAATCTCAACTAAAACACCATCAAAAACAAAATGGCAGCTCATTTTTTATGATTTATTGTATTGTGAGTGTTATCATTGAACATTATCACTGAACAAGAGGCAACAAAAAATTAATAAAAATAAATTATTAATTAAATCAGAAGCCAATGGTAAAATAAATTAGGTAGGCTCATAAACAAAAACTAGCAGGACCTCACATGGTTTATTGTTTTATATGAACTGAATGTAAAACGGTCACAAGCAAACCTCTGTGGAGATTTACAGCCGAACAACGGCTGGGAGCATCTTTAAAATTAAATAATCACATTTTAAAAGATAGAACTTTGTGTAAGATATCAAGGAGTGGTAAAGGTGCACTATTGCTGAGTCAAGCTTTTGCAATCTCATTGCTCAGCCTTTTTAACCAAGAGCCCAACGTGGAGTTTTCTCCCTGGAAAACCACTTATCAAGTCCTGAAGTCCAGCTTTCTGTTCTATCAGCTGTTCTATCATATAGTATCTCCAATCATGTAATGTCATGTGTAACAAAATCACAATCATTATTTCTGGGGGCCTCCCACTATTTGTTTTACTTAAAGGTGCTTTCAGTGGTTTCACCAACAATGTGAAGGGAAACTGATCTGACTACCAATCCTCCACGTCATCGTCTCCTCATGTAGCAACCCATGAAGTCTAACTTATCTCCAGATCTGTAGACGCACAGGTGAAGCATTAGTGGGGAAACATATATGATGGTATATGGTTGTTGCTAGTTAATCTTCTGATATCTAGAAAATGTAAATATTTCTTTGGTTGGATTGAAAGCAGTCACCCAGTCTGCTGCACTAGAAATGTCTCTGTTCCTACTGCAAAGCAGGAGGATGAGTCCAAACTACTGACCTGACCTAGAAAACCTGGAAAATAAATGCAAACTATTTTTATTTAATATTAATAATTCAGAACAATTTTTCTATTATATCATGTTTTTCTCTACAATCATCAATTAATTCTGCACTCAGCTGCTCACCTCTTAGGTGAGGTGGGGAGGGGAGGGGGGAGACATGTTTAGGTGGGGCGGGGGGGAGGGGTCAGGCAGCATCTGCTTCAGCTGCTCTCGTGTCTGTTCGAACATGCGTGATGTTTTTTAGCAGCTTGCTAATCGTTTACCTGCGTTGATTATTTGATTAAAACAGTGAAATGAATAAAATCCAGAGTTTTCTTCAGGAATATGAGCTAATATGGAGTAAAGTGAGCTAGCTTATATGGTCAAAGTTTAGAAGAGACAACAAGCTGTTCCACAACTTTCCATCAGACGAGCTAACGGACCACCTCGCCTCTGAAAGAACTGGGTGACGTACTGTCCATCCCTCTGTTCTCTCTCCAGTCTCAGCTTCTTCTATTCTTTTCAAACTTCCCCATTTTTGAGGCATCCTGACGTTTTACCATCCACTTGCTGTCTGTCTGTTGCTGCAGCTGATGGAGCAGCTGATGGAGCAGGTGATGGAGCAGGTGGACTGAACCATTTAAGGGAAATATAGAGGAGGGGGAGCCCTAGAATCTTCCTTTACACCCCCTTTTTGGCACCCCAGTTCATCAGAATATAAATTATATATATATATGTATATATATATATATATATATATATATATACATATACATATGCGTGTGTGTGTGTGTGTCTGATGACATAAAAAACATATGCAGCCACAGAAAAAAAGTTTTTACAGAACAAGCCAAACAGATTAATAACACAACAGTATAAATCACACATTTTCTAGAACATGCAATAAGTTAAACAAAGGAAACGAAGCTACAAATAACACGTTAGATGTTTTTCACAGTGTATATTGGGGTATACTGAAAGAATGAAACACCAGCGCTCAGTTCTGGTCATCTGTAATAAGTGAGGGAAAATGTAACATAGATTAACACAAGCAAAGCATACAGCAGCCTCTGCTAGCTGTCTCCATCTGATGCATAAACAGTCAAACTAATCAGCATAGGAATTCAAAATGTTAAAAACTGTCACAGTAGCACTAGTTAACTTTCTGACGTTAAAACTCTGAGTTTCTGACTTATTTTCGATGACACACTGACATCCTTTATGTACATTACTGGAGTTGCCGTTGTGTTGCAGCGTGCCAAGACTCAGAAACCACACTTCACTACTTTTTCCTATCCTGGAGCATCACTTTTTGAAGATGATGCCGAAATAGACATCATTAGAGGTGATCTCAGAGGTAAAACAGGATGAAGATTATGTCGGATTAGCCGTTGTTAGGTGGTGGGGTCCGTATGTGCCAGGGGCCTGGGCCGGCCCGGATGTGCTGCCATGGTATGGGTTGGTGCATGACCTGGTGTCTGGTTGCCGCCCTGGGACCCAGGGTATGGCCCGAGGGCAGGAGGCGTGTAGGCGTTTGAAGGGGGGCTGAGTGGGGTTCGGGGGATTATAGGGGGAGGTGCCCATTTTGCCGCTATGAGGCTGGACAGGGCAAGTTAAAAAAAAGGTGAGATCCCAGAAAAGAGATGGGAGGGAGACCATACCGGATTCTCCTCGGCATTTCCTTTTGACTTTCAGCTCTGTAAAAACATCTTCCACTTGGGTTACACCTGTAATAGTAGATGTTCGTGGTGTGCAGAGCAGGCAGTGTTTATATTTATTTTTATTAAGGTAAAAAAGTTTATTTCTCATTGTATTCTGCTAACATTTTAAAAAGCTGTAAAAATTATTTAAAGTTTTTCTTTCCAGTTCAACCACAGATAAGGAGTAGCTGAGTAGGAACAAAGATGAATAACTGGATCATCACCATTCTGACCAAACATGTACTTCAATACTACCAAGTCCTGTTTTACCAAAAAATACCAAACCTTCAGACAGGAAAAATAAAAATAAAAACTTTAGCATATATCCAAATAAAAATTAAAATAGATTTAAAATAGTTATATTAATAGTTATAAACAGAGAACAAACATCACTTCTGACCGGCAATTTTATACATGCATACAATTTTGGGGATTGAATAATTTATGAACATAAAGTAAAGATGTCAGTGCTGATTTCACCTGATTCGCTCCGTACAAGCTTGGACCACCAGATGTCAGCATTGGTCCACATGGACGACCTGAGGCGACTGAAGCTCTGAGCTTTGGGTCAAACTGAGACACCAAGAAGCGTTCAGACTCTGGAAATACAGAATATCTACAAAGCACACTACAGATTGCACGTTTGTGTTAAATACAGCATCTAAAGCTGGATATTAACTTGTGTCGTATGGATCAATGCAAATAAATGACTTCCTTTATTTGGTATACTGTACTTTGCTAGAAAGCAAGATGTTGTTGGAACTTAGTCCTGATCCATCTGACACAAAACCTGGTGCAGACATGAAAGAAAGATTTCATTAGGATTGCTGTGCTTTGTGTCAGAAAGAAGGAAAGACAGACACAAGTCTGTCCATTTCCACAAGCAAATAAAATGTTTTGAGTTGTTTTTATTCAGCATTTCAGCCAGAGAGGAAGAACAGGAGAGGAAGACGAGCACATTTCTTATCCATTTATGCTAAAAGTTAAACCTGCAGGTTATATAAATGTCCCATTAAGCTCACAGTTCCAATACCAAGGTTACAACAAAAGAAGCCAACATTGTGTATTTTCATTATTTATTTATAGATTGCTGGGATGTGAGAACAGAAACGAACTCGGTTTTACCTCTGTTGTACTTAAAATTCAGGCATTGTCTATTTTCTCCAACAGCTGTTCCTGTTTGGCTGCTGGATGTGAGGCACAGAGCTTTGGAGTTTTTTTTTTTGTTTTTTTTTTTGCCACCATGTACTTTGAGACATGGACCCTGTTGCTATGGAAACCTAAAAGATGAAAGATTGAAATTACAACAGAGGAGAGGCTGGTTAAAACAGATAAATAAAAAGGGATTGGATCAGAAAATATGTCGAGGATACTTGTGACGGGTTTCAGCAGGACACTTTTCTGTTAATCTCTCTTACCATAGATTCACATGTCTTGAAAAGTGATGGAAAGATCATTGTTTTATATAAGATATTTGAGTTTTTGCCATATTGGCTAGAGCATGAAGCATTTGGGCTATATTTATGAGGTTCATATAGTACTTTACGTTTTCCTGACATGTTACAGCTGGTTTTAGGCCCAGAGTGGTGGAGAAAGATGCTGAAGGTCAATGAGGGTTTGACTGTGTGGTAAGTGACGTGTCCAGTGAGCAGTTGTCAGACAAGACCACCTTGGGACTTTCACCGAAGGAAATCTACCTCAACGGTATTCAGGTTTGTTTACAAGACTTTGGAGACAAGTTCTGTGTAAAAATATATATATTAATTTATCGTGAAACAAAACCAGGATAAAATGCAGCCAGGCTTGCTGGTTGTGGAGCAGGCAAAAAATTAAGGGCATCCAACAAATAACTAACTGAATGAATGACAAAAAGGAAAAATAACAAAACAAACTCACCCCACAATAAACCACTCAGTGCCACCAACACCAGTTCGTGTCGTTCAAATGCTCACAGCAAAAAGGAGATGCCACCACCAGGAAGGCCTGTCCACCACCTGGAGAGAAAACCCAGCTGCAAAAAATTAACAGAACATGGTCAATAAAATTAAAACAACTTCCACAAAAAAGTATATAAAAACAGCAGCCTTTAAAAGCCACGTCCGGCAAGTCCAAAACTCCAGTGCTGTCCTTAGAGTAGCCTGCCAGCTGATCGCCAGGACATAACAGACAAACGGACCACCTGCCAGACCGTCAACAGGGCAAAGCAGCAAATCTCATGTAGGCAGGGCGACATAGGGCAGCAACTGACTTGTGGGAGCCGAAGGCAGAATGGATTGTTGGTACTACTGGAGCAGGTGTCCACCTGGGTCCTCTGTGTCGATCAGAACAGGGTTCCACCTGGAAGGAAGCTTTTGGCCACAACCCACTGACTGCAGTTACCAGTCAAGCCAACGTTTCTAGATACCAGGGCAGGAGGAGATCTTTTGGCAGGTTCCCCTTCGGTTTCCAATGCCAAAGCAATTGCAGAGCGAGCCCGACATTACTGCAACAACATAATCATATATGTGAGGGGCACCGTGCAGCCATTGGCTGAACGCTAAATGTAGTCATCTCACCTGAATCTAATCAGCGCGCGTAGATGCAGTGACCCGGCGCTCTTCTTCAGTTAGCAGTGACTTATTGAGAAGGACTTACACTCAAACCAAACTTGTCACCCTGAAACTGACTGACTGGACCCAGAAGGGTTTGTTCCCGGAGACAATACGCAGAGGAGAACAAATGGAGAGAAAACGACGATGGTGCTGTGAAAGAAGTGGGGCTAGCAAGCATCAGAGCTAGGCTAACTGTGTCCCCTAGCATCTCTAGCATTTTCCTCACCAATACCCGTTGCCTAGCAAACAAATAACCTGGCTGCACCTAAACATCCTGGACAAAGCTGTGGAGCTATAATCGTCCAGTAAAATCAGACATCAGACTCTGGTAAGACAAGAGGAGGAGGTGTGTGTGTGTGTGTGTGTGTGTGTCGATATCAACAATAGCTGGTGCACAGACCCTGTTGTCATTGAGAGACATTGTTGTCCAGACCAGGATTTTCTACTGTTTAAGGGTAGATCTTTCTGCCAAGAGAAATCACAATTGTGTTTGTAGCTACTGTGTACATCCACCCACGAGCTAATGCGTAAGCTACAAGACAGCATCAGCAAACAGCAAACTTCTGAAGACTGTGCTTCCCAGATTTGACAAGAGCATGGTCAATAAAACCAGAGAGGGCAGAACACTAGTAGATCAGGTCTACACGATCATCTCTGGAGCCTACAAAGCCTGACCCTCCCCCCACCTCAGACACTTAAGGTCCATTTATGCTCGACACAGAAGACGGATATGCAAACAGACAGACAGTTTCATCCATCTTCAGTGTTGGTTACATGTGTAATTTGGTCTGTTTTCAGGGAGCTTAGCTATCCGTTACTTTGGGGGCAGTGCTGAGCAGAATAGCTGACATGCAACCAAAAGAAACAAACCAGAGAAGAAGAAGAAGAGCTTTTGAAGAAAGAATATATGCAAGTTTTTAGGGCGTGTTGGGTGGTTGGAAACAACTTTATAGCAATGCATTAACTCCGCTAAATGGTGTCTAAAACGGACGTCAGCTCACAAGAGTGAACTCAGCACTGCCCACTAGTGGAGGAACTGACTAAACAACCATGGCTATGCAAAAGACGCATGGAAGTATGAGGATGGTGACATATGACACCATCTGAAACGGACATTGCTCTTTACGTATGTAAGGAAGCATAAATGGACCTCTTGACCACCTTGCCCTGGCCTGTGTGAGCGGCTGGAAACAGTGACACAATGACCACAGTATCCAATACAAAAAGTTTTTTTTTATTTTTACCAGACATAGATTGACAGGAACTCACTCCTTCCTTTTGCAGAGCAGTTACGTCACCACCACCAGCCACACCCAAATTTATCTCCTGCTGCTGATTGGACTGAACCACTTCCAACAGGTGTTTCTTCAATTATAAAAACAAACCTCTTCTGCTAAAACTATCCCATACAAAATCCTAACAATATTTACATCCCTAAGTATTTAATAACCCAAAAACAAAGTAAACCCAAAACCAATACAAATAACCTGCTTTTAACTCCCTGGTCTCATGGTCTCTCCCAAACCATAAAAGAGTGTCCAGGCCACCGGAAACCCATTTGCCCTGGAGAGAACATGAGTCAGGTGAGTCAACACCATTACACTATTAATTTACCTTTAAAAACACTTCACATCTACACACGATGTTCCTTAATTAATAATTGTCTTTCACAGGTATCTGCAAGACAAAAATCAGATATATTAGTACTCCCTTCAATATATAAACATTCTGTGTGTGACTGATTCTTTGAATGCCAAACTGTGAATTAAAGTCCATAAAGGTGCATAAACAGACTTATTACAATAATTATTCTACAGTCCAGGTAACGAACCTCTGCTTCGTTACAACCAGCTTACAAGCCCCACATCTGCAGGTCCAAGTCACAGCACAGGTCAGTGCAGTGCTAGACTGAGGAGGCCAGGCTGTCCTTGCAAGACCGTTTTGATGACACCACATGGAAGCTCTGAACATCCAGACATTGAGCTCCACCTTTGTGCTGTACATACATCAGCTTCTGCATGGACAATGTAACAACGAAACAGGTCAAACTATTCCCCAACTAGAAACACTGATTCAACACAACTATCAGAGCACTGCTCCGGACCAGGGATTCAGCTCTGAGGTCAGAGAGATAGGGAGGCCTACAAGAAGGTTAGGGTGGACCTGAACAATGGCATCAAGGCTGCTAAAGTAAAGTACAAAGAGCAGATAGAGGCCAACTTCAGGGAAAAACAATCCCTGCTCCATGTGGCAGGGTTTCCAAAACATGACAGACTACAAACAATACCACAATCCCCTCCCCCCTGCAGACACCTCTCTCCTTGACCAGCTTAACACCTTTTTTTTTCAGGCTTTGAGGAGGACAGCAGACAGGCAAAGGACACCCACCTGACCCTAACAGAGCATGACAAACCCCTCACTCTCCAACACTACCAGGTACTGCAGGCCCTGCGTAGCAGTGACCACCAGCAGAGCAAAGCACCAGGAACAGCTGGAGTATCAGGGAGGGTTTAGAAATCATGCCCTCATCAGCTTGCTGCAGTATTCACTAACATCTTCAACTGCTTGCTACGAGCCAAAGTTCCCACCTGTCTGAAAACTGCCACCATAATCCCTGTCCCCAAAACAACTGCCATCACAGGGCTGAATGATTACTGGCCCGTTCCGCCTTGTTTGGAATTCAAACTGCGATAAAATGCATTTTTTAATGCATTAATTTTTTTGTAACTAAAGACAATCTATGTAACGACATCCAGTGTTTCAAATCAGTACTGCAGTCCTGTAACGTTAGCCTTCATTAACTTCTTTAGCCATTCACCTGTTCACTAGCTTGGACAACACTTTTTAAAATGTATTGCTTATTGCAGCCTGATGCCAATCTCAGTTTTGAGATGGAGACAATGCCTCTTGGTTAGGTGCCTCTCAGACGAGCGATAGAGGCCAGAGAGGACCAGCTACATTAGAGGGAGGAGAGGAAGAGTGTTCTGCTCCTGTTGTTAACAAAGGAAGATAAGCAGGAAAGTCTGCAGGTCCTGAACACCGGCTAAGAGGAAGAGGATGGAGAGGAAGAAAAACCTCAGTAAACCCGCCTTTATTCACTTCATCACTGGGACCTCATTGATCAATTATGTGTACATACAGAAGTGTGCGTAGTGTATGCGTATGAACATTCCCAAGCAAAGTATGGGATTTATCAACTTGTACTTGTGTGTAGGAAAATGTGTGAATTTAAGCACAATTCTTACCATGCTTAAGCACAAAACCCATGTTGGAGCGAGACAAAACGCACCACAGCCATTCCAGTGCTCGTCCAGCTCCTGTCTGCTCTGGGATTCTTGGCCTCCGGTACATTTCAACAGGAGATTAGAGACATATGCGGCATTTCACAGCCGGCACTAAGCAAAACTATGCTGGCAGTGTTGGATGCAAACATTTCTCTGGCCCCAACTTAACATCCATTTCCCCCACAGACCTCACCAAGAAGCTGAAATTAAACAAGGATTTCAGCCATTGCCGGATTCCCAAACATAACTGGAGCCATAGATTGCACCCACAGCTAAATAAAAGCACTATCAAACAATGAATTCAGCTCCACGAACAGGAAAGTTTTATTTCATTAATGTCCAACTAATCTGCGATCCCCAAAGTTTCTGTTAAATGTTGTTTCCCAATGGTTTGGAGCAGGGGTGTCAAACTCCGGTCCTCAAGGGCCGGAGTCCTGCAGGTTTTCATTGTTTCCCTGATCTAACACACCTGACTGAAATGAATGGGTTATTTTGAAGAAATTGACAAGAAGCTGTTGGATCCATTTCATTCAGGTGTGTTGGAACAAGGAAATAAAAACCCCGTAGCCCTCGAGGACCAGAGTTTGACACCCCTGGTCTGGAGGAAGCACAGCTCAATTCTTCGTTTGCCTCCAAGCAGGAGCTGCTGAGGGTGATTGGTGTTACAGCATTTCAAGATTCATTTCTGTGCTTCATATGGTTTATTACAGCATGTCTACAGGTGATCGGGGATATCCACTGAAGCCGTGGCTAGTGGCCCCCGTAGCCAACCCAAGGACCCTGCAGGAGCACACTTTGACTTTGATGTCAAACCATTTCTTTTTTATTTCTGAGACAACTCTTTCCTCTGATCCAACAGTTAACAACAGCTGTTACCTTCTACCAAGCTGTTGATTTTCTTTTGTTGGTCACACCTGCATTAAGTGTTTTAAACTAGAATTTCTGCTTCTTTCTACTTGTCCTACAAGTACCTTAATTTGGGTGTTGAAGAAATTCCTCTTCTTCACTCTCTGCAGTAAGAGACAAAAACTGTCCATTCACGCATCCTTAAAGGGATTTCTCTTTTTATATACGGTCAGTGGGAGGCGTTCCTGAATGCAAATGAGCCTGAACATGCATGAACATGGGTTATTTAGAACGGGTGGGATTAATCAACACAGAGTTCATACGCACATAGATTTTTTTGTACTTCTACATTTCAGTCCTACGCAAGAATTTAGAACGTTTTCTACACACAGTTGATAAATGAGGCTTGTGGACTTTTCTAGGTCCTTCAGTCATTTATAGAAATTAATCCATGATGAGGTTTGAAAATGTGACCTACCAGCAGAGTGCAGCTGTCACATGATGTTTGAATAATCTTCTGTTATCATACGTGTCATATTCACACTGTAACGATGTAACAGACTACCGGTCAAAGTTCATGAATACATGAGTCTGCAGAGCTCATTTTAGGGTTTAGGAGAAATAACGAAGAGGCCAAAGAGATCTGCAATGATCCTCAGGACCGGACTGTCTGTCCGCCAGATCTCTTTAAATCATCCACTCTACAGAGACTGTGTTTGTAGAAAAGCTGTCATTGTCTAAAGAAAGAAACAAAAACATGTTTAGATGTCACCAACAATAATCAGAGACTTCCTTGTCATTATTCAGAGTTTTAGTGTACTTGTGTCAATTTATATAAACCCCCAAAAACCTGCAGCTGCTTGTCCCTGAAAATAAACTACAAAAAGTGAAAGTGGGGGTCTGATTGTTTTAGTGCAGTATGTTTTTATATATTCTGTTAAAAACTGACATAAGCCTTTAAAAGTCTATTTTAATCAAAGTTGCCATGTATGTATATAAAGCTTACCAGAGTGCTTTCAAACCATCCAGTCATCAAGCACAGAGTCATGTCAAGTACATACTGAATTATTCAAATAGCTATTTTCAATAATTAAATGATGCACACTGGAAATGCAAAAGTTGTCTCGTTCAGAAAGATCAAGACACTGACAAATAATTCAGAGGTGCATTACGCTGTGGCCTACATTAGATCTGTAGAGACTTTTACAGATTTTATCCCAATCATTGAGAAGAAGACCCCAGAAGCAGCATGCAGCCTGAGATTGGTGGCTTGGTTTGAGACAATACTGTCAGTGCGGAGGGATATCTGGTCATGATATCCATGACTCAGTAGGCAATCGCTGCCATTCACACACAGGTCACTTCATCTTCCAAAACATGATTGATGTCTCTGCCTTCAACTTCTTCATCCTCTTTACCGCTGTTGATCCCTCCTGGTACCATAACAAGCCATACAGGAGAAGACTTTTCTTGGAGGAGTTAGGGAAATCCTTGATGTCATGAGGAGAAAGCCCCTCCTCAATGCACCAGCCACTCCTGCTATGGTGTTGGATCCCTCAACAGAAGAAAAGTTTCCAAATGCTGCATCAGGTGTACCGAATTCACCACATTTTGTGCTGCAAGTGTTGCTGGAAAGCTTGCAGACTTGCAGTGAACTCACCTCCACCCACCTCTGAAAACATGCATGCAAACACCGTGATACACACACATCACACACACGGGCACAACTTTTCTCTCTTTGAATGAAGCTTGAAGTTGAAATGTAGACAGTTTAAAAGCAAAATAAGTAGCATTGAGACCTAGTGTTTCTAATCAGACCTGCAGTCGAAAGAGAAAAATGTTCTTCCTCCTCTTCGGAGAGTTTCTGTAGGTTGGCGGTTTGTGAGCGGACAGTTCTTTTATACAGTCTATGAAGGATGGAGAACAAAGCGCCAGCAAACATCATGATGACGAGTGAAGATGATTCACACACACAGTAAGTTGCTATACTTTGTAATGCTAGTGCTAATTTTCGTTAGCATAACATAATGTAAACAAAAGCTACATTAATCAACAAATACCATGCAGCAGCAGTTTTCTCACTTGTTCTGTGAGTGTTCTCACTTAATAAATGAATTTGATAGTCATTTAAAGGGTTTATTAGGACAAACACAGTATTCGCTTGGTCCAAACACCATTACATTTGTTGTTGTAAACTAACAGGCCACCAGTTTACTCCACTAATACATCCGTACAGTCACACACATTCATTTAATGAGTGCCGAGAAATAAATTTGTTGTGATACCGGCTCTGGTGTGGGGCAGCGGTGGGCGTGCCTGTTTCCTTGGCTACCGGATCTTCACCTGCAACGCATTCTGGTCCATGTCTTTAAATCCCACATGTTGTTTACAGTTATGTACTTTCTCTCCACCTCGATCAGGTCATTAAAAATGTCAGTTCAGCCTCACGCCCAGTGATGGAGTGGTGACCTATCCAGGTGTACCTGCCTCTTGCCCGCTAATTTCCGGATAGGCTCCAGCTTCCCTGTGACCCTGAATTGGACTAAGCAAAAAAATGGATGAACGGACGGACAGCTATACATGGATGGATGGACGGATGGATGCAAGGATAGATGGTTGGATGGATGGACAGATGAACGGATGGATGATGGATGGATGGTTGGATGGATGGATGGATGGATGGATGAACGGATGAACAGATGAACGGATGGACGGATGGATGGATGATGGATGGATGGATGGACAGATGAACGGATGGACGGATAGATGGATGGATGGATGGATGGATGGATGGACAGATGAACGGATGGATGGATGGATGGATGGATGGATGGATGGACAGATGAACGGGTGGATGGTGGATGGATGGTTGGATGGATGGATGGATGGATGAACGGATGAACAGATGAACGGATGGACGGATGGATGGATGGATGGACAGATGAACGGATGGACGGATAGATGGATGGATGGATGGATGGACAGATGAACGGATGGACGGATGGATGGATGGATGGATGGATGGATGGATGGACAGATGAACGGATGGATGGTGGATGGATGGTTGGATGGATGGATGGATGGATGGATGGATGGATGAACGGATGGACAGATGAACGGATGGACGGATAGATGGATGGATGGATGGATGGATGGATGGACAGATGAACGGATGGACGGATGGATGGATGGATGGATGGATGGATGGACAGATGAACGGATGGATGGTGGATGGATGGTTGGATGGATGGATGGATGGATGGATGGATGAACGGATGAACAGATGAACGGATGGACGGATGGATGGATGATGGATGGATGGATGGACAGATGAACGGATGGACGGATAGATGGATGGATGGATGGATGGATGGATGGATGGACAGATGAACGGATGGACGGATGGATGGATGGATGGATGGATGGATGGATGGACAGATGAACGGATGGATGGTGGATGGATGGTTGGATGGATGGATGGATGGATGGATGGATGGATGGATGGATGAACGGATGAACAGATGAACGGATGGACGGATGGATGGATGATGGATGGATGGATGGACAGATGAACGGATGGACGGATGGATGGATGGATGGATGGATGGATGGACAGATGAACGGATGGATGATGGATGGATGATGGACGGATGGATGGATGGACCTTCAGCCTCGTATCAGGGAAAGTATGGAAGCCACAACTTTCCGTGTCATTCTTTTCCATGTTAACCACGCCCACCTCAAATGTCGACCAATCTCACAATATTTCTCGGAGCCTCATGAGAAGAAAGTTCTGCTCAGCTGATGTGTTGAGAACTGTCCCCATTAAGAGCAAGAAAAAAGTTTTCGCTTCTCACGGAGTATGTACCGACCTTCAGTGCTTGGATTTTCATGTGTTACAGTGGTTCAGAGACTACGTAGCTTGAAATGGCTAAACCACTATAATCAGCACAGTAATCATCATCCAGCCACTCAGAATGACCTCTTTTGAGAGGGTCGATGTGATAATTGGCAGCATTTTTCACTGCAGCTCCATAAGCTGTTAGCTCTAAAGGTTACTACTCACTTCGCTCTCTCACATAGTCTGTACTCATTTGGCTCATTCAAAGATGGACATGAACTACGATGAGGGGCAGCAATCGCTGCCATCAAATGTAGGAATTATCCAGGACAATGGGACATTACACCTGTACTGTTCCACAACCAGAACACCAGCCAGCTCAACTCCATACAAATTACAGTTTATTAAATAAAAATAAGTTCTTGTTTTTAAGCCCTTTGTAATTCCAGAACAAAAGTTCTCTCTTCACCATGACATGGATCAACATATATGGAGGACCAAAACTGTCCAAATTAAAAATAAATACAGCAATATAACATTGGATCAGTAAACAAGTTGATGTGCCAATAAAACTTTAACCCGCTTTAAAATGACCTTGTAAACACCTAATTCTCAATGAAAATGGCCATTCAAAATTACACTTAAATCTAAATTAAATGGCTGTTTTATTCTAATTATAAATCTGAATTATATAATTCCTCAACCACATAAACATTCAATCCGCTTTAAATTAATTCCGTTCGTTCTGAGCATGCTCATGCCCTTGTCCTGTCGCCATGACGATATGGTCCTCTTCCCCCCTTCTCTTCTTCAGCTGACCAAAGAGAAGCAGGATGCTGGTGTTGAGCTGCTACTTCAAAACTAGAATCACAATCAGAGCGAAAATGGTTCCTATTATGAGGTCTTCCATGTTGTAGACAAAAAGAAAAGAAGCAGAAACTGGCGTTTGTTTTCTTCTGGTAGACGTAACTATGTCACGTCCGCCCGTCCAATCAGAACCCTTCCCTACCCCCCCATCTAAAGCCCAATAAAACGAAGGTTTTCAATGTAAACCTCAGTTTGTAATTACTATTTCCATTTTAAACCACTAGGGACAGACAATAAGGTTCTATCTATCTAATATCAAACTATTGAACTCTGAATAATTCATTCTGAGTTAAACAACATGTAACTGTGGCCAAAGTGTCTGAACACAAGGGTTGACAGATAAATGTAGAACTCCCTTTTAGCTTAGAACAGTTCCTCATATAAACCCTGTTTCCATCTAGGAACATCTCAGCCCCTGGTGTTGGACCCTAGAGTGCGGTTTTATGGTGACGGATCCAGCAGGAGGGTAAAAAGGTCCTTTAATGTGCTTTTGCAGCTGTTCTCACTTCCAGAGACTAAAGTAAGACAGAAATTTAGCATTTTTTTTCTCTATATTTCCAACGTATTTATGTGTCTGGGGCAGATCCTCACCTATTGGTCAACCAGCAGGTCACAGGCTGTTAGTGCAGGTCGTCCTGATGTCCTGTTATCCACTGCATTCGGTGGTGTAGCGGTAGGACTACTGTTCTCATGATGCTTGGTTCCCATAAGACCTTGGGAAGACTCCGTAACAAGCAGAGTAAAGGAGTTCTCAAAAGAGTCTACTTGGTCTCGTGTCATCATGATGCATGGTGTCAGAAGCGTCGAACTGCAAGCCGTGATATTTCAGGTGCAGTAGCGTTTACCTACCTGCTGCAGTTTTTAGAGTGTAAAGACTTAACAGACGAAACACCGTTTGACTTCTCACATCCTGCACAATGACCAAGGTGGATCAGATGATCTGAAAGGTTTCGGATTGCAACAGCTCTGGATGGAAAAACGTCTGTATCTGTACTTGTGTACTCCTATTGCAACTGCAGAATGACATGAATTTAGTTTTACTTAAATTTAACGATCATTTGTTTCTGTCAAACCACATTTTCAGTTTGTACATCAGAAGTGATCCTCCCCAGTAGTTCGTGTAAATCCCCCCCGAACAAAAACTACAACTTCCGTCTGTGAATAACACAAATATTTATATTTTTGAAACTCTGTATATGCCATTTGTATAAAGTATAAACAGTTTTGGACCTAATAAAGACCCATGGGGGGCGCCACAGAAACGTCCAAGTACGACAACGATGAATGTTCCTCGAACATGAGCGAGCTGTGTTGTTATCAGCTGCTCCCTGAATCATTCTGGTTGGCGTTTAGACCAGATGGGTGCGTCATCTCTTTTATTTCCTCCATCCAGTGATATTTTGTTGTCTTTGCACACCCAACGCAACCCTGAAACTGCTCCCTTACACATCCTATTCTAGCCCCTGCTCATGCTTATTACATGATTCCAGTGTCTGAACTAGTTAAATTATTTTCATTGTGATGTTCTCCACATGCTGATGATGGGCCGTGTCCTTTACTAGAGATTCATCTGTCTACAGCATCCCCAGGTCAATGGAAATAGCCAAAAACAAGAAATATAATAAAAAGAACAGAGTCCTGTAAGGAAACATGAAAAATCCAGGGAAAAATCAGGATTCAGTTTATTTATTTAATGATGAATGTGAATTCTCTTGAAATAGTCTGTGTCCATCTTTATGAATGTCCCTGAATGTCCTGGCTTCCTCTGCAGCGAGGAGCTCATCCCCAGGGGCTCCGTATATGTATGTACTTTCTGAGTCATGCTGTTCCATTACACTTGGCTCTCTGCACAAGAAGGAAACAGGAGAGGAGGGTGTCAGCTTGGAGGGAAACTGTAGCCTTGAGGCAGGTCGCTGTCCCAAAGAGGACAAACACAAGACTGTTTGCTTCGTTAGACAACCGGAAAGGTTCACACAGAATTTATTAACTTCTAATATCATCCTGGAACTAAGAAGGTTTCAGTTTAAGTTCATTTTTATTATGATGATAATAAAACACAATTCATTTATTCCCAGTAGAAGATAAACAACATGCTAGAAGATGAAACTGAGACATTTGACCATGTGATGGAAAATATGGAGTTTGCATGTTCTCCGCGTGTATGCGTGGGTTCGCTCCGAGTACCCGGCTTCCTCCCTCCGTCCAGAGACAT